>NW_010972709.1:9793468-9848559 GCF_000737465.1 Haliaeetus leucocephalus | reverse complement strand
ACTTGGCCGGCCCTAGCGAGGGAAGTGACAGCGGCGGGGCTGGTCTCCCCCGAGGCCGTGCGGCGGGGCGAGCGGCAGCTCCAGGCACCCCAGGTGCTGCAGGCAGGTGATGCTGGCGATCCCGCTCTGCCCAAAATCCCCGCTCCCGGCTCCGGCTCGGAGGGTGACAGTGGTGGCTCCGGTCCTCCCCCCGGCCCCGGCACAGGGGTTGGTGGCAGCGCAGCTGGTTTAGGCTCTCCGAACCCCTTGGAGGAAAGTGGCTGCAGCTGTCCTCCTTCCCCGGGTTGCCCAGAGTGGGTGACAACAGTCACAGACTTCTGCAAAGTCTCAGGGGCACACGATCGCGGTGGGAAAACTCCCGAGACTGAACTAGACTTGTCTGACTGTTCTGATAAAAGGTGGAGATATGGTGACAACAGCAGGAGACGCCCCCAGCCTTCTCCTTGTACAGATTACAGTGCAAACACTGAGACAGCTGGTATTAGCAGCATTAGCTTTCTTTCTGAACACTGGCATCATCACACTTTCTCCTCATTGCCCACTGGCTTTGGCAGCCATCACCGCACCAGGCTCACTTTTCTTTTCACTGTGTTTTGATCACCACACTAGTGTTTCAGGAGACGTAACGGCAACAAGTTCCTTTTAAATCTTTACGCCGCTTCTCTCTGTCCTAGAGGTTATACAGGGTTTGATTTCATTTGGGTTGCCCATCTAGGTGATGCTATAGCTAGTATATGTTGACAGCCATTTTTCTAATTTATTCATCTGTTGGGTATTCTTGTCATTGCTTTTCTGGCAGGTTTAAGGCAAACTTGGGAGGAACATCATTTGGAATGTAAATGAAGGCTAGGTGTATATATATAGCAGTGAAATAAAATACCTGAATGAAGTCCTTTGTCTGCTTTTGGAATAGTATATTTATAAAATCTTTTCTCTTCGAACTAGAACATGCAAGTGTACTACATAGTTCCCTTGCTCAAACTGACAGAAACGTATTTTTTTTTAAATACTAGTGAACATCAAAACTTGATTTTTTTAAATGATGTAGCTATAGCTGTGATGAAATAAAGTGATCTCTGATTTGTCTATTTATCATCTCGTATATGCAACAAATTTGTATGTACAGACTTTTACAGAGGTATTCACTGGATGTCTGTCACATCTTAATGAAAATTTAAAGAGCCAATGGGTAGAAGTTTTTACTGTATTTTCTATTTTCTGATGTTGGATCAGAATCTCATTTCAAAACTCTCCTTAAAGGATATATGCAAGATACAATTATTTTTTTATTATTATTTTAAGCAGCCGCTCTTTCTTTGTTTGAAACTTTTCATAACATTTAGCATTAATTGTTTTTTTCACTGTCAGTACCAGTCAGTCAAAGTATTAGATATTTTGTAGCAAAATTAAAGTATTCTTAGGCTGAAGTAAATTTTGGGTGATGTAACTGTACAAAGTTAGAGCAAAATTGAAAACTGCTCTGCGCCTTTCAGATCTTACTGAAGAACAGCAACTTTATTCTGAAGTCATATGAACTTTCAAAAAAAATTTTTTTTAATCGCTTTGTCTAGGATCCTTGCTGAGGGGTTGATTATTTTATAAGAGTTCTTGAAGATGCAGCTGGAACAATAGAGGAGATCTGTGCACTAATTACCATGTTAACTGTAATTAGTATCAGTGGGCTTTTTTGACCTGTTCTACTGCAGGGAAAAAAAAAATTCATTCAATATTTTGTCACAGTACTAACTAATTCAGATAGAAGTAAGCATTTAAGCGCTTATTCATGACTGAGTTATCACTTTCTGGTTTATTATTTTGCATTATGTTTGGAATGGTCTGGTTTATGTGTACATCTGCTAGTTCCCTCTTTTCCTTCAGATTTTACTTTCAAATTTTAGCTTTTCATCACCTGTTCTCTTATTAATAATCCATGTTTTCAGCCCCGAATTAATTTGCTTAATATTTAGCGTTTCTGCCTTTGAAAATTAATCTTACTGGTACTCGAAAAGAGCATCATCTTTTTTACAGTCAGTGTTGCCTTTGAGATGTACCTTGTCTTGCCCAAATATTGTAGACAAAGATTTACCTAAGAAGAAAACATTGTTCAGCTAGTGTTTTACATTTTGTGTAAATAGCCTTAAGTCTGTAAAATTTGTAGTCTTTTTATCTTGATTGGTAGTGAATATTTAATTAGACTTTCCGATTGTAAATAGTTTGATGTTGTTCTTGAACACTGTTGCAGCAGTCAAATGCATTAGAATTTTATCCTGTATATTACAAAGCCACCACTGATGTGGCTTTTTCAAAGGTATATTAGGAAACAAACCATCTCAACAAACCTCCTAGAATTTGTGGCAATTTGTTCTTCATGCTCCAAAATGGTCGAGTGCGGGACAAAGGAGCCCCAGCCATCACATTTGAGTTATTTAAAACTCCTTTAAAAAAGGGGAGGAGAGGAGGAATCTTTCTAACCAATATTTTATCTAGGTAATGAATGTCCTGTAATATTCCCCAGTCTGGAAACAACAGGTGAAAATGTTGTTGTTGAACAATGGGTCTGTTTTTGATGTGACCATAAATTCTGATTTGAGCTGTGGGGGATTGGCCTTCTCTGTCAGACCAGCTCAGCAGATTGTTTCTGCATGGCAGATAAGCGCTACTGCAGTGCCGCGCTTCTACCCAAATGCGGGTTGGTTGACATTGAGTGGCAATAGAGCTACGGGCATGTAAAAATACAGGTGACAGAGGGGTTAGTGAGTAAATGTTGTGCATTCCACAGTTCGTTTAGTTGTTTCAGTGCTGCCTAGCCCCCACCTCGGATACCTACATCCTTCTGCAGGGATAGGACTTGGGTTTTGTGTTCTAGTTGCCCATCTGTGAAATAGGGATAAATGAACTTTCCTGCTTTGAGAACAGGGTTTGTTGTTGATAAGGAACAATTAATCTTCCCTGCTATGTGACTGAAGGGTCAGTAACTGTTCAGATGCACTGTGTTATGAAGCATCTGCCTTTCAGAAATAAATTAATGCTTAATTTAAAACCTCATTTCCTATAGCTAGAACTTTTTGTTGGATATTGTTTATGACATTTTTAGTTGGCAATGTCAAGAAGTCCTTGTAATTTGAATCTTGATGGTTTTATCTGGTATCTGTTCTGTTTCTCATTCTACTGTTATCGTTCCGTAAACAGCCCTTCCTGCCTGGTGCTGGTGGGTCATGAATGAATGCAAAGAAGATTTTAACAGGGTACACATGCAAGTTCGTAACACGTAGCATAATGAGAAGGTCATAACTTCCAGCCTTCCGAATGCGTGCATCCTAAGGAACAGGACACCCTTCTGTATTCTGGTCCTGACAATGAATAAAACCTATTTCTTGGAGGATTTAGTGTCTCTTGTATTTTCAAGTCATTTATCAGAGTTCAGAGCAAGTCTGTGGTAAGACCCATGTGAGATCCCCCTTTTTGCTAAACCTGTTGTTTAACAAGGCCGTTGTCGTCCTCTTATCGGAGACGGAAATGTGCTGTTACAGTCAAGTACACTAAAGCGTGTTTGCAGTCGTGGGAATCCGGGCTAGGAGGGACTTGAGGGAGTGAAGTAGTCCATCCCTCTGCGGTGTCAGGTATGCCAGCCTCATTCTAAATGGACGTTTATCAATTACTTAAAGTTTGCCAACAGTGAAGTCGCCTCTGTTGCCCAAAGCAGTGTAGTTCATTGCAACCATTACTATAGGAAAGCGTTTTCTTGATGCACTTTTAAGCCTCTTGCCTCTAGTTCTGTTGCTTTAAGCATGAAGAACAGGTTATTCTCTTCCACTCCAAAAACCTTTTATGTACTTGAAGACTGCTGGTTGTCAGGCCCCAGCCAGCCCTCTCCTCTTCAGCATACACAAGCCCAAATCCTTTAGTGTTTTTCTTAAAGGTTATATTTTCCTAAAGCTGAGTGCTTTGTGCTTTTCCTACTTTGTTTTTGCTAACTGGGTCCACGTCTGTCTTGAAGCATGGTACCCATATGTGGATGCAGTGCTCCAGCTGAGGGCTCAGTAACACTGAATACAGAGTAGGACTACTGCAGATAGCTCTCAGGCTATTCTTCCATTTCTGCATCTTGGTATGATGATTGCTTTTTCTAAAAGAGCCTGTCAGCATTGGCTTGTGTTAGGTAATGATGTTATGTTGGTTGTAACTCTTCTCCAACTCTGCTGGTGTCAGTTGGTGGTTTTTCTGTCCTGTGTTTGATCAGCAAAGTGCCTGCCCAGAACCTTGCATTTGTTCCTGCTGAGATCAACTGACTCATTTCTGAGCCTGGTTAGACCACCAGAGATGGCTGGAGAAAATTCAGGTATCTTTACACAACTTGGTTTTGGTCCCGTCTGGGAGTATTATCCATTTCCTTGTTTTCCAGGTGCTTAATTAAGCCTTCAGAAAAACTGCTAGAAGAGAAGTTGAACTGATAGGACTGTAATCCTCTTGTCTCCCTTCTTCACTCTCCAGATGAAAAAATAGGCACGATGTCTGCCTTTTCCAGGCTCTGTATCCTCATCTGTTCTGCACGGCTCCTCCAAGATAACTGGTTATAGTTCTAAGATTCATTGTAGGATTTTGAAATGGCTGTCTGAAGTAAATTCAAGAGCTTGTTTGTCTACATGCTCTTCTAACCCTAATCAAGATTGAGATCTTACCCATTTTGTTGCTGGTAGTAATGTTGCTAGCATCTGCGCGCAGTTGGCTTTAGTCATGGAAAAGAAGGATTAAACACTTCGTGCTATATTTGTAAGCAGAATAAAATACGTTTTGATTTCCATTTAGAGCAGTCCATGCAGTGACAGGTTTCATATTCAGTACTGAAACAATTTTATTCTAAAATGGTTTTAGCTAGGTTGATTTTTTTTTATATGCCTATTTATGAGTGAAATCATTAGACTGGAAATGCAGCCAAATGGTTAAATTTATATCAGATTTTTGCAGTTAATAGCTGCCAGAGTTTCTCAGGTTATTGGCTTGCTTTTGGTTTGGCTTTGTGAATTAAGATCTGGGTCTAATTTCAGTAGCTGATCTCTAGGGCTGTTAGGACGAAGGTTAACTTTGACAGAACTGGAAGCCTTACTACAGAAAGAAAATTTGCAAATGACTCTTATAACCCTGCAAAGAGCACTATTGTGAGATTCCACTGTTTGTGTAAGAAAAATCACTTGGGTTTGGGGAAAGAGCAAGGAAAGAAGATTCTTGGATCAGGTTGGAATTTCTGCTTGGAAAGACATAACTCCATTAAGCAGTCTGTCAGTGAGAATTTAATAGTCGTACAAATTCTTGTCATCCAAACGGATGAGGCAAACTCAATGTAGTGGTGAGGCATTTACTACAGAAGATCTTTTTGTAGCTTTAGGAAGCAGAATGCTAACTCTCTGTTTTTCCTTTTAGGCATTCTCCATCATAAATATCCTATTCAGAACTAAATCCAAATCTTCACTCTCTGGATCTCCTAAAGGTACAGGAAACTTTCTTAAAACATTAAAGTTTCTTACCTTTTATTTGCATTGTATTAAAGAAACCACAAGTTGTGGTAAAACATGATTATCCACAGGAAGTGTCAGGTTTTTGTTTGATCCTCTGGCTTCTATCTTGAATGCCTCTGAGAATTATAACACAAAAAAGCCCCAAGAGAACTTTTATCTGAAAATGCTACATTCTTTCTTTTATATAGGAAGATTTTAATTTATTTTTGGCTGAGTGGACTGAGACTATGTTCACATCTTTGTGCATTTCTTTGTTTGCCTTTTGGTTACCTTCGTGACTTCTGAACTTTGCATTTTAATGTATTCAAAGGTTTCTGGGAGTTTTCCAGGCATTGGTGCGCCAAAAGAAAATAAAAATCTAAAAACTGGAGTGGGGAACAGTGCTCTGTCATCTGAAAATCCATCTTCATTATTGTCCATAGGTCATTGAACTGTTTGATGGCAACCATTACCATCCTGAGGATAATATTCTAGTGCAACACTGTCTCAATAAAATTTAAAAATATTAATGTCTGAGTTAGTGGAAAGTAAGTGTGGAAGGGTGGGAAAGGAGGAAGTTATGTGATTAGCTGCTGGCTAAGATGGTATGAGTAAAACATTTGTTCATTCACCTATCTTTCGATGTTTGTGGGTGGTTTTAAGTTCTAGCAATGCCTCGAGTATTGTACAGGGGTCAGTTATTTGTGCTAGTAATTGTCTTGAAAAGTTTGAAGTAGCTAACCCCTGATTACATGGAAAAATCATGTGAAATACTGGCATCTCTTTGTTTCTCTATCCACTGAAACAGCCTTTATAAGTTGTTAGCCTCAGCTTTCTAGATCATGGTGCTTTTTCTCAGATAGTTAGGATTTTGTAAGCCTGTTATAGGGTAGAGGGCATATTACTTTGTAAAAGCACTGGAAACCCTTTTATAATCACTGAATAACCTATAATTAAATGTGCAGTGATGGACAGTGAGTTCTTATACCCTAGTGAAATACTTCACACAAATCAACTACAGTATCATAAACTTCACAGGTAGCTGAAAAAATACAAGCAAAATTCCAGTTTGTTTTGTCAGACTGTTCTTTGAAGTTGCTTGTCAAAGTATGAGCTAAGTGTTTTTAAAAAGAAAACATCATATATATTTGTATATATAAACTTGTAAAGTATAATCTTGCAAGTTACTACCTAGTGTCTAAAATTGTCAGAAGTTTGTAAAGTGGAATTTCAGCATTTCACAAGATGTTTTTAATGCCTACTTAGTTTTGGTTCTGCATAGATTCAATCTAATGAACTCTGAAATAGTTCTGAATTGGTGATAACTTACAGGATGTAGATTTGATTTTGATCTGAATATAAAAAACGTGAGATAGGTGTATTGGCAAAGGAGAGAGGAACATGATGGTGATGTAGCAATTTACGCAGAAATGCTGTAGCAATTTATGTAGAAACAAGCATTTTATTCGCGTAGGTTAAAAATGATACATTAATTGGAAAAGTTTTATTTTCATTGCAATTCAGTTCTCTTCCTGATAATAAATTTCTGTTCAGCTGTGGTGAAAGAGCGGCATGGCCAGATACTCAGCTGCTTGAATGTCTTGGGGATAAACCTTGAACAGCAGTGTGTTCTACAGGTTTCAGATTTCTATTTCAAGTAAAGATACAGCTTATTGACTCCTTAAAATTTCTTTTTGGTTAGGCGCTGCAGCTTTTCCTTCCTCCACCTTTAGAAACAGTCATGGAAGGGAGCACTCTACGCGATCCTGTTGAGTGCATCTTTTCTTTCTTGCTAAATTAATGGCTCCAGAGGCCAGGTATTTGTATGGTAATTTTGGTCATCGGATCATGGCTACACTTGTAATTGCAAAGCATTTTGCAAAGAAGGGTGGGTGGGATTGTTACCATCTTGCAGATGCATAAAATGAGCTGTGCTTAAGCTCTCAATACTTGGTTTCTTATGAGGTTGGAAGCCTTTTGGATTCCCAGAAGGTACATGGGGGCTGAACTCTTGCAGTTTGTTGAAAGGTTGGGGGAGAGTGTGGTGAATTCCAGCGAGGTGTGCTTCAAACACTTTCCTAGGTCCTTACTAGTCTGTTTAGATGTGACTGAGCAGCCAGACTGCCAAAGAAGTTGGGCAATTGGTCTCTATGCCGAGAATAAGCAGGTTATGAGCTATGGATGTGTCTGCAGCAATTTTTTTGTCTGGTCGTCAAATGTGCACAGCTGAAGTCTATTTGAAATTGGATCGGTTTCCAAAACCTTATTGTTTCAAGCACTAGGATGTGACCTCAAGTCTCCACAGATTTTTGTGAATAACGGCTGAATTGTCCGTTAGAATATTATTCTAACCAGAGGTGTTTGAAGAAAAGCTTTTTCAGGCTGAACACTGATGGCTGTAACTGTTGATGGAGAGAGAGCTGGGTGGAGAGCAGTCTGAGCTGTACGCTGTGAGGTTCTGTAGTACTCTGCTGTAAATATAGCAAGTGAACTAATAATACCCTTGTCAGGGACTTCCCTTCTTGGGAGAAAAAAAATTACTAGGGATTGCTATACTGTTCTTCTCTGCATTGTATGACTAGAAAACCACTTTAACAGATGTATTTTGGAGCTGAAATTCTGTGTTCCCTAAAACCAGGTGATGGCAAATAAATGGAGGATAGTGCCTTGCTTTAAAAGGAAAGTACTTGTAGGCAGAGTTTTCTGAAAAGAATTTCAGACTTCCTTTCCAGCATGATCTGAAAGATCCTGATGTTACTGTCTTCAAAATAAAAACTTTTGGTGTCATCTTCTCAAAATGTGTGGATTAGAAACTGTTTAACTTCAATTACTTTGAAGGGCATTGCACTTCAGCAGGAAAGGAGAATTAGCTTGCTTTATTGCACTGTGAGACTTGATAGTCTTTTCCAGGCAATTATTATTGTTGTATTATGTTTAAAAATTTTCAGTGTTTCTAGTGATGCTCCTGGGAATGAAACTTAGTGATTATAAAATTATTACCCTGGAGTCTTATTCTACATACTTTTCATCTTTGTCTTACAACTTCTTGGAGTTCCTTTAGATAGACTCCCTAATACCATTTTCACAGTTAGAATGCACCCAGTGTGTAACTTCTGCAAATTTAGTAGTCAAATACAGGATTTCTTTTGAGTATAATCTACATATAGGTCTCCTGAACTAATTTCGCTCTCTAGTAAAAAACAAAGTTACCCAACCGGTAGTATGATAAGTCTGACACGTTTATGTTTTTTCAAAGTAAAAATTTTCCAGATGGTAGATTTGCTGGTGTATCTGTCGTTTCCTGGTAGCTTCTTTCCTGTTATTTAAAAAACAAATAAATAAATCTTTGTACCCATGAATGTATTAACCTGGGTTCTCCTCTTAGGTTTGTTTTGTCAGTAACTAGCTAAAAACTTCACTCTGACTCATTGCTGCTCCTCTTACATTTGGAAGTCCATTCACAGGTTCAGAATTTGAAGCTTACAGAGCACTAGTGGAGTTGTGTTGCTACTAATAGCTCCCTGGTGGTATCTAGAGCAGTGATTTCTTTTCTTTTCATCTATAAATTGTGAAAGAATAAACCCTTGTTTGCTGCCCTAATAAAATCTGTAGGTGACCAGTGTATGTGTGCATGCCTTTCTGTGCAAAATGTATTTACTTGGTTGTAAAATTTATTTTTAATAAATAAATTGATATGTGTATTGTAAGCAGATATGGGCAGCTGAGCTGTGGCAGCAATGATAGCCTTCAAACTGGCAACCTGTTAGTGTCTATTTAGGTTTAACTGTCTGAGCATGAAGATAATGTTGCATCCATGTGTAGGAGAAATCTAATACTAATTTGTTGGTGGAAGAAAGACCTATCACGATACTTCATGTTGACTGGTGCAAGTTCATCACCTGAAAGCGTTTTTTCATAAATGAACATGGATGTCTATGAGAACTTTCAACACTTCTTTACAGTGTTGCAAGGCCAAATAGCTCTAAATTGATGCTTGAACTGTGACTGAACATGTTCTAGCTTAAATAGAGTAACCTTCAAAATGCCTGTAGCTTATGAAGTTTATGAACTCTTACACCTTCACTTTTCCCAGTCATAGCGACTTTGGGATTTTCTGCTGGACACCAGTTGTGTTCCCCTCATAAATGGCTAGGCATTCTTCTTGGTGATCCTGGGGAGGGAAAAAGTATATGATTATAATAAAGGTTGCATGCTCTCAATAGTTGTTTTGTAAAGACTGCATTTATTGCTTGCCCTTCCAAGTTAAAAACTTAGACTTCAAATGGTAGAATGCACGAAATGTATCTGTTCATGAAAGTTGCTCTTTGTTTAGTATGTAAGCAGTGGCTATCAGTTTAAGTAACTGGATATGCTTTGTAAGTGGATTCAGTGATGGGGAAAACAGATGGATAGTTATCTTGAATGAACAAGCATAAATAAAGCTTCTATACTACTTCTCTTTTATAAATGAAATAAATTTGAAACTTAAATGATAGGGCATATAGATTGAAATATGCTGTTAAAACTGGATGCATAAGTGACTTATTGCATACAAAATGGAAACAAGGGATGCTTGATGGAACGCTTTTTCCCCTTTTCCCCTTTCTGCTGATGGAGAAATAATTTCAACAGATTGTTAGTTAGAGAATGCTAAATATTTAGTATAATTTTTTTTTATCTTTATATTTTAGGTCAGCAATTTGGCTTCATCACACTGAGTTTGCCTGCATTCAAAGCTGTTTACCTACAGTAATTTGCTCTGGTTGGAAGTGAACATGTCTCAAGTTCAAATTCAGAATCCTTCTGCTGCCCTTGCAGGGAGCCAAATATTGAATAAAAACCCATCTCTTTCACAGCCTTTGAGTATTCCTTCTACTACTAGTTCTTTGCCCTCTGAAAATGCAGGTAGACCTATCCAAAACTCTGCTTTACCCTCTGCGTCAGTTACATCCACCAATGCAGCTGCAGGTAAGATTGAGTGTCTGTTAATAAGTGTATATATTCTTAGTGTTTATACTTTGGTATGATGTATTCCTGATGTCTTGCACCTACAAATACTTTAAAAGTGATATTTATCCAACTGCAGTAGCTTGTGATGCTTTCTCCCCATTGAATGAAATCTGTTTGAGACAGAAGCAAACTTTTCCATGAAGTTCTAATAATTAATTGAAATGTTTGTAATAGTAAAGAATATTTAAAATCATATAACATTGAATTTTTAAAACATTGCTATCCATCTTTTCTACAAGTAGCTTGTTTTAAATATAAAAAATGTGTTGTTTGAAACAGTTTTAGTTCTTTATCTTTAGTTCTTTTATGACCAGTTTAATGATAAATATGTTGTGCTAATAAAATATAATAGAGTGAGTAAAAGGTAATAAATAAAAAATAGATAATAGGGAAAAATAGGAGAGGGAAAAAGAAACTAACTGACTTTTTGAAATTATTCAAAGCAAGTGACCATGATGGATACTTAGAAGATTTGCTCTTTGAAATGTACTACATAAGATGCAAGCTAAATGTGGGAGTCTCCTAACTTCGTACTTCTGGCTTGCATTAAAACATTAAATTTAATGATGATGTCTTTTAGGCATGCACGTTACTTGGAAATCCCAAAGTTCAGTAGATTGTTGCCAGTTTGGCTAATAAGCAGAGCTGTCTATTCCAGCAAATCTTCTCTGAGAAGTGGTGTATTGCAGACAACTAAATGCTAAGCCAATGAGATTATTTATTTTTAATTAAAAATTGTAGTAGAGTTCATAGCTACCTGTTCATTTATCTGATTTTATGTAATCTTTCAGCTCCTTCAAACATGGCAAACCCCAAAGAGAAAACCCCAATGTGTCTTGTGAATGAGTTAGCCCGTTTCAACAAGATTCAGCCTGAGTATAAGCTTTTGAGTGAGCAAGGTCCAGCTCATTCTAAGGTAAATATTCATATAAGTTTCTTATTGCTGTTGTTCATGCTCTTTCACTTTCATAAGCGGAAAGGCAAAGTATATGTTTTTGGTGCAACATAATACAGAAAAATAGAGAGGAATGGGAAGCTCACCAAAGTACTGATGGTAGGGAAGTGTGGAGCTGTTACATGTGTACTAAAACGTTGGTTTCCCAAAGTACATAAAAGTTGAACTTGCCTGTTAACTAAAACTACTTAGCTTTTTTGAAGAGTTAGTTATGTTAGCTCCATTATGAGATGCTTGACTTTGACTTTCGTTTTATAAAGCAAGGTTTGTCCCTTGCACTCTTTGCTAAAAAAATTTGTATTAAATATGGATGATCTTTATACAGTCACTTTTCTGGTATGATGTTAAGCTTTTGTTCTACATTTTGCCTGTTCTGCAAATTTTCTGTGTTCTTCCTATGGTGCATTTTAATATTTTGAAATTAATCCCACCAACTTTAAAAGGTTAAAATAGTTTCTTAGTCCAAACTATCCTGTGAGATGCAGGAAGATTTATGGCAATTATGTTTCTTTATGAAAAATGCTACGTAAGGAGTTGTAGTGCTTTTGTGTCTATGTAGTTGGCAAGGTACTAATCTATCTTTGTTGATATGCCTGGAATAAGTTTTTACTACTTAAAATTAAGAGTTCTTCTCATCTTATCCACATCATAACTAAATGTTGCTTTGCTGTTGTTCTGTTTTAGTTGTAAATAAAATGAAACTTTCTATCCTAATTGCCCAATATTTGGAAAACAAGGATCTTGGTATATGTTCTCTAATGCCTGAAGTACAGTATGATAGAACAGCACTAAACATTCACCTATTCTGGAACACTTACTTTAGCAAAAGAATCTTTAGTTCTTCACAGTGGGCTTATAAGAATGCCGAGGGTAGACCAGCATGTGGTGTGCATCCCATATGATGACATATCTTTTACAGTGCGTCAAAATCTTGGTAATACACAATTCTTTTGGTGTTCTGTTCATATGCAGAGAGATAGTTTTTCAGGAATATAGCAAATATACAAGCAGTTTGTGTTACTTCAAAGAACATTGAAGAAGGGAGTTTTAGCATTATTAAACTTTTTAATCCTGATTGAAGATCTCTGTTGTATGAGAACTGAGGTCAAGGCGTACAAGGAAAATCAGCCTGGGATGTGTCTATTTAATCTGACATCATCTCCTTAAGGTGTTTCCTGGAATAGTGCTTGTTGTATGTTAGACGAATTGCCTTGGAATTGAATAATATTAAGAACTAAAATCTTTTGTCCAAAGTATGTGTAATGTCAGCTTCAATGTGCAAAGGAGGCAAGGTTTGCATTTACAGAAAGTGTTGGAATAACATTCAGAGCATCTGTTAGCTTGTGTTTTCATTCTGATTGAAACTAAATTTCATTTAATTAGCAGGAAGACCTTGGCTTCCTGTTGTCTGATTAATTTGTGAAAATTTAGGGCAATATATACCCTTCCTTACCCCACACACTTAAAAAGAAGAGCCACAGAGCTTTGCTCTGTAATCAAATAGGCTTCTGCTCACCTCTGGACATGTTGGAACTTTTATGGTGCGATGTGAACTTACCTGTCTTTAAACTGCTGAAAAATATAATTAAAAAACCCCCACAGTATTAAAGCAAGGATTGAGTTATGTGGAATAAAAAGTCTGAATTTCAAGGCTGCCATTCCAAGTAATGTTGGCATACTAGCTATCCATGTAGCTGTCACCTCTATACTCATTGTGTCTTCTGTGTTTTTTAGCCTATATGATCTCATGCAGTATGCAGGATAGTTGCTAGCTACAATTATTGTGAAATTGTTAGTTCAGTAATTGGGGAAGTCCTATCGATGTCCAAGTGTTCAAAAAATCTGGAGGTGACATGGTAGTTGAGGAAGGCTTTGATATTCTCAACTTTTGCATCACTAAAAGACTCATTGTTTTGTGTAAGAGGGTCTAATAAATGATGTGGATTCTGAAGTAGCTTGTAATAAAATTCATGTTTTCTATTTTTGAGGTGTTTACAGTGCAACTGACTCTTGGGGACCAGCACTGGGAAGCTGAAGGAACTAGTATTAAAAAAGCTCAACATGCGGCAGCTGCCAAAGCTTTAGAAGGGACAAAATTCCCTAAGCCTACAGCTCGTCCATCTCGTAGTGAAGGCAAGAATCCAGGTATTTGCCACACAAAGTTATTTTAAAAAAAAAAAAAAAAAAAAGAATACACCTTTCTGGTTTTGGTATGTATTTTAAAGTTGCATAGGGATGAATAAAAACAGTGATTCTGCGTATTTAACGATGGCAATTGTCAGGTTTTGTGAGAACATCATCTTGATTTAATCTTTGATTGTTGTAGGCAACATGATAAGAATCATCATATTAACAATTTAAAAGTATAGGGTTTTTCTGTCAAGTCAATCAGGATTGAAGAACCTACTGCTTAACTTACTGTTTAGTATTATAACACTTGGTGAAATCCTGGAAAAGATGTTTATCCTGATCTTGAAAAAAAAGAAAACTGAGTAAAAAAAATCCAAACAAACAAACAAAAAGAAACATGAGGAATTCGTTCACAGCAAAGAATAATCTTTTGCATGGACAGATGAATGTGTTTAGTAATTCCAACAGGATAATTCAAAAGTTTGACAATAAAGATTTCTTTGCAAATGTTTAATTTAAAAACAAAACAAAACTTAAATTTCTGTTGAGAGATTGGATGAGAACTTTGGAATTTGCATCATTTGTACTTCTTTAAAGAGAAATAGATGTTGATTTGTATAAAAGTTGTAGTTTGCTATGCTTAGGGAACTTCTTACTTTACTAAGGTTGCTTTTAAGTTATATTTAATATATAAAATTAATTAAGAACTAACTTCACATCTCAGCTGCACATGTGTTTGTTTTGCATTTACCCTTAGTCACTTGAATTCAAAACTATTGGGATAGCATTAGCATGTTCAGCAAAGATTAAAACTTATTTTTTGTGCCAGTTGTATTCTGTTATCACCTAAATTCTTTTTTTAGAAACACTTTGTACAGTCAACAGTGAAAATATTAGAAGCTAGCAATAACTTATTTTGTCTGTGAATCTGTTCCATAATTTCATTTTCTTTTGACAATTGCCCTATAACAAAACACTGTTGTACTAAAATACACAGATTTTTGAGCCGGTGAGGCCTGTGATAGAAAAACTTATATTTACATGACTGTTCTTTCTCAAATGAGAATAGTCAGGGAGTCAGTTCTCATGCACACGATATCTGTGTTGAGAGAAATGTTTATAGTCCTCAGTAGCAATATACCTTCCTTTTGAAAAGGCCAGTTACAATTTGAAAGTGAAGAGTCATAAAAGCCCTTCTTAGGTCATTGAGTACAAAGAGAAATATTTGATCATTCTCAGTAAACAGCAGACATGGAAGGTATGCAGCATGTCTGTTAATTTAAAACTATTTTTTGGGAAAGAGGAATTTCTGTTCTGCAGACCACATTATTAGATACACTGTAAAAATCAATAAATCGGTAGCTTCACAAGTTTAAAGCAAAATAAAACAAAACAAAAAAATAAAGCCCCCAGCAAATTCACTTTTTTGTAACAGGATTTGTCACAACCCCACTAGGCTGCTAATTTAATATGCATCATATAGACTTACTTTCTTTGTGTTCATTAGCATTTCTATTCAGAATTCATTCATTTAAGATACTGCATATGGCAAAACTTGAGCTCATTTTTCCCTGCTTTGAGACAGCATAAGTGTTTAGATTGTTTCAGTTCCTTGTGACAGTTGGACTACTCTCTTTATATGCCTTTTTGTTTAGACAGCGTAACCCCCACAGTGGAGTTGAATGCACTTTGCATGAAACTGGGAAAGAAACCTATGTACAAACCTATCGATCCATATACAGGGATGAGATCCACTTACAACTACACTATGAGAGGTGGTACTTATCCTCCACGGTATGTATTGTTTAATTTTTTGGTTTTGCAGTCTCCTATCTTTGAACATCTGCTCTCATCATCTGAGTGCTTTGATGCTATCTTCTGAAAACTAGCAAAAAATACAAGGTCCCTTAAAGGGATATTCAGCTTGAAACATAGCCAGCTTATGAGGCAAAAGGTTTTGATAAGTACACCCCATTAATATCTGTAATTTGTCTTATTTAAGGGTTGGGGTTTTTTTCCTTTGGAGGGGAGGGGAAAGGGATGAAGAAGTGTTTTTGAGGGCATTTGGTTATAGCCAGCTTCATGAAGTGACTAGCTAAATATTAGTTAAATATTTCTTGCATTTCCTTTCTGTGTAAAGGCAAAAGTGAAGAAAACAGTTTGATGCTTTTTCTAAAGCTATTTAAATTAAAGCTTCCATTTAAAGAATTTTATATGGGCATAGGAATCGAGAATTCAAAACTTACTGGCCACCAAGTCTATAAAAACAAAGTTACATTGTCTTTCTGTGTTCTAGTTGGTTAGAAATGTGTTGGTCTTGTAAAACAAGAAATGTTGATACTCTGTTTCAAAGCCGTCCCCCTAAAATCTTTTAGACTTTAAATCAAAATTTGGCAGTGCTCAGTCATGGTTACTGATACCCAAGATATTCATCCACGTATAATTTATGTTTCTGTTTACTTTGTAGGCCAAACTATTTGCTTATGTAAATCTCTCTCTTTGCAGGTACTTTTACCCATTTCCTGTTGGGCCCTTACTTTATCAAGTTGAGCTTTCAATTGGAGGGCAGCAGTTTCATGGGAAAGGAAGAACAAGACAAGCTGCTAAGCATGATGCAGCTGCTAAAGCACTGAAAGTACTGCAGAATGAGCCCTTGCCTGAGAAACCGGAGGTGGGAATTAATCTTATTGTTGTAAGCATAAATTGCTGTGATAAACCGAGACGTTGTTGTAGATTTTTTCTTTATTGAGAGGAAGATGACAGTTGTGAAATTTAATTCTGTGTAGTAGTGTTGACCTACTTGTGTCAATAGCAACACTTTGATTTAAAAACATAGATTTCTATGGAACTAGAGTTTTCCCAAATGAAGTTATATTAATTCTTTTGCTGTCATATTTTTCCACAGCAATGCTATAGACCTCTGTCAGATATGAGCACTGGAAGCGTAGATAGGAACTAATATCTTATCAGGTACAGATCATATACAAACGTCTGAAGAAGTGTGTAAATGGGGTACTTGCATTCTTGTATGGGCAACATAGAAATCAGACATGGGTTTGCTTGCTGGGAAAAATTCCTACATGATTTGGGAAAGAACCATGGAAGTTCTGGAAAAGCAGGAAGTTCGTGGAAGTAGTAAACTCGTACACACATTTTGATATGAATATAAGAAGCAAATTTTTATCCTTCCATATATTTACGGCTGCCCAGCACTTTCCTTTCCAAGACCCTGTTATTGGGTTTTTTCGTGCTTTTTTGTTAAGTTGCATTAGGCAGAAGGTCTCATTGTGTGCACACAAGTTACTCGTAGCTTCTAGGACTGGTTGACTGTGTGCACCTTCTCTGTATTTTGGCTGACTGCTTTGCCCAAAGACTACTAGAAAGAGCATATTTAATCTTTCCTTTATGGGCTCATTATACCATTTTGTCTGAGTTATGAGGGCTTGATGTTAGAACTAAGAGCAAGAGTACATCTACTGATGTACTCCACGCTGGCATCTAGATCGTGTTGAGGAGGAGGCCATGCGATACAAACCTAAAAGCAAGAGAGACTAGGACATTGCCAGAGAGGTGAGGAACAGGATGTGGAGGTTAGACTGATAACTTAGAATCGGGGGAGCATGAGAACTTGCTGGATACAGAGTCTGGCTATGTGCTGAGAAAGAAGGAAAATGAAGAATTGGGCAAGAAGGTAACAAGGAGTCTCAGACTGGGGGGAAAAAAATAGCTGGGAACTACCAGGAATGGCAGAGCAAGAGATTTGAGGAATGTGTTGTGAAGCCAAGGGACACTGAGTTAAAACTTCCAAGTGTGTTTGTGGGAGAGAGCATTGCCCAGATAATTAGGCAAAACCACTGGATCTGATGGTTCAGGGAAGAGTCCTAGGAGGCACTGATGGTAGTGGTTCAGGTAACAGAAAGCTCTCCTGGAGGAATGTAGATTATTGAATGATGGAGGCTACTAAAAGTCAAGGGATTACAAATGCTATTGAGGAGAAGAGAGTAATGCTGGGAGTAGAAGCTGAAGGAGTGGAGATAAGTTCTGCACTGGAATCTAGAACTGGTGATAGGCAGAGTGTGGTCAGGGACAAGCTGGAGGTCTTCATGTAGGAGAGGTCAAGCCTGAAGGGGATGTTCCCCTTCAGTGCAGGGGGACCCCAAATTCCTGAGCATTCTCGTTCTGTGTCAGTGATGCATAACATCCTCCTTTTGCACTCACCCTCCTAAAAGGTAACCTACTGTCACCACCCATTTTTCTGCCTCAGGTAGCAAAGTTCTGTGTACTGGACCCGAGGAGTTCAACTCTGCAGAAAATAATAGGATCACATGTAACTGAATTCTTTTCTGTTCACTTTTTTAGAAATGCTTCTGTACAAGTGACTTTCTGAATATTTGTAGAGTTGTGTTTAAAGTTGAGTAATGTGAAGTCTTCAGAACGAACACTGCAATTGTCTTTATATGGCCATGTATCCTTTTCTATAGGATGTCTCATTCAGTGTAAGGGGTGTAAATCAAGAGGTAAAGGAAGTAAACCTACAGAGTCTCTCCTTCTCGTTTTTTGTTTTGTTTGTTTTGGTTTGGTTTTTATAAGGACATAAGGGAAATACTGTTGTGAATGATGCAAGAGATTGCAAGAAGGGAGAATTATTTTATGAATAAAACAGTTGCAAGCTGGCTGGGAGCTGAATGCTGTCTTGACCCTGCTATACATATGCTGGGCAAGTCACACTTTCAAGAGAAACATGCATTTGTCATTTTATTTTTCTATTTATGTTTGACTTGTCTGCAAAATGAACAGGAAGAAATGCAGCTATGCTTAAGGAGAGCAATCCTTTGAGCAGAGTGTGCTGTTTTATAATAAGTACTCGGATAAATCAGATCTTAATTTAAAGTTTGGTAGATAAATGCTAAGTTCATTAATATTTGTGGCTTTCAAATGTTGTAGCTGTAGGATGTCTGAGGGAATTGCTGTTTTTGTAACAGCATTTTGCACTAGACAGGATGAAGATAAAAAGAGGAAGATTTTATGACTAAGTGAGCACTGTTCATTCTTCAATCAGTGAGGCAAGGTCCGTGAAGGATACGGTAGTGTAAGATCATAAGAGGTGCTATTATAATGTGTGTATACAATGGAGGCAAATTAAGATTTCACAAGCAGACATAATCCTGATACTTCCTACCTGTTAGTTGATGTTGCCAGTAATTTTCCTTTTAAATTTAGTTATTTTTGTGTGTCCCATTTGTGTGTGTGTGTAAACAAAATATGCTTAAGCTTGAACTCTTGTATTTTGAGGGGGAGGGAGGTAATTTTGTAATTTTTTTTATTTTACAGATTTTTGTATTTACAGTATTTTACTCTTGTATTTTTAAATTAGAAAATATTCAGTGCTTAAGAAGAAATAATTGAATAAAATGATTAGACTTCAAGGGTAAGAATGACCATTTCCCACACCTTCTCAGACTGCAAATCTAGCAGCAAGTGGCAGGAAAAAAAATTTCATAATATTAGCTCTCAACTGGACAAAGCCCTGCCTGAACAACCTAATTTAGTTTTAAAGTCTGCTCTGCTTTGAGTGGGAGGCTGTGGTAGGAGACCCCCAAAGGACCCTTCCCACCTAAATTAAGATGACTGGAGTTAAGACACGCTGACAAACTTGCAGTATGGGGTTACTTTGCATATTCAAAGACAGAGATGATAAAGCATCAATTTAAGGCTTAGAAAACCTAGAAAACTATGCTTTCTAGCCCAATTCTTAAACAGAAATTCTAACTTTTGTCTGAAAGTACTAAAACCAGAATTGTTTCTATGCTTTTTTTGCCAACTTACTTGGTAAATATCAGCTGCTCTTTATACCCTTAACATGGAAGAAAATAGACTGGTACCTATGTTGAAATCAATGTAGTTCTAATCAGCCACTTGACTGGTTTTCATAATTTGCTTATAAGCAGTCTTCGAGGAAGTGCGTATTGAAAGAGTTCCTAGAAAATGGTGAATCCCTCTTAAAGGAGTCTATTACTTTTACAATTTGCTTGGGAGTTTTTTAATCTACCACTTTTGTTTCCTTTTGTGACTTTTTTTCACTTGTTAGAGATGAATTTGAACAATTTGATGAGAGCTAAGAGTGGTAAATGCTTATATTCGTGGTCTCATTCTAATTTAGAGGCATAGGTTCCTTGGAGAGTTTAGTTTATGCACACATGCAAACTACTTTAAAAGCAGACTTTATAGATCATCTGCCTTGAGGTGTGCAGGGAAAGAGAAAGAGGGAGAGCGTGTGTGTATGATTATTTCTGAGTTATAAAATAAACTGATCCAGAACTCAAGTAGAGGCAGAATAATTGCTAAAATAGCTATAGACTGTTAATTGTCATTTTGCTATTAATTTACTCTTTTTAGATAAAGGTATTGAAGAAAAGTACCTGTGTTTTACACCATGTGAACAGACTTGGAGTATGTCAAGAATATACACCGTAATATGGCAAATAATTCCATACTATTTATTTGTATTCTCTTGAAACAATATTAAATGGGAAAAATCTAATCCAATAAAGAGAAGTCCTGGTCATCTTCACAAGGAAGAATGTCAGAATTCGAAAAACTAGAATATATCTGAAATTACAAGGAGGGGACGAATTTTTGTAGTTGAAGTGATTGTGTTAATGTTTTGATAGTAAGGGTGGTGACAGATCATTCCTAGAGGTGCTGGTAGTAAACTTGCTGTAACACCTAGACTGTAATAAAGTAAGACCTTAGTAGTTCAGATATTTTTTTTTCTGGGTATATGATGCTATTCCTTTTGAACTTACCAATTGCATTTGAAATAGGTTTAGAATATGATGATCAAGACTTTTGACTCCTGTATTCAATCTTGGTTTTGCCAATTTTTACCTGCGTTGTGCCTTCTGCTGAGGTATAATATGGTTCCTCTAGTGTAGGTGCTACCTCCACATTTCTAATGTAGTCTAATGCACAGGGCATCTATCTCGCTCCTGTGGGAGTGGTGCCATCATGTGGTCTCAGTTTTTGCAGACCTGAAGATTGCTCTATGTACACCTCTGTGTAGAGGTCGGAGACTGGATGTAGTAGTGGGATGAGAAGTATCAGATGTTAGCATTGTAAAAGGATGTTGGGCTATATGTGCTCTTCTGAAATGTTTGCAACTCAAACCTGAAATACAAGGTCAGCCCATAAGAACAGTGTGAAATCTGATGGGACAGTGGGAGGAGTGAAAACCATAGATTAATTTTACTAATATTTTTTTCTGAGATGGGAAGAGGTTGCTTTAAGTGGCGGGAAAAAAAATTTCCTTCATGGTTTAATCTAACTTGTTAGTAACAGACATTGGGGATGCTTGATACCATCAAAACTAGTTTTAATCAATGAGAGCTCTCTAGCATATTTCCACTGCTCCAATAAAATATTTAAATCATTTTTGTTACCTGGTTGCATAACTAGTATTGTGGCGTGATATAATTGGTGAAATTGTTGCTGTTCATCTTTATCATAATCTTTCCAATATCACTGCTGGACACTTAGTCTTAAAATTTCTCTGTTGCTATTACCATGCCTCTTAGTTCATGTTGATCCCAACATCAGTGAAGACATTTTTGGAATCACAATCAAAATTTTACCTGGAGATACGTAGAAGTGCCTGTAGGTAAGCTTCACCTGGCACTGCTGTCCTCCTAGCAGGTGTAAGTTCTCAGAGATGTACACCATTTGATTTAAGGCAAGTTCCTGATAGTATATTCTTCAGATGAGAAAAAAATCTGTAGATGAAGCACTTGCAAGGGAGCATGTTAAAAGGCAGGACTCTGCCAGGGTCTAATTAGCCATCCTTTATTCACATTGGTCCCATTCTCAGAATCTTTATTTTTCCTGCCCTTTCTCTTATCTGATACTGTCTTAGTGCTTTTGGTACAAATGTCCAATCAGTATATGAAAATTGTATTTCATAAAGGTACTTCCATTTGGAAATCAGTTCATTTAACACTTCAGTTTGGTTTTCTATAGATAGATTTTTAAACCTATTGGCCCTTATCCCATTTGTTCTTTCCTGTAACGAGCACATGAAAATGTGAAGGTTTGCTAGCTTTTACACATACACATTAAATGAACTTCTTAAGTTTCCATTCTGTAGTATGTGTGCTGCATTTCTACACATTCACGTAAAATGGCAGTAAAGGTTAGACTACTTAAAATTTTGAGAGTTCAGTAAACTGGTTGGATGGATAAAATTCAATTTAATAGGATCTTTATTTTAAATAGAGTATGCTTCTTTTAGGTTAACGGAAAAGAACCAGATGATGAAAATCTCAATAAATCTGAAATAAGCCAAGTTTTTGAGATTGCACTTAAAAGGAACTTGCCTGTGAATTTTGAGGTATGTTTATTTTACAAGCTCTAGATTTGTTTTTATTAGAATATTAAGGGTACACATTAAGTTGAGTCTCTTCTAGATAACCCAAACAACTGACTTTTAACATGTCTTGTTAGTTGTGAATACACTTTTACCTTTGACAGTCACCCTGATTGTCTCGGAGTTTATATGGTGAAGTGAAAAAAAAAAGAAAAATCCACCTGTTCACAAATTCATGCACTAAAATCATAACATGAGTGAACAGCTATGCTGTGGTTGTCTGTGCAATCTTTTTTCCAAGCTTTTTGAAAAATCAGTATTACAGTGAAGAAACAAAACACAACCCCACGTTAATGGTTAGAACATTGAAGTGCAGAGTCGAGGCAAAAGAGTATAGCTCACTCTGAAAGACATTTATGGAAGTATTTGCTTAATTAAGCACTGATGTGGACTACCCGCAAGTTGCAGAATCTCACGAGTAGGTTTCTTTTCTTGCCATGAGGTGACCTCATGTGCATCTTACTTTCCTTTCCCTTTGGCCTGGCTGCTTGCTGCCTCTTTGCCCCTCCCTGATCATTTTAGTTATCTTAAATCAATAGCTTCCATAGGAGCATCTCTGTTTCATTAAAATATTAATTTATCATGCTGCTTTCCTGAGCTGGCAGAGTAACATTTAAGTTGACTATCTGAATTATTATAGTAAGAAAATGCAATTGTGTGTAACTATATTGCTTCTAAAACCGTTCTATGAAATTTTACGTGAAGCTTTCAATTATTGCAGGTTAGCCTGAGCATCACTGGTAAAAACATACTGTCACACAAAGCCAGTTGTGGGTGGAAGTTCTTAATTCATTCTTACTTTTTGACTTTATGGATATTTTGAAGTATGATGTGTTATGAATGGAGTTAAAAGACTAAATCTGTAGTAGGCAGCTATCTCTTAGATGTCTCCAGAATTCTTGATTTCTGAACTAAAATGCTGGATGCTAAAGAATTGCTTGCTCTGTAATGTTCTATTACTGTAACATGATGTATTTAATGAGGTGATGTTAACTGTGTGGAAGTACACACTGATGAAACAGAACAGTCATATTTTAATATTGAAAGAGTAAATCAGTAAATGAAATAAGATGGATTAATGACATATGTAAATACTGTTTACTGCTTGCTGCATCTGATCTTTTTAAAGTATATGTTTATTTGGGTGGGATTGTGTTACTGGAGTGAGTATGATTTACTTCTCTACTTTCTGGATTGTGTGAGAATCTAAAATCTCTTTATCCGTAGTTCTTGAGAGAAGTTGCTATAAACAATGTGCCCTACCATTTTTAATAAGTGTTTATCACGCTTTCACTCAGTTTTTCCCTCTGAAACAGGTGACCAAGGAAAGTGGTCCTCCCCATATGAAGAGCTTTGTAACCAAGGTGTCAGTTGGAGAATTCATGGGTGAAGGTGAAGGAAAGAGCAAGAAGATCTCAAAGAAAAATGCTGCAATAGCGGTCCTAGAAGAGCTGAAAAAATTGCCACCTCTTCCTACGGTTGAGAAAATGAAGCCACGAATCAAAAAGAAAACAAAATCAATAGTGAAGGTAAGAGACAAACACATTGGAAATCTGACTGTTATAACTAATCATCAGATGAGAGGCGTTTCTGAGTTAATTATAAACACTCTTCAACTGCTCAACGTTTATCAGCAGTTTGGTACTACAAATGAAATGACATTTTGCTCCCACTCTAAATGGGGTTCTGACACCACTTTTACAACAGTTATCAGTAAATTCAGCATGAAAGAGAAACCTTATAAAAGAATGAGCGGCATTTAAAAATCAAGCTCTGACTTTCAAGCCTTAGACTTTACAGCTTCAGGTTTTGCGTGATTTTTGCTTGTGCAAATTCTCCTGCAAGCCTGTCCCTCCTAATATAGCAGGATTAGAACTTGTAAAACTGTTACCAGTGGTAGGTTATATGTGGTCAACTGTGACAGCAGAGCCAAATAAATTGAGTGTTTCTCTTTGGCTGTGACTAAGCAACTTTTTATTTCAGTGTTTTTAAATTCTAGAGATTAATTAATTCAGTGGCACGCTGCATTTTGTCTATTAAACCAAATATTCACAAATTTTGGTTTATTTCCTAAACATTGTTCTACATAGCTGCAAACAAGTCCAGAGTATGGTCAAGGAATGAATCCCATTAGCAGACTTGCCCAGATACAGCAGGCCAAGAAAGAGAAGGAACCAGAGTACATGCTCATCACAGAACGTGGTCTTCCAAGGCGCAGGGAGTTTGTTATGCAGGTTTGTATGTTAATTTGAGGAATCTAGTTGCATGGCTGTGATGCCTTTTTTTTTTTTTTTTTGTCTTATGGTAATCAGGTTGTCATGATGATGTACAAAGTTAACAGGATTACAGCCAAATTTCCATGAAATTTATTAAGAAAATATCTAGTGGGATACATTCAGGGAAGATAGAAGTTCAAGAAAAGTGATCTGAATCATGTTTAAAAACAAATTGCGTAGGGCATCAGAAGTCTATGTTGTAACTGCCTAATGTTTTAATTAACAGGAATATTAATACTCTCTTAAGAGATACTGAGCTTCTTATATTTTGTAATGTAGGATTCATTAACACCAGCCTGGGTATCCTTCATTTCCTCCTTCCCCTGAGCTTTCATGTGTTGCTTTAGAGTGCAGCACTTTCTGTACTCTGCATTGCAAATCCCAATAGCATAGTAGTATTTTTAATACTGAGTATCTACTAGCCTCTAATAATTAAGTGCATTTTCCAGACCTCCCTCCTATCCTGGCCAAGACAGGAAAGTTACTTGCTTTCTTTCCATTGCATTAGTAAATCTGCTAAACCTGTAACTTTAGCTTGGAAAATTTTTATCTACTGTGGTACCAGTTTTGAGCATTTAGGCTGTTGACAAGGTGAGATGATGAAATATAGTTGTTTGTGTGACTTCTGTTTGGGTTTTTTGTGCTTGGAAGCCAATGATCATTGATAATAAATGACAACTTGCTTAGAATGATGATTACTTGAACTATTTTGTGACTCATAGTGTGCTCGAGACACAGATCACTAATAAGTGAATCCTCATACTACTGTTTAAGAATTGATTTGGTTTTTCTTCCTCTTTTGTCCAGGTGAAAGTTGGTGTACACACAGCTGAAGGAATGGGCACGAACAAAAAAGTTGCTAAACGCAATGCAGCTGAAAATATGTTGGAACTTTTAGGTTTCAAAGTCCCTCAACCTCAACCTCCAAAGCCAGCATTAAAGACAGAAGAGAAGGTAAGAGCCTTTAAGAATCAACCGCTGTTTAATACTATGGCAAAAGTTGAGCTGAAACAATAGCAGCTTTGCAAGGCAGTAACAGTGTAGTAAATTGATGCTTTCTGCCCTAGCCAGGAAGCAGGTGTATTGAGGTGACTGTTCACTAAAAAATAGTGCGTTTTGGATACGTTAAGGGTTCAATTTTGCAAGTAAATCGAAGTCTCATCAGAAGGCTAAATGAATGTGTTCTTTATAGAATGGCTCAGAACCTGTGATAATTGAGGTATTGGTCTTAGAAACTTGCAGACATGTAAGTTATAGGACTCTGTGGTAGCAATAGTTTTATATAGCCTTATCACCAACTACAGTCAAAAGTTTGTTACAGGTCTCTTTCTTTGGTAGGTCCCTTAGCAGGGAAAGAGCCTTGCATTCTCCTGTTGATTCAGCAAGTGTTACTAGCAAGTTAAAAGAGCAAGTCTGGTTTTAGTTTTCTCCTTTTCATGTACTTGCTCATTTGTGTCCAATGTGTTGTCCTCAGCAATACCAATAACTAATGTTAGTTTAACTGACTTTATAATGGTATCTAGTTCTCAATATCTGTGTTCTTAATACCACTTCACTGGTCTGTAGATAGTTTTAGTCATTCAGTGAATAAGAATCACTGAACTTGTCTCTTCTTGGTAGCTTCGTAATAATTGCAGTTTTCGAATAAGAAGTTTTTCAGTAAAATTTTGACTAGTCAGATCACCTGCATCTTGAAAACTTTAAAATGTGGCGGGGGGAAGTTTTAAAGGGATATTGTGTGTTTGGCTTTTTTCCTTCTATTTTGAAGACACCAGTGAAGAAACCAGGTGATGGAAGAAAAGTAACCTTCTTTGAGCCAGGCTCTGAAGAGACTTCAACTAGTAAGTACCCTTACTGAAGGAAGCATGGCCCTGTTGGGGGGTGTGTGTATGTAAGATATGTTTCTCAGTCCCTTCAATAGTGTCATTTAACACACTGTAATGAGCAGAGGTGTGCAGCTGCTGGCTTGCAAACTAAATCTACCCCTTGGGAAGGTTTTGTTCAGATCCTGAAGAGCTTATTCCTCCCAAATCATACAGTATTCTGCTTGCTTGGCCATCTGCTCAGTGAAGGGAGTAGATGGCTGAGCTAAAAGCATGTGTGTGCTAATGGGTCAGTCGAGCAGTTAGTGGAGGTGCAGCTGCTGCTACCTGTGTGGTGTCTGGGCTTGTCTTACTTCAATCTGAGGGATCTTGGGACAGGCTTTAATCTGTGTCTAGGGCTTTCTAGGACAAGAATGAATGTTAGGACTGAGCTTGGTTCTGATCCAGGGACCAGGCTCCTTCAACCAACAGCAGGAGTGAAGTGGGGGCAATTTCTGTGGGGGAAAAGGTCGGGGGAGGAGGAGAGATCAGCCTCTTTGGCTCAGCAGAACATTTCTCTGGTATAAGGTCCAAATGAGGATGGCAGCAGATTCCCTGGGAAGAGGGTTGGGGTTTCTGCCACCTGGAGACAGCCTTCTAGATTTGGAAGAATGGTCGCAGGTTGGAAGATTGCCCCAGAAATGTTGCTTTAAGCCTGAGGCAGAGTAGCAAGGGGTGGTGCTGAATTTGTTGAGGCAGAGTTAGCTGTGTTAAGTTTGGCTGTATCACCTTGCAGATGTTGAGGGAATAACTGCAGTATGTTGAAGACTGTTCCTGGGATGAAGATGAGAAAGGGTGTCAATACTAACTGAAATTGGTCTTCCTAAAGCAGAGTTGGAGAAAGAAGGAATGGCCCTGTAGTGCAGAACAACCTCTTTGTCTGTGCTTGATCTCTAATGTCTGAGAGCAAGGAACTGTGCCTGCATTTATTTCAGACAGTTGATGATTATAGTGGTCAGATCCACAGGTGACTGGCTGGAACAAAAAAAATCCCAACCAAACCTGGCCACCAAGTATACAGGCATTGGCTTTCTCTAATGTAAACTGTTGGGAGGAGTCATTATGGAAAGTTTGTCTATCACAACATATTTCTGTGCTGGATAGTATGTTTCAGGTGATTTATGTGTTTAAGTATCATTTTGTTGTTTAAATTATAAATAGTTGGGATTGACTTGGACTTCAGTAACATTTTACTGCATCCATAAGATCTTAGGTAAACTTCTTGATTTCTTATTCAAACTTTGCTATCCCTGCTTTCTTCCATCTACAAATTTTGACTTAAATCCTTTAGACTTGAAACAGCTCAGTCCTGCTGAACTTCATTTATCTATTCTGCTATAATACTGACTCCTCAGTTTATTTCAGTGGCACTGTCTTCCCTACCTTTCTTGAGCACACCTCTAATTTTTCTCCACATTTCTGTGTATGTGAGTTCCCCATAAAAAGCTGTTCTTATCCCTCTTAAATCTAACTTATGCCATAATGCCAATGAATTGCTTTCACTTCACTGTGGTTGGATATGTGCAGTAAATAGTCATTCTTGCTTCTTCATACTGTGCTAACATTACATTTAACCTTACCTACCTGTTTATGTTTTCACAACATATAGTTTAAACTTTGTGGACTATCTGTCACTATCTTTACAACAGTGAACAGTGGCTCTGGCCACTGGTTCAATATGGTTTCATTATTTGCTCCTACGGCTTAAATGATGAAATAGAAATTTCTGAAACCAAAAGATATATCTCAAATGTGGTTGCAACTGAGGTGTCTGTAAGTTTGACTAACCTGGAGAAACTGCTTCCAGAGGTAAAGGTGCTCCTTTTGGCAGAAGCAGGTGTTGCACTGAGTAATTTATTCAGTTGGCAAACTCTGTCTTGATGATGCTGAATCTCTGACCCAGCAAAGGTGAATCAAGCTTGCTAAGTTTGTTAGTGTTTGAAAAGTAATTTGAAACTTTTTTTTTTCCAAAAGTGGCTTTTGATGCCTATATATGCCTTCACGTGCCAGCAGAAGGCCTCATAGAAATAGCTAGCATTTGTTTAGTATGTACCTCTCTCTTCTCAGGTAATAAAGAAGATGAATTTAGGATGCCTTATCTCAGCCATCAGCAGCTTCCTGCTGGAATTCTTCCCATGGTCCCTGAGGTTGCACAAGCTGTAGGAGCCAACCAAGGACACCACACCAAAGAGTTCAATAGGGCAGCCCCAAATCCTGCCAAGGCTACAGTAACAGCAATGATTGCTAGAGAGCTATTGTATGGTGGTACTTCTCCTACTGCTGAGACCATATTAAAGAATAACAACTCATCAGGCCACGTACCCCATGGACCACTTACTAGGCCCTCTGAGCAGCTGGACTATCTTTCCAATGTTCAAGGAATCCAGGTAAATGTTCAGCTTTGCAAGATTTCTTCCAAAGCTATCCAAACTGGTCTAACCTGTTGTTCTAAAGCTTTTTAGTTCTGCTGGTGACCGATGTATTTATTCTGAGGCTGCTTGTTAAGCTGAAATTCATGTAAATGTTTACTTCACCTATGAAATGTACTGAATTTTAGGGCTTTTTTATTTAGTTTTCAAATGTACATTTCTGTACTGCATCCTCAGCCTTAATTCAGTGCTGCTCTGAAGTCTTGGAAGAATAAAATTGAAAGTAGCATTTTCTGAAAATTGTCACGGTGTAGGAACATAGTATGAACTTGAACTTGGCTGATCTGAAATCAGTTTTTTTAATGATGTTTCATACATTAACATTTGCTTTAAGCTGTACATTTTCTTGTGTTTGGTCCCTTTAATCAGAATTGCATGTAAGTTCCTATATTAATATGTTAAAGGAGCTCAGTGGATTAAAAAGTATAATAGGGAAAATTTTAAATGCAGATAGCTATGATCAGAATAAAGGTCCCAGCAACAATTCTTATTAAGTAGCCACTTTTATTCAAGAAGGCTTGCAGAGCTCTCATGATTACTTAAAAAACATTGCAAGTGAAGTCAAACTTCAAAGTAAATGGTTCTACTGGCTGACAATGATTAAAAGTAAGGTTCAGCTTCATACGTGGGCAAATAATCTATAGCAATTGTGATATATTTCCTGTACTTGGTTAACTGGAAAGAACTAAATCCTTCTTTTTTCTTCAGGTTGAATATAAAGACTTTCCAAAAAATAACAAGAACGAGTTTGTATCTCTTATAAACTGTTCCTCTCAGCCACCGCTGATCAGCCATGGAATTGGAAAGGATGTAGAATCTTGCCACGATATGGTATGATGAATATTGCTGAAATGCTTTCTCTTTGGCCTTCAGGGAACTAAGGGATGCAGCGGATAGACCAAGGTTTCATATTACTGCTGGATAGCAATGAATTAAATGCTATACAATTCCCTCATTTTTTTTTTTTTAATATTTCACAGGTTGCTGAAATAATTGCTTAAATAATACCAGAATCTAATCTAGATAACCTTTAAAATGCTTAATATATGCCTACAATTTTGGTCTACAAAACCCACATTTTCTTTATCTTAATATTATTTGCATGAGCACATATTAAAGAAAAACATATGAAAAGGAACAGAAGAGCATATCAGCTTATTTTCTGTAACAGAATGGGCTGATATTTCCTCATTATGAGAACTGTAATACTTGGGTTGACGTTACCAGACTTTCTGCTGGAACGGAATCCAAAATGGAAGAAATGCAATTCACCATTAGATAGCAGGAGACACTCTAAATCTGTTAAGCTCCCTTTAAAAATAACATCTTTTATTAACAGTAGCTGAAATATTTCTTTGTGGAAGAATGAGTCTTCTGGACTGTAAACTGTAAGGGACTTTGTCTATAAAAGACATTACATATTGCTAACAATAGGTATACAGTCTGCTATAATTTGAGAAGAGTTTTGATCTTCTGGTATCCAGTGGTGACCTGAGTACTGACTGCAGACTAAAGTAATAGTTTGCAATATGTAAATACACTTAGGAAAACCTGATTTTACTGATTTTTATACTAAAATTTTTGCAGTAATTTTTTAATAGCTGTAATTTGATACAGATTTCTTTGATCTTTGTTGCTTAATTTTGACATTTCTCTACATCCTGCTGTAAAGAGCTCCTGTAAGACTAAGCACACAAGTCAGTGCAGTAGGTAGAAGGGAAAAAGACAGCCAGTTCAGAGCTTAAACATTGTGACTGGGCCAATGTGAGAACCTTCCTCTGTTCAGATATTCAGCTTTCACTAATGCATGTGTCATAACTAATCAGGGATATTCTGAAAAGGTGCACCTGAAATTGATCTGAATAAAGCTAAAAAAAATTGTCAGTTCTCAAAGGAGGTGACTTACTTTTGCATTAGCCATGTCACATTGACTCTTCTTTTAAACAGTCACACATGGCCTATCTGTGTTGTATTTTTTTATTCTTGTGCAGCTTGTTTTCATTTTCTGCAAAGGACTTTTTGGTTCTGTGTACTTTAATATCCTTTGTCTTAAGCTCTGTACAGTTGGAGCCATTACTAATTTAATGTCTTTTCCCTTGATATTAATAGTACTGCTGAATTATTTTTCCCCCGTTGTTAAAACAAATGCAATGGGAATCCCCTAGCCATAGCACCATTCTATTTTTTATTGTAGCAAGGTGAAATTCTACACTATTGCATATTTTTCCACCATAATTATTCATCTTAAAAAGTATATTACCAAAATTAGAACATTTACTTTGTTTTAAGTGAGTCCCAGTCCTGCTTTCACTAAATTAATGAAATGGACTCAGATTGAATTGCTGAATGCTCTCTTTTTTCTTTAGGCTGCATTGAATATTTTAAAGTTGCTGTCTGAGTTGGACCAACAAACCACAGAGATGCCAAGAACAGGAAATGGACCAATGTCTGTGTGAGTGTGACCCATTGACTTTCCCTTGCATTAATGGAAACCTCTAACCCTGTGATGTTGTATAAACAAATAAAATGTGAGGGTTTTTTTCTTTGCCAGAAAAGTTAAAATGCCAAGGGCTGTTGGCTTCTTCAGAAGGATGAGAGGGTAGGTTTTATGATCAAGCTTGTAATTTTCATGTGTCAAATGCAAATTACTAAGCAGGAACAAGTGCATAAAACATAAGGGCTGTGATACAGAGCAATTTTGACTGTGATCCCTCTGCTTAAACTATTTTTTTTTACATATACTTGCAAATAGTGTGACTTTTCAGTGTGTTTAAGTGTTGTAGCTGCTCCTTTCTCCCTAGAAATCTTCTGTATGTATTGTGGTTTAACCCCAGCCAGCAACTGAGCACCACGCAGCTGCTCACTCACTCCCCTCCCACCCAGTAGGATGGGGGAGAAAATCGGGAAAAGAAGTAAAACTCGTGGGTTGAGATAAGAACGGTTTAATAGAACAGAGAAGAAGAAACTAATAATGATAACACTAATAAAATTACAACAGTAATAATGAAAGGATTGGAACGTACAAATGATGCACAGTGTAATTGCTCATCACCTGCCAATCGACACCCAGTTAGTCCCCAAGTGGCGATCCCCCTGCTCCCATTCCCCCCAGTTCCTATACTAGATGTGATGTCACATGGTATGGAATACCCCGTTGGCCAGTTTGGGTCAGCTGCCCTGGCTGTGTCCTGTGCCAACTTCTTGTGCCCCTCCAGTCTTCTTCGTGGCTGGGCATGAGAAGCTGAAAAATCCTTGACTTGGTATAAACATTACTTCGCAACAACTGAAAACATCAGTGTGTTATCAACATTCTTCTCATCTTAAATCCAAAACATAACACTATACCAGCTACTAGGAAGAAAATCAACTCTATTCCAGCCAAAACCAAGACAGTATGTAAAATGTAAACAATGTATAGGTTTCACAGCTTCTTTTCAGCAGAAACATGGAGGGGTTGCAAATTACTCCCTTTGAGCAGGGGAAAAAAAAAAGTTTAGCCTCTCATTTAGATAATAAGCTGTCAGAATGGTAGAATTAACAAAGTGCTATTTGATTAAAAATGGAGGTCAGTTATATGGAAACAAATTGTTATATGCACCTCAAATTCTTTGTATCTGATTTAGAAGCATTGTATTTGTGGAAATAGTCTTTTATCTCCTAAGTGACAGGTGTTTTCTCATTTGTAGATGTGTGAAACAAGAAATGGAAAGTGACCCTCTTCTCAAACCGGCTAACTCAAACACTTTGGGACAAACACTGGACAGCACTGCCTAAAAAAGGCTTTTGACTGGACCCAAACCTGAAAGCACCAGAGAAAATCAAATGCTTCCTATTAATGTAACCTAACTGTTTTAGAGTGCTACAGTCTTTACAACCTACTGTAGTGTCTAAATCATAACCGTTGCTTTTTCTTCAGACAGTGATAAATTTTTAGTTTCATTATGTTGTTTTGATTGAAATGACACTATAAATTTTTCATTTAAAAGTTTCTTAATTGTATCTAGAACAATAGCACAGTTTAGAAACTTTGTCTTCTGAGACTGACATGTTATCTGTGAACTAACTTGGGAAGATCATATCCATGTATGTGGTTATTTTGTTTTTATTGAAATAGCAAAGTTTCACTGGAAACAAATTGTGTGCCCACCATTTTAAAAAGTCCAATATTTTCGCAGACCTAGCTTAATTATCCAACGGTTGAATAAATTAAAACACTTTAGGAATTTTAAACCTTGTTTGATCATTTTTGGTTAATTTCTAGTTTTCTTGAGTGGGGGGTAGGGGAACTTGAATGCAACATGACTTTAAATGATCTCTGATCTATGTTTTAAGGATTGTGTGTATAGATGGCACACAGCTCACTACATTACAGGATATGATCTCAATGTAGTGCATATAAAACTGCAGATTGATTTTCCTTGAGTGCTTTATACTGTTTAATTACATCTCCATGTAGGGCTGAAAAAAATTACCTATGTTTATATATAAACTGTGTTGCTTTTGATGTTGTGTTATTGCGCACTGAACTGTGCGCAATAAAGTTTTTTGCATATGGTCCAGGTAAAGCACGATAGCCTTGCAAGTTAAGTACTGCTTCAGTTCATTGTTTACGCTGGAATTTTTTCTCCCCATGGAATGTAAGTAAAACGTAGTGTTTGTCACCAATAAATGGTAATACTAAATTTTTTTGGTTAATTTATTCTTGTATGCCACTACAGGGGCTGCTTTTTTATAGGATTTGTAATGCTTGTGATATAGTACGGGCAGTATTGTAAAGCTATGGAGTAACTGTACAATGGTTATCAATTACATATAAATAACTACTATTTAGTAATGTGGAGGATGTGAAAACCTGGCAAGGTCAAGGAAATTCAAAAGTAATGTGGGTACATTTTGTTATTTGTGCCACAGTGTGTTAGTGCAACTGTATTAATGGGAGCTTAAACTGAAGTTGTGATTATGACAAGAAACCTGGCACAACAGGTTGGTATGATTTCAAAGTTTAAGTCTCTACTTTTAAGTTTCCTTGTTTGCTTGTAATTTGAGTCATAACCTTGCCTTGCACTTAGTAATTTTGGGGGGGTAGTGCTTTTCAAAACAAAACAAAACTTTCCCTCTAGAAACAAAAACTGGCACCGTAGACTGACACATGACAGTGTATTATTTGGATGTGAACTACGTTCAGTGTGTACTTAACTGGTAATCTGTAGCAGCACTTCCTAAACACCTGTTTGCAGTGCGTGTAGTAACTCTTGTCATAGAAAGCAGTTACTGCATATGCTGTGTCTCAAAGCTAAATGTCTCGGCCATTTCATTTGCATTATCAAAAGCAATTGGGCCACATTAACTGCATACCAAATTTTATTGAATCAAGTTGGTTTTGATCATTATAAGTGAAAAACAATTGTAAATTTTGGGGGGGTGCTTTTCATTTGTTTTTTTGGTTTTCTGGTTTTTTGGGGGGTTGTTTTTTTTTTTTTTACATTTGTAGAACTAAAATGCTGTACATTTAAAAATTAAAAGAAACTTGCTAGGCTGAGGCTTTGTATTGCAAATTCTTACAACTTAGACACTACTTACCAAAGAATTTATATTGGAAAACAGATACCACATTGATAGCGGTGTAATTGGTGTCCCTACCTTTATCTGCTGCTACTTAGGAGTTTTCTCTCTGGATGGGACTAGAGCCTATTCTTCTGACTATTTTGCAGCATTCATTTGTTGATAATGCCGTGTTTCATATGAACCTGAATTAAGGTGCTTTGTTATAGATACCTCTGTTTTCAATACTCTTAAATGCATCTATCATCTTGGAGGTGCTATGTAAGAGAAGGTTCTTTTGTGAAAGACCTTGTAATCACAGCCTCATGATGGAAGACTTCGGGTCACTATGTGGATTCTAGGTAAGCCAAAGTGAGTTCTAGATAAAAGTGTGTTTTTCCCACAGCACTATAATTGCTGGCTTTTTCTGTTGTCTCCTCTGTGCTTAATGCAGCAAAGGCTAGGAAGAATGATTACATATTATATGTAATCACCTGAAGGCTTTATCTGATGCTTTTGTTCAACAGATACTGAAGTGTTCTACAAAGAATACAAATATGAGAAAACTGAGGTGAAGGTGAAATTCTCTGACTGCAGTAGTCTAGCAGGCTAGTACTGGTATAAAGCATACATTTCTGAGTACTAGCAAAGTGTTGTCTGCAAGACACCTCACCTTTTTGGATTCTTTCTTTGAACTTTTTACTTTTGTTTTTCATCTTACGAAACCTTTTGATGGCAAGTGAATGAGCTGGAGCTTCTGAATATGAGTATCAGTGTACATTAGCTCAGGCTTCATTTCAGTAATGATCCCATTATAGAAAACTGTAAGTATAGGGTCTGTTCCAAAATTACTTTCTCATAGTCAGACCTTAATTGGTTATGGTTGTTCTCCCACAAGCACATTTTACCAAGCCTTTTTCTCCCTATTATCTTATTTGACTTTGCTTAAATTGCCACAAACATTTTAGTAAATGAATGCATTTTTTCCTATGTTTCCAAAAGTATCTGGCAAGATGGCAGTACTAATCTGAGTGTTCCAGGATCTGCTGTACATTTAGTAAATTGTGAAATTTTGCACTCAAAATACTGAGTTCTGTTGAGCTACAGAGAACTTCCCTTTAATCACTTTCAAATGGGAGTAAGGGGAACAAAGTATGTAGTCCCATCTATCAGGCTCATTAACTATTGTGCTAACAACTGAGATAGTGATCTTGGTTCTTTTCAGAATTTACCACATTATTGTCCCAGCCTCTTAAGTTTTATAGCCAGTGTTCTGCAAGTAGGGCTGCCCTTAGGCCGCTGCTTCGAAGGGCAGAGAAAGGAGGTCATATCCTAAGGGGCTTCCACTCCTGATTTAGTAACTTGTAACTGAGGGCGATTCCCGAGGAGGCAGGTCACTGGGGAACAGCAGCTGTGATGTGCCAGAAGGAGTCATTGAATTTCAGTGCATTTCAGTCTTGTTCATTTGGACCTTTTTTTTTAATGCCTGCCCATCCTGCTTCCAAATGTGGAGCATACAAGCTTAAAGGAAGTAGCTGAAGAGTTTGGAAACCAGATTCTGGAAATAGTTATGTTCATTTTCCAGTCGTTCAGCTTGTAAATAAGATCAGCAGAGACCAGACAGCGTAGGTAATACATTTTCCTTCACCAAAGAAAATGTCCTGTCTGCCTGTACTCGTTCACATGTCTAGACTTTGAGAGACTCCAGTCTTCATGTTATTTTCTGGTATTGGAAAGATAGCACTCAGTACTGTTTTCTCAAATTTCAAAGCCTCAAGCCAACCTCTAAATTCTAGTAGCTTTTGTATTGCTTTCCTTCAAGCCTTTTCTTACTCAAACAAGTATACAGCTACACTTTAAATAGTGACTCTTGTCAAAAGAATGATACTGTGCCAGTGTTGTTTGAAGAGGTGCAGTCAAATGTCTCCTTGCAATGCCCCTGTATAATGTGTAAGAACCTGAAGAGTGGCTTTGTAGATGTGCTGGATCTGAAACCTGACAAATGAAGCTTTTGCCAGTGCTGGTTTACCAAGCTTAAAGGCTGCTGCTCAAGTCTCCTAAGTAACAAGTGAAGTTGGTGTACAAGGAAGGTAGTCCGTGTTCATCCAGGGATTTTGGAATATTATCTCCTTTCTTGAAAGGTCAGTTTGCTATGCTTGAGATAAAAACCGCATCACATAGAAGTTAAAGGGGAATAATGAAAATGGGTCAGGAAATTTTTTTAAAGCAGAATATTTTATTTGTTAGTAGGAAGTCCTGGCTCCCCAAAGGAAGAAACATGACTTTTCATGATCCATCATTCTTGGTTACAGGTTGGAGATTGTAAAGAAAAGAAGGATTTGAGCAAAATTTATTTTTGGGAATGCTGACCTATAGGATAGCTAAAATGTGTCTACAGAATGAGAAGCAACCTGGATTCACTGTGATACCTGTTTGTTCCATAATATTAAAATACATTCCCATAACTTTTTGTTGGGGTTTTTTAGGATATAGACAGGTGATATTTCCTTAGGATAAATCCTATCTGAAATGACTAGCCGAGTCTGGAGTCAGCAGGGTAGTTACTCTTGTTCTCAATTCTCTGGCCAAATTTTAGTAACATACATCAGAGTTAAATGTAGCTGTACTTGGAGTTCCACTGCAATTATTATGTTACCTAAGGATCAAACCAAAATTCTGTTCTAACCCACTGATCAAAGTTAAAAATAGTTTTATTCTGTCCTAACATATAGACACAAATGGTGGAGGGTCCAAAAGTGCCTAACTGCAGGAAGGGATAGGATGTGTGTATAGTGCTTCATTAATCTTCTGTTATAAAGAAACCATGTAATGGCTTACTGCTTTTATTTTGAAAGTCTGCAGATAGAAACCAACAGAAGAAGTGTGAATCAATGTAATATTGTCCTTAAGGGCTTCTATATTTAAGTGATTTTATTTAGACAACTCCTCTGTTTAAGCTCAAAGAAATGCTGCTCCAGGGGTGGTTAGAAATCTGACAATACTCAGCTTCATCTCTGTGGCTGTGACATGCTGTATTGCTTCCCTTTAGCTGCTGATTGGATCCATACACTTAATTAATACTCAGGAGCTTCTGAGCAAGAACCTGAACATCCCATGGAAGGAAGCTGGGGAAAAGAATTAAGTTGTTAGAGCAAATTAAAATCTCTAGGGTATTCATTTAATCTCTGAATTAGAACTAAATAAAAGCATACAGATGGTGAATAATACTTATCCAAGAGTATATTTTATTCTCTGACAAAACATTATTTTGTATAGGGAGTATCCTAATGCAACAAAATTGTATTTGATTAGAAATGAAAAAATTATAGTGCTTTTAAACTTTACTCAGAAGCCCACTTCAAATTTCACAGTATTTTTTAACATCCTGCTAATAGATGATGTTTTAGATTTTTAAATGTCCCATGTTAATAATACAGAAAATATTCTTCAGAGTATGCTTTCAGTACTTTCCTCTCCTACCACTCTTTCATTTAGCTTTACTATTTCCAACCAAAAGATAATCTTTTATGTTTAAATGCCTTTTTTTTTTCTCTCTTCAGAAGGGAGATTAGTGCTCCCAAAGGCGGCAATCCCAACCCTGTGTTAAGGGACAAAACCTCTGATATGTTTCACGTCAAAGTCCAAATGCAAAATCTGTTTGGGGACAACTGGGCATCTCTACAGACACTAATCCCTATTTCCCATTTTTCATGGGTGCAATCTCTCAAATTGCTCTTCTACCATTTTAAAGCCACAAGCGAATACATCACAGTAGGGATATATATTGTGGTCTGATTGCTAAGTATGGCTTTCATTGTTTTCACACAGTAGCTTGGTTTTAACCAAGATGACTATTTAGCTCTTGCCTGGAAAAAACAATTGGGAAAGGAAGGCATCACTGGAAAAATAAATCCATTGGTAGTTTGTTGTAAATAAGATTTGGTATAACTGTCCTACAAACTGCCACTGCATTTGCATAAGAAGTTTGTAAATTTCCTTTAAAGCTTGTTAAGTAGATACAGAGGAGCTTATGTATTAAAATGTTGAGACACCAAGTTATTTTAATTACTAAAGTGGATAAAAACTTGAAGAAAATACGCTACTTCAAACTCACAAAGGCTAAATACATTTAAATAATTGTCTCTTCCAAGCATTCTTAGCAATAACTCTGTTGTGCTTTCTCTTGTACTGTACTTCAAAGGTAACTGGTGTTTTAACTTCTTGTATTTCCATGTGCTAAAGGGCTGATGTAGAAATCCAATGCCGATTTTTGTTTAAAAGAAAAAATGTTATTTAAGAGCTTTTACTGTCTAACCCCTCTCCATTCTGCTGGTCCATAATTGTATGCAGGTAGGGAAGATGTACCTAGATTAAACTGATACTTAAACCGGGTCAAATGCAGACCTCTTGTCATTCATCAGTCAGCTGGATATAACTTCAGTGATTTTAACGGCCTTTCGCCACATGCTGAACATGGTGTGGTTTTGTTTAGGCTGGATATTAAAGCTAGTCCCACTTCAAACAAGCACGTGACAAGTGTTCAAACTGTGAATGTGCACAAGCTTGCACATACAGCGTCTGGAAGTGCTTGAGCCCATGGTCCTCTGGAGGGAGGGAGGGAATGAACCCTGTGGTTCACAGACTGATGTTTCCAAATTCCCTGTGAATGCTCCCATTACTCCCCATTTTCTTGTCGGTATTTTTTGTTGGCACTTTCTTCTGGGAAGCTAGTTTAGCCTTTAGCTGTGTGGCATGCTCACCCCTCCCTTCCTGCTAGTGATTTTAATTCATAAAGAGGCTTACTCTCTTACTGGTGTCACACAGCATCAGAAATTGCTGTATCCTTAGTACAAAGCTGTTAACAAGGCAGTTGCTCATCTAACAGGCTTTTATTGTTTCCATGTTTTAAATGGTTTATCTGAGCTTGGAAATACTGTTAAAACATTTTGATCAATTTTAAGGCTAAACCTGAACAGATGCATAAAAGCAGCAAAGGACCCAGTCCTGCAAGGTGGAGTGCTCTGGCTCACCCTAAGACTCACTGCAATGGTCATACCCTAAAAATCTGCAGCATCCCTAAGGAAGATTTGTGTTCATCAGAAAATTAATGTTGGCATCTCTCCCTAAGTGTGTTTTGTGTCCCTGGTGATCCATAGCTACCGACCTCTAAACCTGCTGCTGTAAATAGGCCCAAAGTTCCTGCCACAGTCACAGTGTAGCTGTGATCCATTTCTATCGTTTTTGGAAGGAAACCTGTGACAGTCTGTAGGAAAAAAAAAAAAAAAAAAAAAAAAAGAAAATCATTTATGTGCAAAAACGCCTATTAAACTTGTAAATCTGAGTACATGTTCCTGCTGAGTCTCTTTTCCTGAAACTCAGCTGGGTCATTCAGTCTTTCTTTGTTTCTAGTTTTAGCTGCAGGCTGGAAAAATTCTGGTTCCACAACTAAACTATGGCAGTTTCTTTCTTACTGCCCTTTAATCCATTCTGTGAATGTTGTGTTTGGCATTTTTCATATTGCAGAAGACGAGTGTGTACGATTTGGCAGATGCTCACAAAGATTCTTTTCAATACCCTGTCAGTGTGCTGTTTTATTTTGATTATCATAGTGCTCCATGGTGAAGTTGCTGACCCAACAGTTCAGAGAGATCTTTTCATGGCTTTCTTGATGCATACCTTTTTTTTTAAATTCTGTTACAAAATTTTATGCTGGAAAATTACAACCTGTATAAGAAATTTCCTGAATATTGGAGGCATCTGATGCTGGGTTTTTAGTTTAGGTTATTATGTCAGGAAGTCAGAGATTACATCCCAATTAAAGTTTAGATTTCTTCATATTCGGTTCTGATTTAAAAAAAAAACCCTGAACATAACAGTGTAGCAGTTAGATGCTGGCATGTAAAATATTTAATCATCCTATGAGGTTAACAAGGTCTTGTTTAGCAATTCAGAAGCATTTCTTCATTCATCAGGTTTCCGCATCCTAGAGAAAAGAATGATTCTGTGGAGCAGTGTTGGCATTTAGAAGAAGCTGAAAATGTGTGCCTGTGAAGGCTGGCATATAATACAAAAGCATTCTTCAAAAGTTGTGGTACTTTTAAAAAATGCATGTGACTAACTGCCTTTTAACCTTTTACCTTCACTTTGGTCACTCTTGTAAAGTTAGACAGAGTAACTGCTCCTGCATGACTCATACAAGAGCAAACACAAGGACACAAGACTGGAGAGGCCCAGCCCAGCATGCTGTTGCCTGCGGCTGCAGTGAATAACCACCTTGTGCAAGAAAAGTACGTAGCTGTCCTGCGGCCAAAAGTCCTGTTAATCGGCTGTGAAGCACGGCTTTCACATGCTGGCTGCTCTGGCCAGCAATGCTCCATGGAAGAGGTCCCTCTGCAAGCAAATAACAAGAATTGGGAGTTGAGTATGTCCTGACTTCTGCCACCTCTTGAGGAACTTCCAGAGTTCAGTGAGGCTTGCTACGAGTCCTGATTGAGTTGAAGAACTCATCTAGCTGAAGAGATTTTCAACGTGGTTCTGCCAAAGAGAATAAAACCCAGGGAAATCAAATAAATTTGATACTAAGCTCTGCTGCAGCTGTCTAACATCCCAGACCTTCCCATTTTTCCTTCCTTGCCAAGCTAGGCAACACAAATCACATTTACAGTTCCTTTTGCGTTGTACATGTGACATGGGTTTGCAGTGTAACAAGATTAGTTTTCCCTGTAATCCTCTTAAAATGTCCTTCCTTTGATTGTCTTTTCATCTTTTGGTGTTCTGGAACTTGGATTAATGGGATTGAGATTTATTCCACAAGTCCTGTTTGATAAGCTGCTTTCAAGAATTAGTTGCCTACAAACACATTTAATTTGGAAAAAGCATTTTAATGGTAGCTGAATTATGCAGTGTTATGCCAAACATACTATAAGGCCTATATAGGTACTTGCAGTATGTATGTCTGTAGATACTACTAGACAAGGAGGTGAATAAAACAAGACAGGCTTACTCATTTCAGGGTGTCCGAAATCCCTCCTGTGGCCTCTCTAGGCAGATTTGCAGAGCCTTGGCTGTATGTTGGCAAACTAGCTGACAAATCGACCATGTGCCTTTTCTTGTTCTCATCACATTTCAAGCACTATCCTTGAACTACCCCTTCCATTGGTCCCACAGGACCTATTCACCTTGCCATCAGCTTGATCTGGTCCCCTTGTCACTGAATCCCTGTTTAATTAGTAGAAGTCTGATACCAAAGTAACAGCTGGATTGCTGAAGCACTGATGTGCCAAGTCACACAATGCTAACACCTCATACCAGTCAGAGTGAGCAAGTGAATGCCTATGCCTGGTGCCTTGGTGTAACCAGTGTGTATTTTACAAACAGAAAAACCCCAAAGAGTGCAGCAATTACACGATTTTGAGCTAGCCTAGCCCAGAGCTGCTTACTGCAGAACACAGGGTTGTTGAACTCCTGTGTTTAGCCCAAAAGACCACCCTGCCTATGTAAAACTGCATATGGCTTTGTGCCTTCCCCTGCCTCTTCCACTCTGACTCTGTTTCAACCCCATCTCTTTAGTTGGTCTTATTCTAGTGACAAAAGTTCCTACCTTCCCCAGGAGGTGCTCGGAGGGGGGGTCATGGCTGCAGAACATTTATTCCTGAATCATACGGTGGTATCCCCTGCTATACCACTGGTGAGGGATGAAATGCTGTGCTTGGCTGACTTCTCTGAATAGATGTACACACTATGTGTGAGTGTAGGGCACTGAAAATACCTTCAATGTGTATTCAAGGATGTCATGTGGCAGATCTCCACTAGATATGGATGACTGGATTCACTCTCCAAGGTGAATTTATAGCTATAAAATCACTGCGGATGGCAGTGCTTGGATTACCAAAACCACTGCACATGGCAGCGCTCAGGTTACAAGGCAGGCTGTTCTCATTCAAGACACATCCTTTGCCCTCTATTCCATTCCTCGTCTTACTCAGTGGCAAACTACTACTTAATGCAACATAATTTGCCTGTCTAGGGCCACCCAATAGTAAAATAACTGCTACTGTGATGTGACGGGTCCCCCAAACTGCGGTAGGCATCCCCCCAGTGACACAAACCTGAGCTGCACCCCAGTCGCCCATCAGCAGGGAGCCTGAGCTGGCACAAATACAGTGGTGTTAAGTGGTCCGTCCTTGAATTAATGGTTTGGGGGCTTCTGCTCTGGATTAAGGTTGGATCACAGGCTTGATGTTGCCACTGCATTTGCACGTGCTTTTGGACAAGTCACTAAACACCTCTGAACCCGTTGGGTTTTTTTTTTCTTTGTAAGAAGAAAACGAAGAGAAAATTAAATTTCCCAAAGCCATACTCGCCGACGCTGGCAAAGCACGGTAGACGTACCGATGCCCCAAACCTGGGGCGCAGGCAGCACTTGCCCAGTTTCAATCTCCGGCCCTGCCCTGCAGCGTGGCATACCGCGTGTACCGACACCCACACCGGGGCCCAGTGCCGCCCCGCGGTGCCGCAGCCCGGCGGCAGGCCTGCAGCCGCCGGCCCACGGCCACGCCGCGGGGCCCACGTCCGAGCGCGGGGACGGGCGAACCGGCTGCACCCCACCCGCCGCGCCCGCCTTCACCCATCTCCTCACATCAAGCCCGGGCAGCCCACCGGCCCTGGGGCGGGCTGCGGGCACTAAACGCGCTCCCCGCCATGAGGTGAACGGGGCCAGCGAGCAGCGGCGCGGCCCAGCGCCCCGTCCTGCCCTCCACCGCGAAATGGCGGCCCCGCTGCCGGGCGCACCTCACGCCACCTCCACCGGCTCCGAGTCCACCGGAGACGCGGAGTGAACGACTCACGCCATCGCCTCCCTTAGGAGCGGGAGCCCCTCCACAGGGGACAGGAGGGGAGGGGAGGGAAGGGGAGGGGAAGGGAGGGCAGGACAAACGACTGCTCCCGCCTGCTGCCCGAGCAGCACCGCCCAACATGGCGCCGGCGCCCGCCTCAGCGCGGGCGGGCCCGGGGCGGGGCCGGCGGCCCCTATAAAGGCCCTCGCGCGGCGCCTATCGCCCTCTTGCTCCGGCGTGGCTGAGGTGAGTGTGGGTCCTGGGTCGGGCTCCGTGGGCGGTCGGGGGGGATGGTGGGTCCGGGCTCTCCCCTTCTGCCCTTTCTTCGTGGGGCCCCTACCCCGCCTTGTCGGGCTTCTGGCGGCCGCCGGCGTCGCCTCGTCGCCCGCCCGCTGAGGGAGCGGTGTGGGCCGGCAGCATAGCCGCCTCTTCTCGGCTCCGCCTCGGGGGGCCCCGTCCCCAAGTGCTCTTCTCCGGGCTCCCGCCCTGTTTCCCGATGGGCGGCCGCCCTTCCCGGGAAGATCTTACACGAGGTCACCCGGACCCGCCGGGGGAGGCGGGAGCGTGGCGCGGGTGTGCGGCCGTGGGGCACCCGGGGACTCTCTGGTGGAGGTGATGACATTTTTTTCCCCGTCAGAGCGACAGTGTTGATTTCTCACTGTTCAAGCCAAATCGTGTCTGATGCACCAGAGGGCAGTGCCCGCTCTGTCCCACGCACTTGCGGGGCCCGGTACTAACTGTTCCCTTGGGCTTTGCTCACAGGACGCTGCCGAGGCGGAGGGTGCACAGAGCCTGGAGGAGACCTGATGGGCGGCAGGGTCAGGCGTGCGGTTTGCTCCGCTGAGAGAAGGGGGGGGGGGTAAGGGAATCTTAGTTGATAAAACACTGCATAATAATTATCTAGGCTGCTGTGCAGCCCAAAGAATCAAGCTGATAGACAGTGTTTAATGTTTTGCCAATTATTGTATAAACTAACTGAGGCAAGAAGTCCTGCAGTTCCTCACGAAGGACAGTTCCTGAGAAGATCTAGAGACTTGCCTTAAGAACCAGCTAAAACCGACCCTGCGGTTTGGATAAGAGCCAAGGAACAACTGAGTCTGCACAAGAGTAAAAAGTTACTAGCAGTGACGAAGAGGAGTTGTCTGCCTTCATCTTCACGACCCCCGACGACCACCACAAGGAGGGGCTGCGCAAGCGCAGTCAGGAGGAATTTATGAAAATGACTCCTTGGAACTAATTTTAATACGAAGTGGGGATAGGTCATGCATATGTATAGGCGTATTGAGAAACCTTATGTATATGTAATACTTGACTGTATAAATTTGGAGCAAGTTGTCGTGTCAGGCACGCACGACTTTGGTGGGACTAACCCTCCGTGCTGCCCAGCACTGAATAAACATACCTAATTTGCAATCTCACAGACTGTGAAATCTGTTTTCCACATGTCAGTTTGGCAAACAGGCAGGAGACTCTCTGCTTGGCTGCGGGATTGACTGGAGCGGATGCCCCTAGGTGTGCCCCGAGAACTTCTCTCGGAGGAGCCTCCGCTGCTAGCCGCTCACTGCAGGAGCAGACAACAACCTTCTGAAGCCGTGGACTAAACGGTGTGTTTTACAAGGGAAGCCTGTAAGTCATACACGTGGCCGGGGCAGCTGGTAAATCGTGCAGACGTCTGGCGTGCAGCATAGTCCCTGTATGGGAGGAGGGTACCCTGTATACTAACAAGGGGATTTGCTGACTGATAGGGTGGCTGCTAGCCATCTTGGGAGCAGATCAAGCAAATCCGAGCTCACTGCTGCATCCCAGTGCCGGGAGCCAGGATGGACCTGCTGATGATTGGCATATAAGAGGCAGGAGAAGGGTAAGCGGACCTCACAATTGCACTTGGTGCATCTTTATATTTGCAGCTGTTGGATGGATGTTAACTGGGATGATAAATAGTATAATTTGAATACCTGGGAATTTTATGTTCATGTTTTTTGTCTTTGTGTTTAGATAATTTGTGAATACCTCTATGTGTTGATGAAGGAACAGGGTGAAAGGAATCACTCCTTCGGTGGTTTGGACTTGAACCTTGGGAGTATTTGAACGAAAGTGGGCATTGGATAGAAAGGGGGAATGAGCAGTATTATTTAAAGGGAGCATATATTACTCCTGTGGGGTGGAAAGTGGCTTTAGACTGGGAACAGCCTTCAGTGTTGGTGGACAAATAGGGGTAATTCCCTGCTTTGCATGTGGGCTTGTTTTTAGGCTATATGAAATTTGGCACCAAGCTTGGGTTTTGTTGAAGTGCAAATCTTGTAGGAAAAGGTGGTATTGTATATCCAGTAGGTGGAAGGCAGAGTGCCCTAAGTGCTTTCCCCAGACCCCACAGTTTCATAATTGGGAAAGAACCCAACAAGGATCTGAAGTAGTGATGTTGGTGTGTGGAAAGGAAAATCTGATCGCAGAAATCTGGGATGTGTGGGAAGAGGACTGGGAGAAAACTATAAGGAACTGTAAGAAGCGATTTGTGTGGGAGCGCACTAAAAGAACTAGCAAAAGTGAGAATCAATAGAAGTTTTAAAATGGGTAACACTCAAGGGGGAATTTTGAAGAAGAGTCTTTTAGGGTGTGTACTTGCTCATTGGAAAGATACTGTCGGGACTGGAGGCATGGAAAGCAAGAAGACCCTTATTAAATATTGTAACCAATGGTGGCCTTTGTATAAATTGGAAAGCGAAGCTAAGTGGCCACTCAGTGGGTCAATTGATTATAATACTCTTTTGCAATTGATGTTGTTTTTAAGGAGAGAAGGAAAGTGGGATGAAGTCTCATATGCAGATATGTTTTTTTACCCTCTGAAATAATCCGGGCTGGCAAAGGGACTGTGGGATGGTACCACCACAGGACCCCATGGTACTCTCACTTGAGCAAGAAAATAACAAAGAGCTTAGAGGTAAACTGAGGTGGTGTTGCTCGACAGGTAGTATTGGACAAAGGTGTACTAAAGCAAACAAAATTCACCAGGTACCAGAACAAGATCTAACCGATTTGTTTAAGGCTCCCCCTCAACCACAGGGACAGGATGCGGACTCAGACAGAACTTCCAGCCCCTGGACAGTCCTGTATCTTCCCGTAATAGGAAGAAATCTGCCCCAACAGGCTTACAAGCACCTCTCCAAGAGGTGTGGTAGGGCCTGATGGCGGGACAATGCTAATCAAGGTACCCTTTTCCGCCACTGATTTAGGGGAATGGAAAAGGGCTGCAAAGGATTACAGGAGTGATCTGGTAAGTGTAACCAAACATTTTCAGTTCATTGTAAAACAGCATAACCCTGATTGGAAAGACATATAGCTATTATTAGAATATACGACTGAGACAGAGAAATAACTGATTTTAAAAACAGCAGGGAATTTGGCTGAAGATCATTATAGGATTACAGGAGGGGATGTTAAGGAATATTTCCCTCTCCAAGATCCAAAGTGGGATGTTAATAGATCTGCGCATATGGAAAAACTGCAGGAGTATCAGGAGTGGATCTCAAAGGGAATGGAGAGGGCAATCCCCAAGACTATAAATTGGTCAGCTTTATATGCAGTCAAACAAGGTCCTTCCGAGTCCCCATCCAAATTCCTGGATCGACTGAGGGATGTAATGCGCTGCAGCACACTGCTGCATCCTGGGTCAGAGGTAGGGATACAACAATTAGTCTCCCTGTTTTGGGGTCAATCCACAGGGGATATAAGATGCAAACTCCAGAAGTTACGCCCTATGGAAAGTAGAAATTTGGAAGTATTGTTGAAGCATGGAGGGTATTTAGTAAGAGAGGAAAAATAGAGACAAGGGCAAAGGAAACTAATGGCAGTCATCCAGGAAGAGGAGGAAAAGAGGCCTAGACGAGACATGTCCCGACTAGGCAAAGATCAATGTGTTTTGTGTAAGAAATTCGGTCACTGGAAAAAGGAATGTCCAAGGAACAAGGAGAGGGGGTGAAGCAATCAGACAGGAAGAACGGTAGCCCATGTGAAGGAAGATTGATGGGGACCTGGGGAATCTATCCTAGTGGATCCACTGGTTATAATTAAGCTAGGGAGGAAACAACAAGAGGTAGAATTTTTGGTTGATACAGGGGCAACATATTTGGTTTTGAATCAAGCCTTGATGCCCCTGGGAGATGATTATGTCATGGTAAAAGGGGTGACTGGCCAAAGTGAAAAGGCATATTTTTGTAAGCCTTTAGAATATAAATTAGGAAAACAATGGGGCATGCACAAATTTTTGTATATGCCTAACTCCCCAAAGGCACTTTTGGGAAGAGATTTGTTGGAACAATTGGGGGCAAAGATTGTATTTGAGAAGGGAGAAATTACTCCGGAGGTAAAAGATCGGCAATATATCCAGCTATTGAGTCTAACTTTAACCAGTCTCCCCTCAGAAGGAAAAATTGGCGAGGAAATCTTAGATCAGGTATACCCTGGGGTATGGGCCACCAATGTGGAAGAGCGAAAAATGCTCCACCTGTTGAAGTCAGGCTCAAGGAAGGCTGACAACCGGTAAGAATTAAACAATATCCCCTAAAGAAGGAAGACAGGGAAGGAACCCAGCTGGTAGTAGAAAAATTTTTGCAATTAGGATTATTAAAAGAGCGTGAATCTGATTTCAACACCCCTATATTACCCATTTGGAAACCCGATGGGTCATATCGAGTGGTCCAGGACTTACGGGCTGTGAATAAGATAACTGAGGACCTTTACCTGGTAGTGGCAAATCCATACACCTTGCTGACTGTGTTGACACCCAAAATAACCTGGTTTACTGTTTTAGACTTGAAGGATGCTTTCTTTTGTCTCCCTCTCCACGAAGCCAGCCAAAAATTATTTGCATTCGAATGGGAAAACCCCAAGAGTGGTCGGAAGACCCAGCTCACTTGGACGGTGTTGCCACAAGGATTTAAGAATAGTCCTACCATTTTCAGCAATCAGCTTGTGAAAGACTTAGAATCCTGGGAAATCCCATCTGAGGAGGGAAAACTGTTACAGTATGTGGATGATATCCTGTTCACCATCAAAACGGAAAACGACTGTATGACCTGGATGGTGAGTCTGCTAAATTTCTTGGGGCTCCAGGGGTACCGGGTATCTAAGAAGGCAGCCCAGGTGATGCAGCCCAAAGTGAATTATTTGGGCTGTGAAATTAGTGCTGGACAAAGAACTTTGGGACAGGCTCGCAAAGAAGCAATATGCCAAACCCAGAGATCTCGGATGGTAAAAGAGTTACGGACTTTTCTGGGGATGACTGGGTGGTGCTGACTGTGGATTTATATGGACTGCTTGTTAAAGCACTGTATGCATTAACAGCCACTGAGCAGAGACACCTTGAGTGGAATAAGGAAACCAAATGAGCCTTTGAGCTACTGAAAAAGGCTTTGATGTCAGCCCCGGCCTTAGGACTCCCAGATGGAAGTAAGCTGTTTTTTCTTTTCTCTCACGAGCAGCAGGGCATTGCCCTGGGAATATTAGCACAAGATCTGGGTCCATATCAACGGGCAGTTGCCTACTTCTCTAAGCAGTTAGACGTGACTGCAAAGAGTTGGCCTAGATGCCTGCGGGTGGTTGCAGCTGTGATACTGAACATAGAGGAAGCCTGGAAGTTCACTCTGGGCCAGAAAATGACCGTTTTGGTGTCCCATACAGTATCAGCAGTACTGGAAGCAAAGGGTGGACACTGGCTCTCTCCACAGAGATTCCTGAGATATCAGGCTATACTGGTAGAACAGGACAACGTGGAGATTGTAGTTACTAACATTGTCAACCCAGCTTCTTTCCTCAGTGGAAACACAGGAGAACTGGTGCATCATGACTGCTTGGAAACTATCAAAGCAACATCTGCAAGCTGTCCAGACCTGAAGGACAGGCCTATGGAAAACAGAGAAAACTGGTTCACAGACGGAAGCAGTTATGTCTTAAGTGGTGGTAGGTGACATGCGGGATACGCCGTTACCACCAGTCAAGAAGTAATAGAGTCAGGGCCATTGCCCATGAATACCTCTGCACAGAAGGCAGAAATAATTGCCCTGACCTGTGCCCTGGAATTGGCACAAGGCAAAGTTGTGAATATTTATACAGACTCGAACTATGCCTTCGGGGTTGTACACGCACACGGAGCAATCCGGAAAGAAAGAGGATTATTGAACTCTCAAGGGAAAAATATCAAACATGCAGAAGAAATCTTGAAGCTATTGGAGGCTGTCCAACTTCCTGAGAAAGTGGCAATCATGCACATTAAGGCACACCAGAAAGTGAGCTCAGATTTAGAAAAAGGAAATGAGCTGGCGGACAGAGAGGCAAAACAAGTAGCTAAAACAGAGGTGAAAACAGAAGGGGCTTTAGTCCCCGACAGGAGAATCTCTCTAGAAGGTAAGCCAGAGTATACCGAGGAAGATCAGAAGCTTATTACAGAACTAGAAGGGTCATATAATGAAGAGGGGTGGGCTCATACCCCACAAGGGAAACTAATCATTCCCTCTTGCCTACTATGGTATCTAGTACGGGAGGAACATAGGAAAAGGCATTGGGGAACAGAGGCTTTGTATAAACATTTAATAAGAGAAATTGTGGCCAGAAATTTATACACCACGGTGAGACAGGTGACTCAACAGTGTGACCTTTGCCTCCAGACTAATCCTAAGAATACCCCCAGGCCAGAAATGGGCCAAATTGGGAAAGGCAATAGGCCTGGACAACAATGGCAGATTGATTTTACAGAACTTACAAGAAAAGGGGGGTATTGATATTTATTAGTATTAACTGATACCTTTTCAGGTTGGCCAGAAGCATTCCCAAACAGAACAGCTAAAGCTTGGGAGGTAACTAAAATATTGGTACAAGAGATAATACCATGCTTTGGAGTTCCAGCAACTATATCCTCTGACAGAGGACCACATTTTGTCTCAAAAGTGGTACAACAAATTAACCACCATTTGGGCATAGATTGGCAGCTTCATACCCCATATCGCCCTCAGTCAAGTGGCCAAGTGGAAAAAATGAACCACTTACTTAATGAAACAGCAAATTGTGAAATTAGGACAAGAAGCAAACTTGGCCTGGCCTCAGTCTCTTCCTTTAGCCCTTTTGCGCATACAAACAAGACCAAGGGCAAAGGAAGGACTGAGCTCCTTTGAAATCTTGTATGGACAACCATATGGAATACAGAGAGGGATATCCGTACAAGCCAGGGACAAAATTATGACTTCCTACATGGTGGCATCGGGCAAGCAGCTCAGTAGAATCAGAAAGCATGTGACTGGGACTTGGGGGAGAGGTTTAGATGGACCTGTGCACAATATACAACCTGGAGATTATGTATATCTAAAGTCTTTTACAGAAAAAACTCTGGAACCACAGTGGGAAGGACCATTCCAGGTACTCCTCACCTCCTTTACAGCAATCAAGATCAAAGAACGGAATGCCTGGGTACATCACACTAGAGTAAAAAAAGCACCACGAAAGGTTTGCACCTCTGAAGTCCAGGGACCCCTGACGCTCAAACTGCAAAGGTAGAATGTGGATTAAGATTTGCATAATCCTGGTAAACCTACAGGCGATTAGTGTAGCTGCTTGGCAAGAGAATTCGTATGTACAATTGACACAGAACATTACTCAGATTATAACAAGACTGATTGTTGGGTTTGTACCCAAATGCCAAGGCATTCTGGTCGTGGAGTGCCCTTGATAGGTGTCCCATTGCCATTGAATGTCTCTTGGACAAATGTTACTTTCTGGAAAAATATCACTCTCAGGAAAGATGCCCAAGCCAAGTGGGGCCAAAGGTTGGAAATGAAAACAATAACAGCCAATACCTCAGGAGACTGTTGCCTGGTAAGCTCAGGAAACAGTACGTTTGTTGGGGAATATTCAAATTGCAATAAATCCATCTCACTGAACAGACAACTATTGACCCAGCATTTCAGTTACTTAATTACACTGGCCTCCCGGTTCTGTTAGGAACAGGGTGGTATTGGTTATGTGGTACAGCAGCCCCGAAGACTTTGCCTCTGGAGTGGCAGGGAGCATGTACTTTAGGTGCCCTGGTCCCCAACATTACTATTATTGATAAAACAACACAGAATCCCATGAGAAGAAAACGAAGAGCCACTTCAATCAGAAACCGAAGGATGAGTAACCCCTTAATAGAAAGGCTGACAGGCTATCATAGCTTCGTGCAATGGCTAATCCCATCTGTGAGGGTTAGCGAGTTAGAAAAGGCTATAGTAAACATCTCAGCTGTAATAGAGATAATTGAGAATAAAGCCATAGATGCTATTGGAGCGCTCCAAGAAGAAACTATTGGTTTATCAAAAATAGTATCACAAAATCATATGGCTCTAGATTTATTATTAGCCTCACAAGGAGGGGTATGCACAGTAATCAATGTTAGTTGTTGCATGTATGTGGACCAGAGTGGGTGATTACTGATGACTTACGGGAGATCAGGAAACAAGCAAAAATCCTACATGAAGTAACTCAAGATGACACCTCTTGGGGATTTTCTGAGCTGTGGGAAGAGCTAACCTCTTGGTTACCAGACTTAATGTCGTTAAAGCAATTGTTTATCACTGTGATAATAATCATCCTTTTGTCTATAATCCTTTGTGTAGCAGTTTGATGTGGTTTATGGTGTTTTCAGAACACAGGAGATTCCTACAGTGAATGGAAGAAGAACCAATTATGATGGAAACTTGAGTCTAATAAATATTTTGAGAGAATGCTAGATAGGGAAACGCTGTATTAGAATTAGGTGTAGTAAAAGAATTTACTACTTTTCTAGAAAAGGGGGGACTGAGAGAAGAGGGGTTAAGGGAATCTTAGTAGATAAAACACTCCTTAATAATCTAGATTGCTGTGCAGCCCAAAGAATCAAGCTGATGATAGACAGTGTTTAATGTTTTGCCAATTATTGTATGAACTAACTGAGGCAAGAAGTCCTGCAGTTCCTCACGAAGGACAGTTCCTGAGAAGATCTAGAGACTTGCCTTAAGAACCAGCTAAAACCGACCCTGCGGTTTGGATAAGAGCCAAGGAACAACTGAGTCTGCACAAGAGTAAAAAGTTACTAGCAGTGACGAAGAGGAGTTGTCTGCCTTCATCTTCACGACCCCCGACGACCACCACAAGGAGGGGCTGCGCAAGCGCAGTCAGGAGGAATTTATGAAAATGACTCCTTGGAACTAATTTTAATACGAAGTGGGGATAGGTCATGCATATGTATAGGCGTATTGAGAAACCTTATGTATATGTAATACTTGACTGTATAAATTTGGAGCTAGTTGCTGTGTATTGAGAAACCTTATGTATACGTAATACTTGACTGTATAAATTTGGAGCTAGTTGCCACGTTAGGCATGCACGACTTTGGTGGGACTAACCCTCCGTGCTGCCCAGCGCTGAATAAACATACCTACTTTACAATCTCACAGATTGTGAAGTCTATTCTCCGCACGTCACCGCCATGCCAGAGCCTCTGGCAGGTGGGAAGGGTAAGTCCTTAAAGTAACTGTTCCTCATTGGTTTAAAATATATTTTTATTTTTTTTTTTCTTTGAAAAAGAGTTCCTGAGTGGCTTCTGCAATGCTTTGTCAGGTTGGTGTCCCTGGAGACTTGACAGATGTGTGGGTTTGACCACTGGCTTAGATGATAGTGTGCAGCTGACAGCAGAGAGGGTTCCCTCCTGCAGAAGCCTTGCCGCCAGGCCTGTTGTGCCTTGTCTCGCTCCCGTTGCGTGCGAGGTGGCAGGTCCAGTAGGGCAGGAAAGCTGCAGCCTGGGAGGGGTGGTGGGTTGATGGCTCCGAGCCCCTGGCAGGTGCCCCATGGCCGGAGGGTTGGGGACCAGGACACGACGGTTGGTGCTCTGCTGCTGGCCTGGCATGGGGCAGAGCTAGCCTGGCTGTGGTGGGCCCTTGGAGGAGAGACTGGTTCTGGAGTTTTCCTGCCCTGCCCCTTGCTCATAGGTGGGCAGTAGCATTCGCAGCGTGGGATATGCAGTGTTCGTGGCCAAGCTGTTCCCTCTGCCTGGGCTCTGGCAATTGCGTGGCATTTACTGCTCCACGTGCGACCTCCTGCCTTTGTGTTGGGAAGGTGGAAGCCTCTCATGGCCGTAAAGGCTGGGCCTGCAAGAGTGCATAACCTGTTATCTCTGCCTGCCTCCCCTTTTTGTGTCCATCTTGTGCTCTGTTGCAGAAACCCCATCAGTGTTTTTTTCTCTGGGCTTTTGCAGTATTTCCCATCACGGGTACTCGTTGAGTGTGCCAATGAGCCAGCTCTTCTTGGGGAGGGATTTGCGTGAATTCACTCATTGCCTGCGGGTCTACCAGGCAAGGTGGGAATGTGGTACAGCTTCTGTGGGTGTGCAGCCTCCTAATTCCTGGGGACTTGCTGGTGTAAGTGATGACTGAATTTTCTCCCCACCAGAGCAACAAGTGTTGAATTCTCGCCGTTCAAGCCAGATCATGTCTGATGCACCAGCGGGGAAGCGCTGCTGTGTCCCACGTGCTGCCAGGGCCTGGGCTAACTGTTCCCTTTGGCTTTACTCGTAGGGCGCTGCAAAGGCAGTGGGGGTGTTGAGCCTCTGGGAGACCTGATGTGATGGCTGTAGGTGGCAGCGATGAATTGTGTGATGAGGGCAGTTGCCTGGTTTGTTCCACCATGCCTGAACCTCTAGCAAGTAAGAATGGTAAGTCTTTGATCCGCCTATGTACACTGATTTAAATAAAAAAAGGAAAAAACCTTTCTGTAAGGGATTTGGTTCTGCAATGGTTTGATGGGTTAGTGTCCCTGGAGATTTGACAGATGTGTTGATTTGAGCAATCCAACAGGGGCCCTTTTAAGTGTTGTACCTGATTATTAACACTTGTTGAAATACACAAGTTTCCTTTTGCTATCTTTCCTGCAGGGATTAATACCTTGTCAGTTGTTATGGACATGAAGATTTTTCAAATGTAATTGATTGCCTTTTAATGATCAGCTGAAGAGCATCTGTCATGATGACTTCAGACTTTTCCCCACCAGATTGGCAATACTGATGCAAACTTCTGTTTTAGCCAGATTGACTGATTCCACAGATGCAAGGTGCTTCAGTTCCTCATGTGGCTCCATATTGAGGCTACATGCCCTTGCTTGCACCTCTGTTGCAGGGAAACTACATGTATGCTGCATGCTTTGAGGGCAGGCAGCACTGGAGGGTGCTGTCTGCACATACAGTAACACTGGTTGTATAACACTATCTGACATGCGTGAAAGACTTGAGGATCAAAAGTGAAGGAATTCTTGCTTTCAAAAGATCTCAAGTAAATGGCAGAGAGCTCTGACAGGTTTCAATTTAACTTTAACAGCATAAGCATAGCTTTTTTTTTTTTGTCTTGCCCCATTTAAGTACTGTTAAAATGAGGTGCTTCTAACAGTCAGGGAGCTTTTGTTCTTGATATTTGTGTTCTTTTGGGGGGGGTGTGTGTGGTATTTTTTCCCTTTGAATGGGAGGTTCTCAACGCCTTGAGGTGTGGATGAAAGTCAACTTCCAGCAATGTGTCTATTTGCAAGAGAGGGATTGCTTTTGGTGTTCTTTTTCTTCCTGTTTGTTTTTTTTTTTAATAGAAGATCAATGATGTGACATCTTATTTGATTAGGATTTCACTAATGCTCTAGAAAATGTGCTTAACAGAACTTCATGGGATAAAAAGCTATTGTCACTGACTTCATTCAGTTACAGCCTTCTGTTGCTGTTCAGGTGCCTGTTGTGCAGCTATAGAAGCTCTAAGGAGGCTGAAATCTCCTTGGTAGCCTGTATCTATGAAGAGCATAAATGACCTTTTTATATGGCACTCTTGAATTCAAAAGGAGCACGAGTGGTCTGTGTCAGATGGTGAAGCTGTAGAGCTGACCAGATATGTTATGTTACTCTGGCACTCTCTGCTCAGTCAGCTCCCCAAGGCTTTTATGAAGTAGTACTCTAAAAGCTCCCACCATGCAGTTTTATGAGTGCATCTATTTGGAGTGCCTAGCAGTGAGGAAGTTTTTGCTGTTTGCAGAGCACCCCTTGCTGTCTAATAGTGGGGGGGGGGGGGGGTTTGGGGGTTTATATTTTTGGTTTTTTTGTGGGGGGGGTGGGC
>NW_010972709.1:9770848-9793458 GCF_000737465.1 Haliaeetus leucocephalus | reverse complement strand
CCCCCCTGGGGTTTTTAAAGGGGGGGGGGGGGGGGATTTGAGAGCTATATACTTGCTGTTTCTGATAGAGTGGACTGACAATGTTGGCTGTTTTCTTGACAGGTTGAGATTTGTCAGAAGTTGACCTGGGATCTGCTGTGATTTCAGTGTACTAGCAGAAAGCTGTCTTCTGCTAATGATGTCCCTCTCCATGCTACTGGCTGTGATCGCTTGTCCAAGCTACAGCATTCACATCGCCCTGCAACAGCTCTGGTCTTTTCTCAGAGCTAGCAGGAGTGATAAACTGGTGTCCTGCCAACTTACAGATGGAGGGTGTTATTTTTCTTGGTATGAGGCATTTAACGGTAATGGATTCTGGAACTTGCTGCATTTTTAGTGTAATTGGATGCTTTTGTCTGCAAGGGCTGCATTCGCCACCTGACAGCTAGTGTTATCCTACCATAATCATTAAAAGTAAGGAAGCCTCTCCTTAGAGAGTGACTGTCAAGTATGGGAGGATGGCCTTCTGTGTAACGAGAGGGGGATTCAAGTCTTGGCTCTCCCCTGTCATCCAGAAAGCTTTAGTAATGTATCATTGGCAGCCTGTAAAGTGGGAAGGGGCATCTTGGATGCTGCAGTGCAGTGTGCGTTTCTGTACCGTTTAGAGTCTTATTTTCAATAAAATCTGAGTACTGGGTGAATTCAGCTGGCGACTGAAATTCTCTTTACATGCTTTTTACAGCCCATTTCTGGATCTCGTAATTGTTTTGGGGAGTTGGATGGCAACAGTGCTTCTTTGTAGTGATTGCTTACATGGAGCTGCCTGCTGCTTCAAGCTAGGAGAAAGGGGCGTGATCTCATGGCAATATAGCTTTTTCGGATACCCTGAAGTAAAAGTGCTTAGCTGAGACTTGTGGCTGCTGCTGTGCTGCAGGAAGCATCATTAGGGCACAGTTCTCTGTAGGTAAACAGCTGGGTGCTAAAGTTCGACAACAGGTCTGTCTTCTGGACCAAGAGGAGAGGCGTAGTCTGCACTTTGTTTCTATTTGGACAAGGGCTGTCCCTCAGCTTCTCCCTTAGATCCTGTGCAGGGAGCAGCTGGTGTAGAACATGAGTCAGCTGGGATTTTAGCTGGCTTGGTAAAAGGTGTGCATTAGCATGTTCCCAGGTAAGTCACTGGCTTTGCAAATTCTTCTGTACATGAGTCTTACAGAAAAGTGACAGCAGTCTGGGAAGGAATGGAAGCTGATGTCAGCTTCTGTGAGGCTATGGACGTTTCCCTTGTGCGGTGTGTTCAGCTCACAGGAATGACTGCTTCTGGCTAGAGAGACTTGGTGACAGATGTTCATTCAGATCCTGCAGTCTTCCCCTGGATGCTCTTTGGCAAACTTCCAGGTTTGCAGAGCAGGAGAATGAAATAAATTGTACATATGTGCTGAAGTAGGGAACCACTAAATGAGAAGCTAAAGGCTTTTCTAATGCCTAATTTCCTAATACCAGAGAGGTAGTCAAGAGCCTGAAGATGTATTGCTTCCCGTACCTCTGACTTCCATATCCCAGATCAACTGGCTGTACACATCGGGCCTCAGTAGGGGTGAAAAATCTGGGTCAACGCACCTGTGCTGCACAATGTCTGCACACATAGAGGTGTTGAACGGTGGCAAGTCTGTTCTGCAGGGAGGGAGAAGGCATTCTCCATCTGCTGTGCCCATTAGCCTGGCAGTCAGGAGTGGTGTCTGCGTGATGTAGTCAAACAGGCCTTGGCAGATGTCTCATGCAGGTCCTGGTCTGGTAGCATTTGTACACCCCACTGGCAATACAAATGAAGTAAATTGCTCCTTCAGATAAAGCTCATGAGAAGAATTGGGATAGATACTAACCTGCAGTGTCTCAGACAGCAGGTTCAGATTCAAACCCCAGCCCTAACGATGGAAGTAGCTGTTCCCCATGTGCTGCTGTTGGGCAGTAGCGCAGCAGGTATGTGCATTAGGGATGGGGTTAAAAACTAATCCCCCCGCGGCCTCATTAGGCTCCTGAGGAGCAGGGCCACCTGGCAGCTGTTGAAGGTTCCTGCGTTGCTAGTTCTGGGCCTGTGGAAGCCTGTAACCGATGGGTTGTCCATGCTAAATGCCAACCAAGGGGCTGCTGCCTGAAAGCAGCTGGGTGCACACGCAGGGGCTGCAGTGAGCTAGCTAACCCAGTGGTGACAATGCAGCTTGAAGTAGCTGAAGGGCAAAAGTGAGGCATGGATAACAGGCTGAGGAAACATTTAAGGAATGATTTCCTGCAGCATTTGAAGTACTGCTGTGTTATTTTTACTGCCTGATAGCAACAGCCTAACTAATACTGTAATGGGTTGGAAGATATTTACAGCAGTTATAAGTTTAGAGGGTATTTCTGCTACTTAAAAGCATAAATAACAGTTTCAGTGATTACGGGAGGGGATTTGGTATCTGAGCTGATAGTGGCCTTTGACATATATGTTTAGTAGGAAACAGCAACAATGGAAAATTAGCTATTCATCAGCATTCAGAGCAGTCTTCCATTAAACTGGATAGAGATTTTTCTCATTCAGTTAATGTAAGGAGCATGATCTCCTGAAACAATATATTGATGAGGGATCAGAACTGCTGCTAAGGTAATTACTTTCATAATGAGCATACTTACCAGCAAGTGTACTTCAGGAAGTGGAGAGTGCTGGTTGTCCAGTGGGAGCTGTAAGGACAGATGTAGCTGGAACATGTTCTTTGCATGTTTTATTACCTCTCCAAGAAAAGTTGCTCAGGCCAGGATTCAAACACTGCTGCTATTGCACGTATGCATAGGGATGGAAGACAAAACTGTCTGAAGATAACTGATCCATTGTAGGCAACCCGTAAATGCTCTCTAGTCTGGATGCAGAGGCTGGTTGGAAGCACTGAACTGCGTGAGAACTGAATCTGGAGGTCTCCTCTGACCCGGCAGCTGTAGGGGGTGCTGTGTGCATGCGTTGCCCAAAGCTTAGTAAGGGCCAGATGGAGTTTCTGCATCAAACTGTTTGAGTTGTTCCCTGTGTGTATATAGTTAAGATGCTTTCACCTTGTCACTACAGTGGTGTGCTGTAGTAAACCTCTGGACCAGTGGTCATTAGCTTATCTGTAAGAACAAGAAGTGTGACAAAGTGGAGACAGACACGAAAAGTAACATCTGAACTTGCCAGAGGCTTTTATTTAGAGGAGTAGAAGTGGAGGAGTTCTTCTGTACTGATAGGCTTTTGTTTCAAAGCTTTCATCTGCTGGAGTTTCTGATATGCCTGCAAACAGCCAGGCACCTTAGGTGTGGTTTCATTTTACATCTGTCTCTGTTCTGGAACTAGTTTGGGTCTAGAGAGCATCCTGTCCCCTGGCACTCCTTCCACACCTTTGCTCCAAATTCCCACATACCATGCTCAAAAATGTGATCATGGCTGCCTTTACCAAAACTCTCTCTGGGCAGAGTTTCAGCAAAATGAGGGTAAATGGTAGGTGCAGCTGGTAAACACAGGCTGGGGGTCATGTTCTTTAGTAGTAGAACATCTTTTTTTCTGTAATACAGGATATCCTACCTTCTGCTGCTTCTCCAAACACCCTTGGTAATGGAGAGCTGGCTGAACTTGGCCGTGGCCAGCTATGGGCTCTCAGCAATGTGGTGTGCTATGAGCTCAGGTAATTTTCCTGTGTGTAACTGTGAGCTGTTAAAAAACTTGAGCTGCAATGGACTTCCTAGTACCACTGTGTTACAGCCAAGTAATGAAGTATGCCTCCCAGTTAATAGAGAAACCATCGAACTTTATTGTCTGTATCAAGCATGGACGTACGATCACCCCATTTGAAAATGTCTTGATACAGCCCTTTGATAAAAGATGGGGTGAGGTGTGTGGGGGGGTGGTTTAACACTGAATTTAAAGCAATTTGTAGCTCAGCTTTCTTCCTCAGAGCTGTCCTTGGCATTTGTTGCCCCATTGCTTGCCTGACTCTTGCAGGCCCTGGTCAACTCCTGAGTGTGTCTGCTGGGTGTTTTGAATGAGGAGATGAGGGCCAGGAAGTATGTTTTGGACAATGGCTGACTTAGAGCTTTTTCTGTGCACAGACCGCTCCCTACTAGCTCTCAGAGGCTGGCAAAGGATAATCACAGTGTGTCCAGAGCTTATATTCTGCTGCTGTGAAGTGGTTGAGCAGGACAGTGAGGACGAAGGCGAGAATTGTCAGTTCTGTCAATTACAGCAGGAACAGATGATGCTGTATGTACTTGTGTAACTTTCTAAAACCGAAATCTGGAGTCACTCAGGGGCTGGTATGTTTAAGTAAATGTTTACTTTTCTCTAACAGCTCTGTTTCTTGGTGCCATGAGCATTTGAGAGGAAAATAGCACAGATTATTTCTCTGTCTGATGTTGCTTTTAATAGGCATGTTTTCATACACAGTGAGAGGTTTAACATTTGTATTCCCAAAGACCCAGGCATCTTTTTGACTGCATGGTGATTATTATATTCCTTTTAGACCCATCTGTTAAGTGGCTGCATTAGTTTATGGGATAGCACAGTCCATTTATTCATTGCATTCATTGCTGCTTCTACTTTTTGTGTTATTTCCTCTGCCTCCTTCTCTGCTCAGTGATGGATTAAGTTATCTGACACATCAGTTGTGTTGACAGGCTAGATGTTATCATGGACAGCAACGAAGCAAAACTTGGTTTTGTGATTGCCCTAGGAAGACCCATGTTTCAGGACACTCAGATTGCCCCACAGGCAGTAAGGGGAAGACTTTTTTTGAAGGAGAGGGTTTGAAGGAGTGTTTTAAAGAGATGTTCTGCAGCTATAGACTTCTGTTGGTCTTCCACCCTTTTTGCCAGATCCCTTGCAGTGGTTGGGGTGAAGCCAAGTGTCTTGGTGCAGCCCAAGTCTCTGGTGCTGTGGGAACTGCTGGTTTGTTATAGCACCTAGGGTTCCCAGGCGCTTTCCCATCCAAGCGTTGGGCATAGGGTGCAGATAGTGCTGATACCCTTTGGCACTGCCCTGGCTGTCTTCTGTCAGCCTTCATCTTGCAGAAAACTGTAGTTTATGTCCCTCTGCTCCCTGCTGTGACTTTTCTTGCTCAGACTGCCTGGTTGATGCTCGGGTTCAGCTCGCTGTGTAGGGGGAGGCCTGGTGCTCTCTCTGGAGCTCTAGCTTTCTGCCAAGGTTCCCAGCACACACCACCAAAATCTCCCCTTTGCAACATGATACCTACCAGAGACTGGTGCTAAAGCCTTCTAGATTGTTCCACAGTAAATTAAACTCTAGAGAAAAGTGCTGGAGATGGTTCTCTTCACATTTACAGAAACAGGTACTCTTGGGTCTGAAGAAATTATCTTCACCTGTTTCTCTGCTCAGTGCCAATGTGAGGCTAGCAAGGACTGGATGCAGCCCTTGCCACAGGGCTTCCAGTGACTGAAATGGGCTCAAGTCCTTTATGATGTGGATGGGAAACACCTGGCAGCTTGCACGTAGTAACAGAGTTGTCTTGGTGATGGGTAAAAATAGTCATTGTGCTAGACCATATTCATGGTGTTTGTAAATCGCAGCAATTCCATTATATTCCCTAAGGTTGATTTGGGTTCATGGAAAGAGGTTCAGAGCCATTTCTGTCTGTGTTACCTGAGAATCTGCCTGATTTCTTCAGTGTTGTATTTTGAAAAATGTCCACTGGATAGTCTGCAGTTCACTGTGCCTGTCGCTTGCTCTGTTCAGTTTTGGATGCTGTGGCTGGGTCACCTTGAAGTCTTCCCTCTAGTGCTGAGAATAAGCTTGACTTCCCTAGTCTTTTCTCAAAGCAAATATTAAAGCCAGGGGCTGTCCTCATTTCTCTACTTTGCATAGACTCCCTTGGGTTCATGTAACCTTTCTCAGCGAGGATGTCCAGGGCCAGACAAACTTTTGGAGAAGTGGTCTCAGCATTGACTGCACGAAGAAGCAAGGCACATTTCCCATCTCCGACAGGGTGGCAGGTGTCCTTCCAGTGGGCTGAGGAGGCTCAGCTGGTGCATGAGGGTGGTGGGTAAGCAGATGCAGCCCCATGTGGTGCTGCTTGCCCAGGTGGATTCCCTGAAGCCTGTTCCTGGAAGCTGCTCTCCGAAGCTGGGGCAGTGTGTCAGCACCCAGGGGCTGGCCCAGAGTACCACACGTGCTTTCTGCTCCACACATGCTTACATTTCCCGCTGTGGGTGGCCGCAATGTCTTCAAGACCGTACTGCTTCTGGTTCAGGGCAGCTCTTTAACTGAAAGGGCGAGGCTCGTGCTTTTGATCCTCCCACAGATAGTGGAATGCTTGCACATGGGTCCAGGATAGAACCCGGCCTGTAGGCAGCAGCTAATTTCTGGATACCATTTCTCAGTGAGAAGAAATACTAAGTCGTACCTCTGCCCTTGTTTAGCAGCTTGGAGTATGTATACTTTCTTTGTGCTGCACAGCTGTGCCAATGGTAGACATTGCCTTACCCTCACCAATTTTCCCAAATCCAGCTGGAGAATTTAATGGCCTGCTGATGAAGAAAGATGGTTGCTATCTCATGCAAATGGTTGCAAACCATCTGCAGGCACACCAGGGTGTTGCTGTAATTGTTACATGTTACACTGGCTTAGTCTCCATTCCTGTTTGCAAGAATTTTGTCTACCAAGAGGAGATAAAAACTTATTTTTTCCCTGAGATATAGCACTCATGGAGGAAGGTTTGTCTTGAGAGTGAATCCATTTTTCAGTGGGTGTGGATCAGGCCCGTGACACCAGCAGTTCAAAGCAGACTTTTCCTTTGAGTATTCACTGTCACTCTTTTATAGCAGGATATTTATAGGTGCAATTTTCTTCGAAATCTACAGAGGAGGACTGGAAGTGTCTGAGGAGTTTTGTTAGTCAGCAATTTATATTGCTGTGGAAACACCTTAGTAGGGCTTGGGAAAACCACCTGGAGAAAAAAGTGGTTGCCAAAGGTGCTAACAGCAATGTGCATCTCTTGTAAGCTAGGAACCAACCTAAACCTGTACGTCAGGCACATGCTTCACAACAGCTACTGTTGTGTCACAAGGGTGACACATATTTTGTGCTGCTGGTCATGATTTCCTTCTGTAAACCCTCTCTGTCACTTCTCCGACCTATGACACATAATCTCTGCCAGTCTGTCATGGTTTAACCCCAGCCAGAAACTAAACACCATGCAGCCACTTGCTCACTCCTCCTTCCTCCCAGTGGGATCATAGAATCATAGAATTGTTTAGGTTGGAAAAGACCTTTAAGATCATTGAGTCCAACTGTCAACCCAATACCACTATGCCCACTAAACCATGTCCTGAAGTGTCACATCTACATGTTTTTTGAACACCTCCAGGGATGGTGACTCAGCCTGTTCCAATGCCTGACAAGGATGGGGAGGAAAATTGTAAAAAAAAAAATAAAAAAAAAAATCAAACTCATGGGTTAAGATAAGAACAGATTAATAACTAAAATATAATAACAATAATAATAATAATATAACAATAATAGTTATTGTAATGAAAAGGAATATAACAAAAAGAGAAAAATTAGATTCAAGAAAAGACAAGTGATGCACAATGGAATTGTTCACCATGCACTGACCAATGCCTGAGCAGTGATCCGTCCCTCCCAGCCAACTCCCCCCAGTTTATATACTGAACATGATGTTCTATGGTACGGAATATCCTTTTGGCTAGTTCAGGTCAGCTGTCCTGGCTATGTTCCCTCCGAGCTTGTGCACCTGCTTGCTGGCAGAGCATGGGAAACTGAAAAATCCTTAACTTGGGATAAGTGCTACTTAGCAACAATAAAAACATCAGCGTGTTATCAACATTATTCTCATACTAAACTCAAAACAGCACTGTACCAGCTACTAGGAAGAAAATTAACTCTATCCCAGCCAAAACCAGGACTCAGTCTTTCCTTTGGTCCTGGATGATATGCTGGGTACCAAAGTGGTGTTGAAGCCCTTGTGAGTGAGGTTGCTGGCTGTAAAGGTAAGTAGCAACATTGGTGGGGGTGAGAGGAATGCTGATCAGGTCTCAGCATGAGTTACAGTGACTTGGTGAATGTATTTGCATGCAAACCTGGCTTTTTTTCTAGCAGAGCTGACCAGGTAGACCTGCTGTTGCATAGCCCTTTGGCAAGTGGAAGGCTTGGTGAGAAGGGGTCAACTTCTGAGTCATCTTGTTAGTTTATCAAGCAGATACAAATCTAGTCCTTGATGTTCTTTTCCTGCCTTCCTCCCCCGCCCCCGTCCTGGAGGAAAGTACTTGCAGGACTAGAGCAGAGCAGGGGGGAAGCACAGATGGATTTTCTCAGTGACAAAGCAGAATCAGGGCTCTGTCTGACTGCCAGACTTGGGGCATAGCTGTTGGGTGCAGGGTTCACCATGCTATGTGAACTGGATGCAACAGGCACAAAGGATGTCACAGCCTGTTGCCTGAGAGATGTGATGCAGCCTTTTCCTTCCAAGTTGCAAGTGGGTGCCTCTTACTTTGTGTTGCAGGATTCTGGAAGTGGCGTTGGTGGGTTCTCCCTCCTGCTGTTTTTCTCCTTTTTTAATTATTTATTTTTATTTTTTCTTTAAAGAAAATGGAAAGGTCACAGTCTCCCATGAGCTGCCTTCTCCCTCTCTGAATTCTGACAGGGTATCTGGCAAAGGCACGTATCCATGGATGAGCCTAATGATTTTCCCTCACACTGAAGACGAAAGCTCACCCTTATCTGGGTGTTGTCAGATATCCCCTCTGTCTGATGGCAGGAGTCTGTCTATCCATCACAGCATTGTTGTTCCCTCAACTGTGGCTCAAGAGGTGGGAGAATGAAGATATAAAGCTGCATGAGAGGTCTGCAAGGCTAACGGAAGACAGGATCTCACAGGGTTTACTCATCTTCATTTCCCTCATACTGGGAGCAAAGACCTCAGGAGCTGGAACAGTAGGAACAGTCCCCATGTCCTGTGAGATCTGTATGCATGTGCACAGTGCTCTAGCTCTTGGCTTCTGCAGCTGTAACTCATCCAAGTTGCTGTCAAAGTTAGTTGTGAGTTGTCTAAAGCAGATCAGTTGGCAGTCTAACTTGTAGAAGCAAAAATGGGTTTTGGCCCCTTTGGACCATGTTGCAAAGGACTGTGTACAACTGGACTGTGTAGTCCTGGTAAGAGATACTACTTGAGTCAGCTGTGGTTTTATACTAACGTGGTGCAGGTTTATGCTGGTATAATGGTGAGTTAGAGCCTAAGTGGTAGCAGTGTAAGAGGTAGTCTCTCCAGGAAGCTCAGTAGCTGTGTAAGCATCTGGATTAGAGGACAGCTAAGAAAAATTTTCTTTATTACAATAGTGAATCCAGCCCCTTAGCAATAGCCTTATAATCTTCATGTCGTCTTATTCAGAGACCTGTTATTATCAGAGCACTGAGCATGTGGAGGTGGAAAGATCTCATGGGGTGAGCTTCTTTTGTTTTGTTTTTGCCTTCAAGGTGGTCGTTAAATAAACAGCAGTTACACAATTTTCCCATAGCTGAGCTTTTTGTACCTAAGTCAAGGTGGTGGTTGTAGGTAGGGGTTGCTTTCATGCTGAATGTTGATAACATGTTTTACTGGGCAAATATAATCCCTGGGCAGCCTCTTCTGTCTGATCCTAGTTCACTGATGGTACAAATAAGCTGTAGCTCTTAGTCTGAACTGTAACACCTTATGCTTTCAGTTCTTTTCAATTTTTGGTGTTCAAGGCAGTGAGTCCACTGGAAAAGGGAACGTGTAGTCTGGAAGCAAGTCCTATAAATGATACATAAGGCAAGAAGCAAAACCGAGCTTCAGACAGCTCCTGTCTAACAGACTGACCACGTAGGCCAAATATTGCCTGCTGAAAGGTGTCATCTATTGTACATCCAACATACGTTGCCAGTCTGTTTGCTGTTGCATGGACAACCAAGTTATTTAACACAAACATACATGTGGAAACTGGTAATAGTTCAAGTGAATTAGGTTTTTGATTGTCCATGTATTTCTGACATCCAAGGAGACTAAAGCTTCATCAGGCTCTCTGTCACAAGGGTGTATGGAGGTGGAAGGAGCTGTGCACTTGCTATGAACTGAGTTGAAGTCACTGGTTCAGTTCATCATGGCTGGCAGAAACTGTCAGATTTTTTGCCATAAATACGGATTCCTCAGTGTCTTGGCCACATCCATTAAAATCATCATGCCCAGCCTCTTCAGTGAGGGGATGGCATACAAGCAATGTCTAGTGGCTACAAGCTGGTTGCATGGATGGGGCCAGGCATTGGAAAAGCCTTTGCGGATCATTTTTCATCCATCTCCCTTTCCAAAGCACTGAGTATCACCATGGGTTCAAGATGTGATTATCAACATGATTATAATTTTTAAAATCTGAATTTCACACATGGAAGTTTCCTCAAGATTTAGATTTGTGGTGCTTGTGAGCTGTTTTTGTGGCTCCCTTTCCTTTGGCCATGTTGAATACTGTTAAGCTTTATTTTCATTATGGGCAGAGATACAAAATGAGTATTCAGAGATAGTATTGAGGTGATTTGGGCTTATAATGCCAATTTCTTGGACTCATTAGGAATGTTATTAAAACTCCCTTCAGAATGTCATTATTTAAAGTCTAGTGACCTCTTCTGTCATCCAGATGTCTACTTCTGACTGTTTTCTTTAAGGCTGTGAGTCAGACAGTGTTGATAGCAATGCTATGCTGCAGATGGAACAGAAATGTACAACACTTCTATTGATTTTTAAAGCAACTTGGCAGGGTCACATAGGTCCATGGAAATACAGTTTTGGGAAAAGAAACCAAAAAAGCTCTTAACTTGTTTCTCTGTGACGTGTTAGGATAAAATCCCGGTCCAGCTACTGAACAATAGCTGTGAGGTCTGTAGGCAGCTCTAGTCATTCAGCAAAATGCATTCCTTTACCATCCATAGCACAATTAATCTAACTTGTCAAAAATTGCTAGTGATCTCTACACTGTAGAAAATATGTAGGGACTTGTGGCCCACATCCTGCAGGCAATAGGCTAAAGGGCAGATCCTACCAGAAGACCTGAAGAATTGGACTCGGTAGTCTGCCTGTGTAAACTTGTTGTGAGGTCCCAGGGCAAAAACAGTTCAGAAAAAAAACAGAAGGAGAAGGTGCAGTTAACCCGTTCTTCCCAAATCTTAGCATCCTCTGCTTGTATCACTGTTAAAACTTCCATGGTGACTAATGGTGATTTTCATCAACAAAAGAATGCACCTGCTGATATGAGAATAACAGGAAACCCCTCTTTTCATGCAATTATCCTTACTGATAAGAAATAAAGGACTCCCACACTGCAGTCTTCTGAACATGCTGTCTAGAAACATCTCCATCTGCTGAATTGTTTTAGATCAAACTTTTTCTACCCCATATCTTTCCACAAGGCACTAGGGGTTCTTTAATAAGCTACTTTCCACAGTTACTGTAAGAAAAATATAGCAAGTTTCTTAGCAATGAAAACTAAATTCCATTGGAAATACCTTGGTGGAGTTTTACAGCTTGTTTATATAAAACACTTTAATAGCGAAGGGAAAAGAAATGTTTTCCTCACACACTTAATTTCTTTATCTTGTTGTTTACAAGATTTTTTCTTCATGTTGTAATTTATGGCATCATTTTTCATGAATCTGAGTAGGAGCCTGGGTATTGAAAAGAGGAATGTGCTTTGAGGAGGTAAATTAAGTTTCTCCCAGAGTTCTATAATTCAAACCTGGGCACAGCTGAAATAGTGTTGAAATAGTAAAAAAGTTAATTTCTAGAGGAGAGGGGAAAAAAAACCAGTGAACCTTATTCCAAGTAAAATAAAGCAAAATCTTTTCCTCTTTGCATTTACTAAATTGCAAAGTACAGAGTGCCCTGGTGACTTGGTTTTGCCCAAGAGACATGAGTGCTTGACTGGTCAATGCCTTCCTGTGCCCACGACAGCTTCTGGTCTCTTTTAAGAAAATAAACATGACCATTTCTGTCATGTTGATTGTATCAATTGAATAAAGCTGTTAAATAGGTGAGGTAGTGTTACAGGTTCTGTTTATTTTCATCTCTGCTATTACTGCATGCTGCTTCCTAGTTGCACTCAGAAATGCCAGTCACAAAAAGAACCCTCCGTGCTGAGAGGTTACTTCTGTGAGTTTGGGTCAATGCTTTGGTTTTTAGCTCTATTTTTCATCAAGTTTCTGTGCTGCTTCTTAATGTTCTGTGAAGTGTTCAGCTATCATCTGCAGGGAGTGAATTTGTGCATGTGGGTGGCCTTGAATCTCTTGTGGAAATACCCATTGTAGAGAAGGCCTCTGGTTTCATCACCTAAGTGGTACCCTATTGCAAATAAACATCTGCTTCTTTATAGATTAGCTGTAACTTTACAAGGGTCAATTTACTACCTTTCTCCTGTTAAAGCAAGGGGAAATGGGTACATTTCAAGAGGCAGTGTAGCTCCAAAGCTGAGGAGGGGCCCAGAAAGTAGGACTTACTTGCTATGGGTCTAGTCCTACAAATGCTTGGTCCAGTGAGAAGACCCAGTGATGATGGGAAACTGCCAGCACAAACAAAGCCTACTCGGTCGATAGGACGCAGCAGGATCAGGCTTTGCTTACAACATTGAAACAGTAATTTTCATGCCACTTGGTAGGCAGATTGCACCAGATGTGTCTGACTCATTGCATCCATGAGATGCAATGCACTAAGATTATCTCTGCCAGGCAGAGGTGTGGATCAGACCAGGAGTCTTCCCCTTTGTGGACTCCAGGAACTCTGCACAGCAGAGATTAAACTGGGGTCTGCGCTCTGGCCTCTTTGGCTTCTTGACAATTTGACGTGTATAAAACAAAGTCAGTGTGACTGTGTGATACAGGCAGCACCTGGACTGCAGATTCAGGCAGTGTAATCAGAAATCAGTTGCTCTTTCTGTTAATGTAGTTAGCAGTGAGCAGTGTCAGCTAAAAGCTTGGCTATTGTTGGCAATACTCAACCATTTTCCAATGGGGCAATTTAAATTTCTGAAATGTACATTGGTACTAAACCAATTGTCTTTCAAATTTCACCTCAGTCAAATACTAACATGTGTTCAGTTTATTGGAGAGATTTATTTAAAGCCAAGGTTTCTTAGGATGTGCAATGAACTTGCAACTTAAAAACAGGAACAGTAATAGTAAGTGTATCTGCTTTCTTTTGCAGCTTGTATAGCTCATTACAGAGCCTAGTTAATCAAACAGTTATGTCTGTGTGCAGAGTAGTATTTCAAGTACTGTATTTTAAGCATGCTCTTCAATTTAGAGAGACACCTCAGCGTCCTGTTTAAGCAGCATCTATAGCACTTTAGGATCTGCTTTCCACTTGGTTTGCTTTTCTGCCTAACATCTGGGGAGAGATTTAGCAGAGTGAAAAATGCATGGCCTGGGTGATAACTGCATTGAAGAAACCGTACTGAAGACTATTCCCAACTGTTCCTGCGTTGTACAGGGTCTGTTGCTGGGGGAATAAGAGAGAGGAGGGGGTTGGACTGCTTAAAGAATCACTTCCAATTGTATTAACAATAGAAAAATGATTTAATAGAAATTTATATGAAAGTGCGGCTTCACAGAATTCGATGCCAAGGTTTGCCCTATTACTTAGTACGTGGATGAAATGCACTCAGGAAAATTAAGTTAGAATCAGACTAAACTTATGTATATAGAGACCAAAAATGTAATAGGGTAAAAAGAAATATTACAAATAAAAATTGAGTTAGAATTAATTTCTTGTGATTTGTGCAAAGATCGGGAATGTGGAAAAGTAGGGGAGACTCTCCCGTTGAGTCACGAGGTTCAGAGAAGACCCCCTTGCTTTCTAAACTCCTGTTAGAGTCTAGGTGTGGCTGGATTGACTCCTAGTCCCAGACTTGGTCAACGGTTTATATCTAAAGGGATTATGAGTATAATAGCAGCCCAAAATTCATTCACAGTTGAATAAGATTCACAACAGTAATTTAAGTATAAATTTGAAAGTAATAACTTATAATATACTTGCTATAATATACTTACTATAGATTATGCAGGCTAGTACACATGCATGCATAAAGACACTAAGAGACATACATATAAGAGAGTAAAAGAGGTATACCTGTTAAAAATTCCCCTCGAGGCCACTGAAAAGATTCAGGTCAAACGCTTCGGCATCTTTCTCAACAGGTGAAGGGTCAAGCCTCAAGGAACAGAGAAAATCAGCCCAGGTCATATCAGCTTTTGGCAACATACCTCAGATTTTCACAAACAGGAAAGTTTGCGACCTCAGAGGCATCCCACTCGGAGGGAGATGCTGGTCACAGCCCACTGCGGTCCAGGAGAGCTCAAAGGGCATCACTTAGTACCGCTGTTTATAGGTTCGGGAGATGATTGACTTTTGTCATCAAAAAATTGGTGGAATCCCAGCTGCGCTGGTACCATTTCACGTGCAGTTAAGGAAAGCTCTGAGGCTGTCTGTGAATAACTTAAAACATAGATATGGGATGCTCCAAGATTGTCAGGGGAAGACTGTAATGTCTCAAGGTTGTTATGAGAGAGAACTGGCTATCTCTACTCCTGTCCCCTGCCTCCGCCGGGCAGCAGGAGTCCTTGAGCCGCACAGCATAACTCCCTGTCTCAGCTGTGTAAGAGTTCGGGGCACAGTCAAGGGTCGCTTAACTGCCGAACTCATTACTTATGCTAAGGACTAGTGAGACTTCCCAAGTTTGTAAATCATCCTGGAGAGGGAGAAGAAATTCACCACCACAGGGTCCCAGAGGACAAGTGGTACTGTGTCACCCTGAAGGCTGATGCTGCAACTTGCATGTGGCCCGTTTGCAATTGCTGACTCATAAAGCAGCTCAACTGACTTGACAATTCGTTAAATAAATGGGGTTTTCTTTAGCTGTGGGTGGATTAATTTATCCGGAGTCTTATGCTGCATGGAAGGACAATATCTATTTTTTGTTGTCTCTTATAGGAAAACCATTGTAAAAAAAACTTTGATGTTTCTTTTAGATTTATCAGTTACAGAAAATGAAGACGTTTTAGCTATTTCATCTTAATCTTATCAATAGCCACTTGTGAAAAAATGAAGGTGTCTGGATTCTGGCCTATGCCAATTTGCAACTGTTGCCTTGTGACTAAAGAGAAGGAGAAATGGTGGCCCAGAGTCCCAGACTCTTACGTTGAGAACACATTAGTGAAAGTGATCAACTTAGGTGAGACAGGATGATCTGACAGTGACTGGGAAGGCTGATTTTGTGGGGTGTGAACTGGGCTGCTGTTTCTGCGATATGCGTGCATTTCTTATTTCTTCTGTACCTTCTCATGCACACTTGGAGATTCCTCATAGGAAGGGAGTAAAATGGTCTGTGCTAAAGAAGACAAAAAGTTTCATCTTCTAGGTGAGCCACAGGTTCTTTGGAGTAAGGAAAGACCTGCTGGGAGAAGTCCCTGGCTGTATTATACGTGTCCCTGTTGATCTCTTCCATCCTTAAACACCAGCACCAAAATCCCACGGGCTATAGAAGCAGGAGGCACTGAGCTGCAGCCCGAGTCAGTGAAGGGAGGGAAGGCTGCTGCTGTCTGCTGCTCCTGCAGCCATCTCACAGTGTGGCGTGGGCTGCAGAAGTGTTGCTGGAGGAGGATGCAAAGGTGCAAGGGCTGAACGAGGAGGCAGCTGTCTGTGGAGGCAGCTGGTGAAACCATGAGAATGGAGCTAGTTTGGGAGGAATCTGAAAAGTGAGACACTGCTTTTGATTTAATGTGGGAGGGGGTCATGTAGCTTGTGGAATTGATACAGGTTTTTAGGCATTGTGTTCTTTCTGCTAGAGAGTGTGCCTTGTCATGGGGTTATTCTGGATTTAAAAGATTCCTAGTAATGCTTTGTGGAGTCAGGTGTCACCCTGGACTTTCACAGACTAGAGGAAAATTCCAGGTTTGACTTGAATGCAAACCTGTTCACGGCTTTTCTTCTGCTTAGGGTAAGGAATACGGCTTACCTTGTTTATAGGGTCCTCTCTCATAGCTCAGAGTCTCACAAAATGTTCCTTTATTTTCTCTTAGGAAAAGAAAACAAAGTGCCAGGTTCAGAAAAAGTTGGCTGGTTTCCTTTCCTCTTCTTTGGGAAAGCAAAAGACCCAGAGAGAAAACCACTAAAAGCTTTTTATTAAAGTATTTATCTTTCCTATTTTCTAAATAAGACTTCTGGCCACTTTGAACCTTCTGCAGCTTTCATTAAAGATAATAGCTTTTTAATGACAATGAGTTTGTTTCCTTTATGCCCTGGGGTGAGTCATAGCCCTGTTCTCTCTGAAGAGGCAGTATGTGATGGGGTTGTGTAGCGTCTTTTGGCAGAAGAGAGAAGGCTAACACCTGGGTTCTTTGTGCCTATGGCCACATCTGAATGAGAGAAGCGGACTTCCCTACTTCTCTTCTAGCCTGACTTTTGCCCATGGTCTTATAATGCAGCATTATATATGAGAGAGGAAAAGGTAGACTAAACAGATCACACTTGCCATGTGTTGGAGTCTGCTGGAGACACTAGTTTTGCCGTGTTGAGAAGAACAACAGGGTGAATGCTTTTGGGGTTTAAATCCAAGGAGGTGTTTGCTCAGCAGTAACTGCTCTGCTGTGGTGTGGATTTTCTTGGCAGTACCTCGAGAGTCTATGTCTTGGGGACAAAACTGGTGAGCTGAAAAACAGCAGATGCTTTGGACCTCGCTGGTCGTACATTAGGGCTCTGGAGAAGACTTCTGCCCTCTTCTAGTACTCTCCATGCACTCTGTCTGGGAAGCTGATGTGGTTCTCATTGCTGAGGGTGAGTTTTACAAGGGCGGCAAAGGCACATCTGAAGAAGTGTGCAGCAGTTGCTGGCCTCCTGAGCACATGCAGAAAAGTCCAGGTCTAACAAGAAGAGATTTTTGGTCCCTGGGTCAATAGTCCAGTTCAGGTGTGCTGGCCAAACCACCCTTCAGTCCTAATGAGATCCTATCCCTTTGTCAGAGTATAGGACAGTTCCTGGGTGGGCTTTGTTCGCAGGTGGAGTTTAGGACTATTTGGTTCAATGTTCTTCTCCACTTTGGCAAAAGACAGAAGAATCTCAAATACATGGGCTCATAATCTGATTTTTTTTCAGATTTTCTTCAGGTAAATCTCTGAATCTTGCTTGGTATCAACTCTTATCCCATGTCTCTGTGTGCTAAAAACTAGCAGATGTGTATGGAAGGGGAATTATGTTTAAAGGTCTTTTTACTTCTATTCTAACATCTCAAAGGACACTGAGAAGGAGAGAATCGCAGTGCAGAGTTTGAAAGTCCTCCAATTAAAGTGGCATTAGGATCCCTGTGGATGTATTCTTTGCTTACTGGTCTTGACAAAAGAAAATTCCACCTGAATCTTTTCTCAAATAAGCCTTTTTTAAGACTCAGTGCTTGGTCTTCCTCCCTTTCCTGACCCCCAACATGTTTTTAATTATGGCTTTCTGCACGGGGTGCCTGGAGTAAGCAGGCAGACAGGGATTTTAAGAAAGCAGGAGCAGGTGTGAAAGTAAATCAGCCAGCTCCTCTAGTGCTTACTATTATTATTTTGAGTTTTTCAAAAGAAAGAAAAAAACCTTAATTCTTGCATTAGGATATTTTCACACATGAGACTTCTCTTTTTCTCAGCACTAAGAGCTTGTTATCTGCCTGTGTGAATTTGTTTTCATCTTGGCCTTAAGTGCATTAATTCATACTCTGAGTGGGGTGCATGGGAAAGCAAGACCACATCTGCAGCAGCGATTTCCTTTGTTGCCAAAGGTTAGCTAACCTAAAGAAGGACTTGAGAGAGGCAGGACCTGTGAGGTGAGCAGGTGAGGAACTGGATGTTAGAAATGCAGCTGTGGCAGAGACATCACAGCAGAGGAGCTGCTGCAGCCGAGTCTGGGATGGTGGCACCTCTCCCCAACTCAAATCGCCGGCCAGGCAGCCCTTCCTGGCAGGGTGGTTCTTCAGCCTGCAGGAGAGATGATTAAGGGACAATTCAATGGAGATCTATAAAATCCCAAGTGGCCTTGAGAAAGTAAATGAGAATTGATTGTTCCCTGTCTCTTCCAATACAAGAACTAGGGATTCAAATTAAATTAGCTGATGGTAGGTTCAAACAACTTCATGCCCTGTGTAGCATGGCATTCTGCCATGAGAGACTGTGGGTGCTGAAAGTTTACATGGGCTCAAAATGAGATGAGAGAGAATTTGTGTAAGACACGGACTGAGGCATACTACTATACATTCAACCAGTCTTATATTCCCTCCTGGGCATCTACTATTAGCCACTATTGAAGACAGATATTGGGGGAGACAGGTCTTTGTTTTGACCCAATGCAGCTTTTCTAGTCGATGAATAAATGCGCAGCTTTTTATCAGCAGCAGTCTGAGCTCAAATCCCAGTTTCTGCTCTGGTATGATTAGGTCAGCTCTGAGGAGTCAAGGGACAATTTGCAATAGCTTGTGGAAAGGACATCTTTGACCTGTCTTAGGAAAGAGCTGTGTGCACTGAGGTCATTTGTTGAGAGCTGGGGCTGGCAAGACTAGGACAGCAGCATCCTCAGCGTCTAGGATAGAATGAAGGGCTGAGATGCATCAAAGATTTCCTACTGCCAGGGCGTGGGGAAGGGAGTTAAACACTTTAATGAAACAAACAGTAAAACCTCAGGTGAATGGCTTCAGTGGAATAGCCAGGCAGGGAAAAACCTCGGAGACAGCCAGGAGTTTCTCACACGTGTTCCCTGCTTTTCCTGAACTGGAGGCTTTTTTTTCTTATCTGCCACACAGAGCGAAGGGTCTGGGATGGGAAAATATTCAGCAAACTACAGAATCAGGTAAGTGCTGTGAACACAAAACCACAGCAGTTGCTTTGGTCTTGGCATGAGGCCAGCTTGCCCCTATTCTGCCTGAGCAGTCAGGCACAAGCATAATGGAGAGTTTGAAAGGGAGAGTTAGTTAAGAGTAACATGGGGCAGTTCGGTCTCTCTTTGGATTTATGCTGGTGGCCCTCTGTTGCACTTTGTCTCCAGTTCAGGCAGGCAGGGCATAAGAGCAAATGCTGCTGCTCAGCCAGAGCAGCAGCCTGAGAGGAGCAAGAGGAAACATAGGGCTTGTGTCTGAATATAAATACTGCTGAAAATGAAACAGCCTGCTTCAGAGGATGCTGCAGCATCATTTCATGAAGGGGGATATCCCCAGAAACAGGATGATGGGATAGGAAGGAAGGGATGGAAGGTTTTTACATAATTACAAGTTAGGCGCTCAGCTTCCAAAGGGTGGAGGGGTGACGAGAGTTGGCATTCCGTTTTGATTCATACAAGTGTTGTCTGCGGTTAGAGCAAAGCCCCTGATTATCAACTATCCCAGAAGATCTCAGGCTTTTGCTGGGTTTCCTGGTTTTGGAGTTTTGCTGCTTCTATCTGATTAGTTAGTTGTAGGAAGCTTGACCATTTGCCCCAGCTTTTCTTTGAAAACACTGAAGTTTCTGAGGGGTTTTCTGCTTCCCTGATGATATTTAAAAGCTGAGAACAAAGTTTCTATGTGCAACTGGAATGCCTCCTGTGCTCCTCTATGCCCAGCAGGACGTAGTCTGTTTAGGACCATGTGTGCTAAATCTCTCACCAGCAAAGCCTGGAAAAGTGTGCCGTTGCATGCTCTAGGCGTGAGATAGGAAAGGCAGCAGACCACAGAAAAGACTCTGCTGCAGAAATTGATTTTCAAGTTAGTACCTGTTCACAGCAGCAAAAGTATAGGTAGAAATACTGACCTTTGCCTTCTTGTGAACAAGTATTGTTGCCATTGCTGTTGATTTGCCTCATGTTCTGGAAAGCTTGTGTGAACTGGTGGTGCTTCTTGCTGAAATATAATGAACAAGCAGAGCATCCCTTGTGATAGGCTTGGAGAAGGGTTTGAATGAGGTGGCAGCCAGCTCTCCTGTGGCCTTCACATATCTGTAGAAATCAGATCACTTGGTTGGCTGCTTTCCTTCCATGCTTTTACAGACTTGGCTGTGACAATGGAAAGTAAAATCAGACACTCCAAACCAGAACTTTTTTTTTTTTTTGTCCTGCATAGTGATAGCTCTGTTAGTTTCCTTATTGCTGGAATGCACAGGAATCCGAGTCCTGCACAAGGGACATAAAGTGCAAAGGGCTGTACAAACACAGAACAAAGAAAATACTGCTATCCTAACGCATTTGCAATGTATATATAAATTATCAGGTGATGGGGTGTACAGGCAAAGGGGCGAACAGTTGGGAATAGGGTAAATCCTATCCAAGCTACATAATCTTTTTTTTTTTTTGGGGGGGGGGGGGGGGGGGGGGGGGAAAGTTTTGGAAAAAAAAAGTTTAAGAAGGGGCTGGTACTGGATAGCATTCCACAGATGGGTGGATCAGCCTGTGGTGAAGGCAGGGTCACTGATTAACAATCCAGAGTGAAAGTGAGAGTAAGCTTCCCATTGTCCCTTGGAAGGGACTTTCCATCTGCGACATCCTCCCACCCTTCAGAGTTAACGAAGGGAGCAGGAGGGCCTCTGGGAACTGGGTCAGTGGCAGCTCCAGCACAGTGCAGCTTAATTAAGCAAAGGAAAATGAGAGGGCAGGAACCCCGTGTGGCTAGCCGGGAAAGCAGCTGGGTTTGAACAAGCAGATAAAGCTGCATTTCCCTGTGCCCTAGTGAGCTGCCTCTTGATGTTCCCCGTAGGGTGGAAGACACAGTCTCCACTGCCAAGGACAGCCCTGCAAGCTGTTCTGCTCCTGAACCTCTCCTTATAAGATGGACTTAGCCACATTTCTTTTCTGTAAAGCATACTTGCTTAGCTCCAATATTCCTTATAGGGCCAACAGTCCCACTTTTAGACTTGGCAATTGTCTTGCAAGAAAACTGTTGCTGGGCTGATGTGGTCCAGCATGGCTTGGGCCATGTTTTGCTTGGCTTCTTTACCATCTTTAGAGCCTGTCAGGGGGGGAAAAAAAAAAAACCAAACCCTAAAAAATCCCCTAGGGCTATGTCAGACCAGAACAAGGGAGAACTTCTGCTTTCAGACTGGGAATGTGAGATGAGCAACAAAGTTTGCTCCCAAGAGCTTCAGGTGGGGGTGGATTGAATATAAACCCTACTGAGGTGTCTGGACCCAGATCCAATTTTCCTAACAGCACAGGGTCAGTCAAAATTGCAGTCTTTATGTGGATGCGTTGCTTTCTAAAGCTAATTTTCAGTCAGTCAGTTCTGTGTGTCTCAGAATAATGTGAAGGTGTTTCTCCTACCTCAACAATTCTTGGCATGGGGACTTGCAGCATGCCAGCATCAGTGCTGGAAACAGAAACACCCGGGAAGCGTTCTCTGTTACTGACCCTCAGTTAATTGCGCAAGAGCTGCGCAGGCCTCTGGTTTGTGTTGACTAATTAGCTGAGTAATGCAATCTCCTTTTGAATGTTCTTCCTGTTCTAGATCAAGAATGAGACATACATTGATTAAATGACTTGTGGTCACATAGTGAGTGACTCATTGGCAGAAGCAGGAATTAACACCTGGTATTGTTAGATTCCTGCTTCCTAGACCCCATGGCCTCTTACTTCTAGTGCTGTTCTCTTTCCTCTCCCGGCCTTTTTGTCTCTTGCCCACTGCAGGATTTGCTGGATGTGCGATTTCCAAGGTGACAATATCTGACCACTGCCAAGAAAATGAGACATCTACCCTTTGCTACAGACATCTGTTGACATACAAAGAAGCGAAAGTTCCTTTTATTTCTTATCTTTTTGGAACATTTTACCACGTTATGCTTGAGCTGGTACAGTGCCAGGTCTCCTCTGCTCCCATGCCTTCAGCATTGCACATGACGAAGGTGTTAGCCTGTCCTCTAATACTGTTTTTCTGCTTTTCTAGAAGCATCTTTGCTGCAGTCTCCCTGAAGTGGAAACACTCCGCTCATACCCACTGTTAGCACAACAGCATAATCAGTTCCAAAAAATCAGTGGGTGGGTTTTCTAAATCCCAGTTCGGGATTCAGCAAGGTATAACATCTGTTGTGATCAATATTTTAGAGCAAGTCTGTCTGATAAAAAGTTACAGTAAAGCCTTTAGCTTCCTACTGAATAGCTAAATAATTCACAGGAGTAGCTCTAATCACTTTAAGCTTCTTGCATTTGAAAGTAAGCAGAACATTCAGAGTAATTCTGGAGGGAGGCAGTATAGCCGGCTGGATCGTGTTTCTTACAAGCTGCTGTACTGGGAATGAAGTACCTTCAGGTTTTTAACGGCTCCTGAGGTACGCGGGAGTCAAATCTGGCACAAAGTGGTCTCCTATAATTGGGTTTTGATGGTAATCTTTATGATACTCCAGCTGGCGAGTGCTAGCGGTCCGTGCAGAAATCATACCCTTTCGTTGTACAAGCCTGCAGAAACGGAACTATTGGATGCGCAGGCATCGGGAGATGCCACGAAGGTTAAAGGCAAAGAAACGTGACGGTCGGGAAACTACGGGGCACCCGTGTAACGAGCGCCTGTCGCCGTAAGCCCGCTGTCAGGGCCCCGGCTACAGCTGCGCACGCCGCGCCGCTCCCGGGGCC
>NW_010972709.1:9601057-9770433 GCF_000737465.1 Haliaeetus leucocephalus | reverse complement strand
GCCCGCGGGTTCTGCTGCCCGGGCCGCGACCCGGCCTGCCTCAGCCTCGGCTGGCGGCCCGACGGCTCCCACGGGCCCTGCTACTGCGACCAGGCGTGCGCCCGCACCCTCGACTGCTGCCACGACTACGCCGAGGCCTGCCCAGGTGAGTGGCCGGCGGGGCTGCGGCCGCTCCCGCCTCCGGCTGTCCCCGCCGGCCCCCGAGCCCACCGGCCCCTGCCTGCCCTGGGGGCTCCGGCTGGCTGCCGGGCTCCGCTTGGCTCCTGGGGAAAGCGAGAGGGGGCAGGCAGGGGTGCGGGTGGCCGAAGGAGGGATGCTGCGGACACTTGGCTCCCACCTCGGCTGCGGTTCTCGGAGGTGCTGGGGTTCCCCTGGAGCGGGTAGCTGGCAGGGCACGTCAGGATGGGATGCGGCGTGTTTGTGCGGGACAGAAACGTGAAATGGGACGCTTCCTGACTGGGTCAGGGTCCCCCAGTCCCTTTCCCTCTTGCGGATTGAACTGTTACGGATGGGATCAAATCTGCTGCTCCCGTTAGGCTGTGCTTCCCTGCAAAAAGGCACGGACGGCTGCAGCACCTGCCTGCAGCTCCGGCGTTTGGTCTGGCGAGAGCCTCGACCGCAGTGCCCGTGCAGCTGCGTGCCGGGGTCCCCGGGCAGCGCTGCCTTCCCGGGGGGCACAGCAGCCTTCCCTCCATGAATGTCTTGCGCTAAAGTGCGGACATGAATTAAGGGGATAAGTTATTTTACTGAGTGGTGCAATCTCATATTCCCTTCCTATGAACAGCATCCTCAAGGAGCCGTACCCGCTCACATAATGCCTTTTTATTTTTTTAAACCTGCATAGCCGTGCCTTAGCGGAGTTTTGCTCTAGGCAGATGGGCAGACATTCCCGTGATTTAATTGCCTTTTTCCTTTCAAGAGAGAGCTGGAAAATGGGTGGGAAATAAGTTCGTTCCAAAGTGATTTAAACAAGCTACGTCTGTGAATGCGGACAGGCTGGCGGGTCTGCAGACCAACAACTCCCAGGTGCGGCAGAGACCAGCGAGCAGAAAAATGCTGCCCGCAGGATCCCATAACCTGCCTCACCCCTGCCCTGAGGCAGGGCACCCCAGGTCTGCAGGGAGGGCGCAGCTTGGCTCTCTCTCCTGCTGTTGGGGCTGTCAGGGAAGGGGCATGTCGGTGCTGGATGCCCCAATGCCGTTGATGTCTGAACACGGCTGGGCTGTTCAGTCCTCCTTCAGTACTGCTGCGTCTGAATCCTGCTGCTCCCCGCAGTCATCAGGGTTAACTGGGATAGACAGGAACCCCTCGTGTCTGTTCTTCATATTACCGAAGAGTAATAAGAAAAATGTATTTGCAGGCCCTTGTTACTCATTGTGAGGGAATAGTAAAGGGCGGTTGCTGCTCCTTTTCTGTGCTGGGCACCTTTGCAGCAGTACCGGTGTCACAGCTGCAGCCCCTTGCTGCCAGCCCGGTGCCATCCTGTGGCTCACCGGAGGAATAACAGCATCCTGCTTACGGAGATCAGGCGAGAAAGCGGATTTTGTGCAGGGTGAGGTATTTCTGCATTATTTCTTGTGATTCATTTGTGCTGCATGTAAGGGACCCAGTTCTACTTTGACTTGTATTGCATTTGTAGCCTGGCCTTTTTTCAGGAGTTTTCTTTCTCCTACCACTAAAGAGCTTCTTTATCAAACTGACTTGTAAAGCAAAATATTAAGGCAAAGGCATTAATATCTGACACCAAACAAAACTGAAGAGAGCAGAATATTCCAAATAAATCAGATGCACAAAAGGATTATAACGTTGGCTAGCCTACAATCCAGTGCACAGGCTTTTTTTGTGGTGCATTGGTGCATATATGGAATTTCTCAATTACTTAGATAATTGATTTAATTCCTAATCTTTGAATAGGTTTAAAAAGCTGTTTGTGGTGACTTTAGACAAAGAAGAAAAGCAATAGCATTTGAAAGATCTTCCTAAAGTTCCTGAAGACAAGGGCAGTTTCAAATGAGGTAATGCAGTAATTAGGGGTTATCCGTGTTCCCTGGGAGAATAAATTGAAGTATCAAGCTTGGGCTGCTCAGAAAGGCTGGGATTCACAACAGCATCGAGCAGCTTATGTCCCAATGAAATCAGTGGGGCTCAGGCTTTTGAATACCTTTGTAAGTTGGAGTGCAAATGTCTGTTACTGTAAGGTGCTGAGCATAGTGACTCTTAATCGATTTGAATGGGCTCATCCACATCTTTAAATTGAGTGATAGGTTGGTAGTGGAGCTGGACTCAGAACCAAGGAATTCCTTGTGCGTGAGGTCAGCATCATGGGTCAGTGTTTCTGTCCTTGGGTAGTTTGCCTCTCGAGTACTCATAGGAACTTTGGTGGAAGATATCTCGTAAGGGCAGCCCTTCTCTTAGTGCATGGAAGGTGGAGTGTGCTGGCCTTTAGCTGGTCACTGGGTGTGTGAGGCACTCAATGGCCAAACCAGCAAAGTAGGAAACCTGATGAGACACCTGTTCACTGGTGTGACTGAAGTTTGATGTCCTTAGAAGTGCTTGTGTGGTGTACTGTCATATACTGGCCCAGCTCAGTCACAAGGTACAGAAATGCAAGGAGAGGGACTGTAGCCAGCTAAGAAAATTTTTTTGGGAAAAAAAAAAAAATTAGTCTAGGCTGACCTGCAAGTGTTTTTCTCCAAAGGTATTGTTCTTGATGGTTAGGTTGTGTTGGTTAAGTAGAACTGACAAAGTATATCATGGGCTATGGTTCTAGGTTGCCTTTGAGAGAGACCAGGAGGTGAATGCTCTTGTGCTTGAGTGATTCCTGTGTTATTCTTGATAGTTCTCTCCAAAGATTCAATCCTATGAAACCCAATTATGGGCATGGGGAAGAGATCACAAAAGGGGATATGTGACACAGGGAGTGGTACCAGTGTGTTTCAGACCGAATGAATGGGATGTTGAATGCTGAAAGAAGACATTTCTTTAGCTGCATGGAGGCCAAAACTTGAGTTTAGCACTGTGAATACTGTGTGAGAACAAGTAGGGATGCTCAATGATGTGAAGATTTTTGAAGCGTTACTTAGTGCAAGTTCCCAAAATTTAAAGTCATGAGTCACACCCTCAGAATATTTTGGGATTGGTTCCAACATGTACAAAGTAGAAGCCATTGTATTTCATTGTGATTCTTGAACTCAACTCCAGCTTGCCATGTGATGGTCCAAACTCCATGGCTGGTCATCATTTGCTGTGTGGTTTCTCACAAGAGATATCAGTAAGATTTCAGGCCTTATCTGCATGAAGGCTCTACACCCTCCATTTCCTCCTGCTCTTTATTCTGCTCTTCCCCTTGCACTCAACTTGACCTTGTCTAATTTTAAAACTTTTCTCAGTTATCCAGTGCAGGTCCCAGTTTGAGGGGGAGGCTTGCAGTGGTGTAGGAAAGGGAGGTGACTAGCCCCACATAGGCTAGCCTGGACGACTGGAGCTTCTGGGCAGGTAATTTCCTGGGAGCAGAGCTAGTGGGAACTGCCCGACACAACTGTGGGACAGGTGTGAAATAAGGAAGGTTGTACTGAGTGATGTCAAGAAGCGTCGTCTTTTCTGGAGAAGGCACATCACTGGCATCATTTCTGTAACCTTCCACATCCCTGTTTGTTACTCTTCCTCCAGTTATCCCCTGTGTCGTATCTCAGTGGAGTGTCTGGAGTGGCTGCGCAGAGCCTTGCAAGACAACGTATCGTGTTCGGAGGAGGCACGTCATCCAGGAGCCCAGGAATGGAGGAGAGGCATGCCCTCCTCTTGAGGAGAGGGCTGGCTGCGTGGAGTACTGGACTCAGCAAGGAACAGAGTGCAAACAGTCCCTGAGTAAGTCCACTGAAAATGTAAGTGTCTGGGTAATCGGAGGGAGGACTCTTGCTTGGGTCAGCAGAGCTGATCTGTCTTTACTGTGTTTGCAAAGGGTTGTTTTCAGACACCAGCATGTTTGCTCTGGGCCTGTCTGGTGTAACTGAGAACTGAGCTCTTCACACAGGGCCTTAGAGATATCCTTCCCGGGACAGTATTTGAAAGTAGTGCCTGCTGTTTGCTGTGATCTGCTGTGTTTCAAAAGTTAAATATTACAGGCCTGTTGTGATCTTGCTTATACAAGTGTAAATCTCTGGTGGTTTTGTTAGAGTTGGTAGATTTATGCCTGTTTAAAACTTCTGTAAGTGGGTGTTGAGCACTTTTTTCTTCTTTTTTATATTTTTTTTTTTTAATTTTATGAGTCATCTGCAAAAAATCATGAAGGAGCAACACTCGTCAAAGGCAAGTTATGAATTCTTTGCACTGGAGCAGAGTGCAGGCAGAGATCTCCAGCCAGTTTCTGGAGAAAACACCTGATTTCAGTTTATTCAAATCAACTTTTCCTGACATACCTTTACTGATTTTTAGAAGAATGGCTTGTCATTTTTGCTGGTATTTTGGTGTCAAAATTTGTCCAGTCTGGATGTTGGCTGCAACCGACTCCTTCAAACTTCTGGGGAGTTAGTATTAAGTGAATATTGCCTCCCCGCTGTCTTTTGGGTGTGCCTGATAAGTAGGCTTACTCTGCTCAGGCAAAAATCTGGCAACAATACAGATTCTCTTTTCAGTGAAATGGTTGATGGTCACGGATAATATGAAAATACAAAGTTTGAACTGTTTTTGTCTCCTGCTGAAGATAAACCCATATGATATTAAAGGCCTATCGTACTGTTTTGCAGATGTAAACAGCCTTAGTGCAGTATTGCCACTTACACTATGTACTCTTTCTCTTTGATATACACAGTCCCAGCATTAATAACAACAGGAGGGTTTGGAAAAGCGAGGAAAAAAAGAGCTGCAGCTGACAGCAATGAAAGAGCAGGGTAAGTTGGAGGCTGAGCACAGGGTCTCAGTCATAGTCCACCTTCAGTGTCTGTCTGGTTGCAGTTTTGGGCCCAGCTTTTTGCTGATCAGATTTGGTGTTTTCCAGCAGAAGGGTGGCACTTCACTAGCAGGGTGCTGCTCTCCCCTCAGCGACAGCAGTATCTGCTGTGCATCTGAAGGTTGTGGGTCTGCCTTGATGCAAGGCCAGTACAAGACTGAAATTCAGCTCTTTGTTCATGACATTGCTGCTGTTTAAGGTTGTGTGATCAAAAAGCCAAAGACCATTCACTTCAGCTCTTCCCAATGCGGAATCTGGTGCAGTTTGCACTTTTTTACTTAAACGGGATAAATTCTCAGGGGGCAGAGTTTGCTATCTTGTTGCATGGGAAGCACATGTCTCTCCCATTTCAGCGCCCCTTGGCTGTAACACTGCCTGTTTTCACTGTAGCACTGTTCCACAGCACAGGTACAGGCAGGGCTGTGTGGAAAGCTCTGTTGCATTTTACCTTTTGAGACACACTCTGTGTGTGCTGCTCTGCCTCTGGGCTGGTGCCTCAAACACAGGGGAGCTGGCATCAGCCTTCCCAGTCCTCTTCTTCCCCAGTTGGGGTCATTGCTACCAGCGACGCAGTGCTGATGGGAAAGGTTATCTTCCACCCTGTAAACCCTTGTACACAGCTTCACAAGATAGTTATTCGCCAGGGATTCTTAGTGTAGTCCCTGGTGGTTTGCCTGTTTCTTGTCGAGTGCTGCCATTCCTGTAAACACTGTGTGGAGTTTCCCAGAGCTGCTCTTGCAGTGTGAAGCAGCCATGCACTTGTTGATTTATTTCCCCACATGCTGTTGTACATGTAAGTATTCCCATAGTGCGTCGGTGCATCCGTCTCCCTCACTTAAGTGTCTGAAGGAAAGAGCATCTGTTCACCCTGAGTCTCCCTTTGACTCCTCATTAGTTGAGTCTTCCTGTAAAATTAAAAAAATGTGAGCATGGGTCTATTGCACACACATTTATCCTTACTGTCTTTCCCTCAGATAAGACAAGGAAGCAAACTGCTCACGTGGTTCAGTGTGCTACTTGAAGGTGTTTGGAAATCCCCGTGATGACTGATGCAGAACCAGACTAGACTAGAACCCAGTTCTCTTCTGTGTTTATAGACAATTACTAAACTTCCTTGGTTTTCCCCTCCAAACAAGGCCAGTTCTTTTGGGCTTTCCTCTCAGGTTTGGTTAAAATCAGAAGCACAGAAAAGTCTGGGCAGGGCAGACGTGCTGTGTCAATCTGGTACTCCTCCCACTGAGATTTGACAAGCTCACTCTGTCTCTTAGAAGGGAGATCATCACAGGGAAAACCTCTACAGACCGAATCTTAGCTCCTGTCGCAAGTTGCTCTACAAAACCCTTTATAAGTAACTGAGAGTAGATGATAGAGAAAGTGTGGTTCAGCAAGTGGATACCAGGCTTGGAATTGGAATCAGAAGACCTGTCCGTTGGGGTTTTTTGGCTTTAGTCAAATGCTTGACCAGTATGTGTCTCTATCTGTAAAAACAGGTGCCAGTAATACCTGATATTTTTCGATATGTCAGTTGAAAACAGCAGCAAAGGAGTTTTATTCCCCATTTAACCTTGTCAAATGTAGGTACATCATATGTTCTGGTTTTTATGGCCTTAGGTGTGGAGGTTTTTTGTTTGTTTGTTGTTTTTCTTAATTAGTGGTCTGTGGTCACCCAGTTTAGTCTGGCTCTTCCAGTCCCGTGGAGGGCTCTAATCTGGTTATTGAACTAACCTGTTGGGTTATTTTGGTTGCAGGTACTGTGTTGAATTCCAGCTTGTGGCCATCACGCCGGGCTGCTTGCAGAGCCACCACTCGTACACTCACTGGATGCAGTATCTCAGGGAGGGCCACACTGTCTGCGTGGAGTGTCAGCACCCGGCTTTAGACTCCAGAAGTCTACATTGTTATGGGGATGGCAGTGGAAGCAAAAAGTAAGAGTTTTAGGTTTTGTTTTCGTGTTGAATTTTTCATTCTTCTCCCTTGATCTGCTTGTCGCAGTTTCATAATGTGCTGCACACAGCCCTCTGGAGCACTCTACATATATTAACTGGTCTTTGTTGCACATCATGAGTTTCTTGCAGAGATGAAATGACCTGGTGAAGCTTACATATTAAACCAGTGGCAGAGCCAGGACTGAAGTGTGGGAGCACCTGCACTTAGTCTGCTAAGTCTCCCTGACTTTTAAGTGGCACAGTTGTGGAGGTTTTTTGTTTTATAGACACTCCAGCCATGCTTCTGAGGTTAACAGTTCTGTCAGATGTCAAATAAAATAAAATCTTTTTCTGATTTTTAAGCACTGGGTTTGTTTCTACAAGTGACCCTTTATGAGTATTTCTGGCAAGTGGCAGCTGGCTTAGGGACTTGGGGTATGTGCTGGCACCTGAGGCTGGATGGAAGTACTGTTAAATCTTTGCACTTCCAGCATCACTTCCCTGGAAAGCTGAAGAAGCTGTGGGATGGTTGATGGTGACCACCCAGGTTGTACAAATTGGGCAGACTCCAGCAAAGGTGAAGGGAATGGCTTGAAGCTGTGAAACGCATCCGTGGCAGAGCCAGCAACGGAGGAGTCCTGGCTTCCGAGCCTCTGCTGTTGTCACTGAAGGTGCAGCTTCTGCACTGCTTTTATCCTGATACTCTTAACCCCGTTGTTAGTTTGTTAAAGTCATCCTCTGAAACTCGTTAACAGCCCTGCCTGAGAAAAATCACTGCCCATCAGTGCCGTGCAGGGGTATTTTTGAAACTTATATAAATGTTGAAATAAGCACGTTCATTTGAATGAGAAACTCTAAACTAGGATTGTCAGGCCTCAAGCACACAATGTATTGCACTACGAAGACTGCCAATAATGGCAGGGGTTTTAGGCAGGGTTTTTCTCGGGCTTTTAGTAAGAGGAAGTCATGTTAGAGTCTTTTCCTTCCCTGCTTCAGCTTGTTATGTACAAAGGTTCCGAGAGCTTTTAGATAAAGAATCAAAAAATCTTAACTGGTGTGGCCAGAAGTAGCTCTTACTTGCATTCAACATGTAAATGATTATAAAAGCTTACAGTAATGTTATTTTACTAAAACCCTGGAGCCAGACAGGAACATCAGATTAAGCGAAATAAAAAACATATTCAGGAATTCATTTCCTCATTAGGCTGCAAAAAGGAGGGGGCATTTTCCTTCACCTGATCTGGTGAACAACACTGTATGTGGAATGGAAGCACAAAGAAAATGGGACTGTGTCCTTTAGGAATGATGATCTGATTGTCGGGTGTTGGCAAGCTGAAGGCTGGAAAGCAGTAGTGATAGTGGAGTTGGGGTGAACAGTGACTGGTTTGCTGAAGTCAGGACTCAGCCCATGTCTCAGCAGATGGTTTGAATCCATCCCAATTGAGCAGAGCCTAGAAATTGTTCCCAGAGTCTTCTTGGAGGTCTGTAAGATGAACTAGTGGGTCCGTTTCATTATAGGCATGTGAGAGCTAGCAGGGAAGCCAACTTTTAACACAGTAAGCTTTTACCCCTCCAGCATTACTGCCTATAATGTCAAATGAAGTCATGTCTGTGGCATTTTCTAGGCAGGTGTGAGCTCTCTGTATGTATGCCAAGCAGCCGTACTGTGCGTGTTCACTTGGGTTCATTGCCAGGGTAGTAACATAGGCTTGGAGGACAGTCAGGGCTGGCCTGAGCAGTGGACAAAGCTCCTGTCTACAAAAGGTGATGGAGATGCACTTTAAGCCTCCCTGAGCCAGCAGTGCTGGGCAGCTTTGTCAGAGATGGATGTGTGACTGGCAGGTTGAACATGAATGATGTCTCTGGTCTGCAGCTTCCTCATCCTGTGTGTGTGTGAAGCCTCCCTTACATTTCACATGGATCTTTTAGATAACTCCCATGTATCCCCTAGATGGTTAACCTCCAGGGCATGGTCTGGTGTTCTTTATCACTATTTGACCTTACAGTGGTGGGTCAAGGAGATTGTTGTCCAGGGCTGGGTATCTTCCTTGATTTTCTTGTTATGAATATCTCACGTGCAAGTATTTACTATAGGTATTCTTTGTACAAACAGAGCTATCTCCTAATTTGTTCCCAGAAATAATATACATTTTTTTACCAGGTTGCATGGAGGAAAAAACTGACCTCTGTGATCTCTGAGAAGAAATTGGACTGTTGGTGGGGACAGCCATTGAGTGGGATGAGGGAAATGTCTGTGAAAAGGCTTCTGCCTTCTGTTAGAGGAAGTGGCCGTATCTGAGCATGCAGGCTTGCAAGGGAGCAGTGTTCTGAGGGGGTTGCATGGTGAGCTCCTCAGGCTAGGATTTGCTTGTAAAGAAAGGTGGAAGAAGATGGGAAAGCAACTGCTGCCCTGACGAAGAGGATGGTGGATGGCCAAAGCTGATGCCAGAGACTAGGTTGCAGTGTGTGTTGAGTTTGCCTAGATCTGCTCACAAGTCTCTGGCTGTATACTTGGTTCACCCTCATTTTGAATTTTTGCCGCTGTAATTCTGCCAGGAGATGTGGACAGTTTGTGGCAACCTCAGAGCGATGGTTAGGCTGGCTGACCTGTGCCATCGTGCGCTGGCCCCGGTCTCTGGGGCTGCTGGTTGAGGCTGTGCGGGGAAGCTTGCACAGCTGCTGCTGTCCCACCCACGCCGTGCCGGCGCTTTGCTTCTCACCCTGCCAGTTCGGCAGCTTGTGCCAGCGTTTAGTTCCCTGAGATATTGTTCCAAGAGTGACTCTCAGGAAGGAAAACATCTGACAGAGTTTAAAATAAACTCAGCAATGCTGGTATATTTTGATGAGTATTTCCTAATTATCTTCTTGTGTCTAAGTGGAGTCTGGCTTATAAATGCTTCAAGTTAAAGAGAGATGCTTGTTATCTGTGCCTTCCACCTGTCTCCCACTCTGTAGAAGATGCTAGTTCTTTTTAACCCGTGTTATGCAAGCTCAGGACGTTTCCCAAAGTCCTTGATATATGGCCAGATCTGTGGCCATCAGGTGAGGATAGCTTGCTTTGGCTTCTTTCTTCTAGAAGGTTATGAGATAAACAAGGCAGAGCATCGAGCCGGGAAATTGATCTGTTAATTTTGGATCGTCTTCTGAAAGATCTACAAATAAAGCACAGACTTGACATCTGTGAAATTGTTACTCAGCCTGTGCCTAGGAGGATCAGCTGCTCTTCATCATCTGGAGCAAGATGTGGCAGTTGTAGCACATAAATGTCCAGGCTGCAGCAGTTTATGCCTGTGCTCGTGGGGCAGAGGGAGAGAGAGGATGGATGGACTTGATTTATAGCAAAGTCAGTATTTGCCTTCCCCGTGAGCAAGATGACAGTAAGCAAGTTTAGCTTATGTGTTTAAGGAGTGAAGCCTTTTAAAGGTAAAGCTGCAGCCCACAGTTTTGAAGGTAAGGGACTGCTCTGTGCACAGCCTGCTTTATCTGGCATCTTAATCCTCCCTGTGCAGATTCTGGTATTTTGAAATGACCCCAAGCCAAAAGAAAAATGCAGCGAGCCTTTTCCATCCATGTGTGATGCATAAAACCCTGCTCTGGACCATGACATCTCATTAAACCAAGGGCAGGGTTATTTTTGTGGAGCTAGAGCAATAATTCCAGTTTCCACAGAACTACAAAACAAGCAGAAGTTAGGGGTCTGTTGGGCTATTCTGTGGGCAGCTCTCTGCACAGGGCAAGAGTTGATCCAGTTGTGGTATTTGTGCTTCTCCAATGGTCAGGGCTGGGATGCACTGATGTGAGGAATTCCCTTAAACCACTAAATGCTAAAATCTGGGAAGGGTCACAGTGCTATAGCAAAATTTCCATTTCTGTGGCCGTTAGGCCAGCATTGCTTGTGCAGCCACTGATTGTGAAAAATGGCCTGTGGATCTGCTTGGTTGTTTTACTAGGATATTTCTCTGTTCAGTTCTGGTCAATGTATTGATGGACTGCTTTGGAGAGAAGGTGGTTGGTTGTTTTTTTTGTCCTCTACTTAAGAGGCCTGTGAGTAACCTTGTTCCAACACTTGTGGGTCTGGTGCCTCCAGCCAGCTGCCATCCAGAAGCTGTGTTAGTGTGTAGCTCTTAGCAGGGCAGAAAAGCTTAGGCAAGTGTTCCACTAATGTGGTTATCCAGAGATGCTTATGTCCCTGCACCTGCTTGCACAGACATGTGGTGTGTATTGCATGCTAGGTGCTTATTCAGCATCTTGATGGTGATGGGTGGCAATAGAGCTCTGCCTGCTGAGAGGGAGCATGGTGTTACAAAGAAGAATGGAGAAAGAGGTGTTTTGCCCACTTTGCAACCTGCCAAGTGTTTCAATACAGGAGTTTTGGGGATGCTGGTGTGCTTTGTGAGTTGTTGCATGCAATGCTGGGCACCTCGAGGGAATGGTTCTGTGAATCCTTTTGGACTTAACATCTGCTTAACATCTACAGTGTGTGCTGCTCTGGATTCTTCCAGACCAGTGTTCCTGACTGACTGTGGCTTTACTTCACACTACTATAATCCTGTGGGGGTCACTGTGGTTGCTGCTTCTTTACAGTGGTAGAAAGGCAGAATTGGGTCCATGGAGTGAAAGTGAATGTTAGCAAACTAAATGGGATTTACTGGGTGATTTAAGCCTTTGTTGTACAAGTGACTGCCCTGCAGCCCAGGTGCAGCACATTAACTTTCTCCCTCTTATGACTGTTTTTCAGGAATCAGCTGTTGCACTGGCAGGCGGTAGGGAACACTCAATGCAAGGGAACCTGGAAGAGAATTCGCCAGCTGGACACTTGCTCTTGTCCTTCTGTTCACAGCTTCTTGTTCATCTAACTTCTCCTGGCAGTCTCAGCAAGCAAGTGCTGTGATGGCTTCTCTGGCGCTAACGTGCAGCAGCAGTAGGAACCACAACCAAAGCAATGACTTCTCCATGTCAGTAAGAGGCTATGCTGCTTACTTTCAAGAGGTTGCTGACTGTACCGGGACATCCTGAATCCTCTCTGTCCATGTGTACTCCTCGATTTCTGAAGAAATCAGGCTGGCTGTGAAGTGCTAATCTCTTGCTGCCCATCTGTCCCCGAGAGAGGCCTGTCTGACCTGATGACTTCTTGCAAATTCCCTCTTTCTTGACAGGAACAAGAATTCACCAAATAAATTGGACAAAAAGGCCATATGAAGCCAAGTTTAATTATTATTTTTCTAAAGTCTCAATGAAGAATCAACAATGCAAAATAAACTAACTCAATGGCAATTCTTTCCATGGCAATGGCACTTCTTTGTGGATGCTTCCTGCTTGTGCTTATATATCTTTTCCTTTTGTTTTCACCCTCCCTGGTCTCATCATTTCATATTGATCCTCAGCCTTACAGAGGGTTGATCTTGCACTGCTGAGATAATGGCAAGACTTAGAAATGAGCCTGTTCAAATCTGTGAGAATAGAAGGTACCAGGGATAAATTGGGCCCTTGGACTTCAGGTTTCAAGGAGCAACTCCTAGTTGCCCCAAAATGCAGTGCAGTCCTGGGGCTCTAAATAGGAAGTCATCCCAGCTGTACCAGGAGGGCTAGTTATTGCCTTGTATTTTTGACTGGAAAATATTTGAAATATTTTCTTTATATTCTGCTGATTTATATTCATACTTTCCTATCAATGAAAATAAAGGAGACTGGAGACATTCTCCCAGTGTGTATCTATTTGATTAATCTGTGTAATGCCATCTCTTTAGCTCCTGAACCTGCTTAATTTGTTCCAGCCAATCTTGCCACTGACACCTCTGCTCCAGCAGGTAAGACTAGAGGAAAAGTTGCTGCTGTCCAGTTCCAGAACTGCTGAAGATTTACAGATGGAAGTTCAGCACCATGACCTACTACTATGCAGAAATGGATGTTATACTTCTTTTAATATACACATACTTCTGAATTTGCTTAAACAAAATTACAGAAAGGACTTACTCTTTGTGGCAGAGCACTGCAGTGGTGAGCATCTAGGTAATTAAATTTGTCAAAACCCAGGTGTGTGGCTGGAGGTGGCTCCAGAATTTTAATGCTCAGGTCCAACTCTAGTCTAGATTTGGATCATGAAACCCATCTAGTGACCATGTTGAGGGTCTTTCATGGAAACATTAAAGTGCACTGTGGATATGTGCTTGAGATGCTTAGAGGCATGTATAGTACAGCGATGAGAGGTCTAAAAGTACCTGATGCCTCCTGGCCAGTACAGTAGGGATTTGAAAGTAAGGCTCTGCTTTTCCTTGTATGTTACAAGCTGTCTGTGGATTAATGACTCACAGTGGGGTGATCTCATCCCAGAGTAGCAAGATTTTAAGGGGAAGGGGAAAAAAAAAAAAAAGGCTTGTGCTTCACTGTCTGACATAATCTGTAACTAACTTGTGGCCTGCTCAGTAGTACTCACTAGTTTGTGAGCAGAGGGATGCGATCCCTCTGAGAGATGGTTTGGGAATAAATAACTAGAGTACATAATTTTGTTTTTTGCAGCGAGGAACTTCTATCAAGCTCTAAGCCAGTTTCATTTTCTTGGTGGAGGTAATCATAGTAGCATTTAGTCATTGGAAGGTTTTCTTCATCCTGCAGAAGCCCGATATTGGGCCACAGGACCATAAAGAGGCAGCCGGTCATTTCGGGAGCACAATGGAGCCAGCTATTGGAAACATTCTTCATTTTAAAAATCTACCCAAACTTTTGACAACATGAAACCCTGCTCTTATCAGATGCTTTCAGAATTGAGTACTGAAGCTATAAAGGATGCAATTTTTGCTTAATAATGCTTAAAAAACTTAGTCTTCCACAAGTTGCGTTCACACCAGTGCCCCACTCCTACAATGTCAGTCAGTCAGGTAGGAAAAGGCTGTATTACAAAGTTATAAATGATAGTGTCAAGTGGGAAAAGCCTTTATTGCCATCACTGAAACCATGTGGCACCTTAAAGCACCTTAATTGCAATCTCTTTAGTTTACTGAGTACTTAAGTGTTAGCTGTATTGTATTTACTTGTAAGACTTCTATTAAATTGTCATAGTACTTGCTGTCAAATATTTAGTCCTGACATTAATCCATTTGGTTTTGAACCTTTCAGGGTAGAAGACTACCCTCCTGCTTCAGTGTCTTGGGAATAAGTGAGCCCTAAGAGAGGTTCTTTTGATAATACTTCATCCTATTCTGGCAGAAATGGTAGGAAACTAGCCAGTTTTGATATGAATTTGATGTGTAGGAAGTTTGCAGAATCAGTCTCTTCGGTGAGTGAAGGTAGCTGTTGAGAGTTGAGAAGTTCAAGAATAGGCTGCTCAGAAATAGTATTCTGGGTCAGATCACTACAGAATCTGGGCTTGATTATATTTTTTGGAGGCTCACAGTAAGTTTGTAAAATGCATTTTAGGTTGACTGAAACTGCTTGTGAGTTTATGCCACATTTGATGATTAGTCCTCATAGATGAAGACAGAGGAAAGAGGGAGATTTAGAAGTGGTGAAATGTTTTTATACCTCCTAAGTGAAGTGTTTTGATTTCTGAGTTTGGAATTTTATTTCAAGATTGTTTCAATCTGAGTCAAAATATTTCATTCAACCCCCTCATTGTTTTCAAGTTTCTGTTTCGAGGAAAATATTGGAGGAAAAAACCCTCATTTTGAATTGACCAAAATTATTTATTTATCAGTAGTGTTCTCTTTTGGGTCCTGCTTGTGAGACAGCCGTGATACTAAATTAGTAAGAACAAAATAGTCTTTCCCTATGGCCAACGACTTGTTGGTCGGGGTTTTCTTTGCTGTTGCCTCATCCCTGAGAGCTGATGACATGATGTCCTTACAAGAGCTGCTGATGGTGGCGTGGTAGGACTTGCAGTCTTTTGCTTCTGTCACCGTAGCTTGGGGATGCCGGAGCGTGAAAGAATTAGCCCCTGAGGGGCCCTCATAGTAGCTGTATTTCTACGCGGGCTATGTCACTTGATGAAACAAAACTGCAAATGTCTCAGTGCATCAGCACATCATAAAAAGGGCTGGGCAGTGTGCTGGCTTCACCTTCACACCTTGGGTGACTGTACAAACCAATCCTGTTGGTAAATTCCTGGGGGAAGGAAGGAGAGTTGCAAGTGTGTGTGTGTGAGAGAAAGCGCTAGCATGAGCAAGAGTGAGCCTTTTAAGTAGAAGATGATAATGAAGCTGTCAGATCACTTTCCCTGGAAGATTAGCTCATAGTGTAGACACATACTGAGTCCTGCCTGTTTCTCTCCAGGGGCTTTAGCACCATCCATCATCATAATCTCCATAGTTTCTACTGCCTGAGTTTTGGGAAAGATAAGACTATTGGAAATCCAAGGCAAAATATTCCTGAAAAATGGCTTTGTACAGTAAACAAGCAAGGCAGCCTCACATTGAGGAGAGGCTGTTCACTGAAGATGACAGCCGTTCCTATGACAACGCTAAAAACCTTTCACCATTGGGTATCAACAGGAGAACATCTCCCACGGCAAGTACATGAAGCCAGGAGCTTAGTCCTCATCGTCCATAAATCATTCTGTTGGGCACCGATAATGAGGAGCTGCCAGTTGTGCACAGGCAGCTCCACCTTCTAGGCACCACCCTGGCTCCGGATGAAAGGAAGAGCAAATAAAACCAAAGCAACAGTGAGTTGGATTTATGTAAAAGGAAAATTAAGCTCAACTGATGTTCCTACACTTCCCTCTGCTCTCCAGCTGAGGATCTCAATATTTAAGGATAAAAAGCCAAGCAAAAAATCCAGGCCATTTTACAAACTGCTGAAGAAGCCATGTGATTTCCTCTGTTGTAGAGAAATCTTTCATCGTCATGGGATGGAGAGAGAAGGAGGCCATGGGAGAATTCTGCTTTTCTTCACCCTAACCCTGTAGTGTCCAGCCTGTGATTCAACAGTTTTCTTCTGCATTTGAAACAGAAGGTGGTAAAAGACCATTTTTTAACCATGGGATCTTCATTAGGCCTATCAGGTCCCTGATGGTCATGAAATGCGGGATTGCAGTCATCTGAATGTATGAGGATCTGCTTCCTTTCTTAAGGAGAAAGCCCTTGTGCATTTGGAAAAAAAAGATAAAATATGCCTAGAAAGCTCAGGAGCCAAAGGTAAAGAAAAAGAACAACAAAGAAGTGTAATTTTCTTAAATAGCCATGTTGCTCTAAGGACAAACTATTTTTTTCTTTTGCTCAGTGGCCAGGGGAGTTGAGCATATTCTGCTTGAATGGTAGGAGTTAGCAATAATTCTCCATAAATGAGACTATTCTGTTATCTTTAGCTTTTCAAACCTAATTTTTTTTTATCCTTCATTTTGAGTATTTTGAATCTTTAAATATTAAAATCACTGACTGGTTTTGGGGTTTGGTTTTTTTTTTTTTGTGAGGAAGTTTTTTTTAAGTCCTTTCCAGTTATAACATTAGTTGCTTGGTGATAGTCGTGATACTGCAAGTGGAGGAGTAGAGGTGAGAAAGGAGAGGAAATTCTGAACCAGCAGAGATTATTCTGTTCTGTAAATATATCTCCTGCAGCTTGAAACTACAAACCCAAATATTAGCAAGATTTTATTTTTTTCTTTTTTAAACACTCTGGTTCTCCCGTTCTCAAGCTGGGTGAAATATATTCCCATATAAAGACTGTTCTGTGTATTCTGCAAATCACCACCTTTTTAAATCCACAGGGATATGCAGGGTCGCCAGGCTGCGGGTCTGTTGTACCCCCAGTCGCTCTTGTCCTGTAACGTGTGTGCACAACTCGCTGTGACACTAGTGGGACCTAGACACGCATTCAGGACGGGATGTGCTTGGCTGCATCTTGTAAACATCTTAAATTGATACTGAAAAGGGAGAAAGGTGGAACCATGGTGCAATTTGTCCATGTCTGCTGATAAATATCACAATATTACCCTTTTTGCATGAGTTCAGGCGCAGCGTGTGACCCCTAAAGCTGTGAGTTCCACGCCCTGGTCCATGCTGGATAGGAAGTGCAAGGTTTCAGCACCGTTCCCTAATCCTCAGGGCTGAAGAGCTGATCCTGTGCTGAGACCTGTGCAAAGGTCAGCATCGCTCTGTTTCTGTGCATTGTTTTTTTGCTGTTACTTGCTGTGCCCGGTGCTTGTTTTACTTGAGCTCTGTTGTGGCCTTTCCATACTACTAATTGTGTGCTTCTGAATTACTGGAAGGGTGTTGTAGGGTGATGCCAGCGCTAACGGGCTTTCACCTTCCTCTGCTTTCATAACAATCCTCAGACCAATTAACCAATTCTCGATTTATTCCTTGCACCATATTTCAGCCGTTAACAGGTGGAGCAGAAGCTGTCTGAAAAATGGGAGTTGCTCAGCTCATTCTGCCAGTGGTGAAAGCCGATGCTGCCCTGGCTTCCCTAATCCCGTGCCTTTTTGCTCACCCAGAAGCTAAGGCTGATCTATGAACGCTCGGAACTCCTGTTTGAGAGCACGGAGTGCAACTGGACATCTTCCCCCTCCGAGTGTGAGTGTGTCTGTATCCATGGTGGGCTCCCCTGAAGCAGCACCCGTGACCCAGTTCAGCATCCTGGCTGCTGGGGCAAATGGTGGGATGTAGGAGAGCATCTCCCAGAAACAGTTGTCAATTGTGTTAGAAGGATAGTCGCTGGAGAAACTGGGTTTCTCTGACATGACAACAGGTTGCTGTTATTTTTCCTCTCTCTGTTTTAACTGTCTAGTAGCTGGATGCAATATAGAAGCAGATCCCTGAAATGCTTTAACAAGGAGGGTGGCTTAAGACTCGATTTCAATTTAAGGGGGAAAAATGAGGTCACAAATGATGCTCAGGCACAATGTGAGTTACCTCACCCACCTCTCCCCCTCAGCTCCCTGCTGGGGGCATCGACTGTGCTCATCTGGGCACAGCAGCGTGAAAACTCAGCCCATAATCACCGGTGGAAAGAGCCGATCACATGTACTTATGCAATTCCACAGCCACGGAGCTTGTGTTCTACCTGGCTTTTCCCCTCGGTTTGTCTGTTCGGGGTGAGCCCTGACAGGTACGTGGGTTCGTGTGCTGAGCTCCTCTGTGTGCTGCACTCTGAATATTGATGTCATCTGCCCAACGTAGGAACAAAGTGATAAGTCATTCATCTTTCTAAGGCAGGAAAAAGCTTAAATATTTCCAAAAAAAGCACCACTGTTTATTATGCTGGCTAGGCTGGAAAGTCTTAGTTACAGCATGTACTGAGGACTGACAGCCAACTCCAAAAGACATAAGCACACGAGCCCCTGGAGCACAGCCACCACCCTGGGCGGCACGCTTGTATGCCGGGGAGAGAAATGCAGTGTAAGGCTGCCTCTTTTTGCCTCTAACAACTAAACAAACGGGAAAGGAGCTGTGTTGTGAGAAAGGGAGAGCACTCTGGGCAGTGGGGGGCATATCAGGGCTTTATGCAGGAACAGGTTCCCCTAAAAATCAAATTATCATTAGCTGGGAGGTTGCCAAAATGAGTCACAGTCTTCTCTGCACAAAATGACCCTTTATAGCCACAAGCCTGCTACCAGCACCGGTCTATGAAATATTAACACTTCTGATGTAAGATGCAATTTCTTCTTCTTGTCTTCAGAGCTGCCTGGCTGCTGGCAGAGACACATGAAACTGCCCTTTTGCCCTGACAGGGGCAGGGTGTTATTGGCAGGCCAGACAAAACCTCCGTGGGAGGCTATCACCCTGTGAGACACAGTTTAATAAGAAAAAGGCAGGGAATAAAGAAAGTAATGGAAAAGAAACTGCAAAATATCCACCTTCTGCCACAGAAGAGTAGAGTGCGAACTGCAGGATCTGGTGAACATAAACATCTCAGCTTCCAAAAACTGGTTAAGCTTTTGCCATCAAACAGCAAACGTCAAAACAAAGAAGTAAGTATATATGCTAGCCCAGCCAGCCCTAGCAGTGCCCCTGTGTGCGTCACTGCCTCTTCATTACCTACTTACACTGCTTCCTTATAAGCACGTTTTCTTTGAAAAATACTGTATATGTGGAGAACACAGAGGCAGATGAGTTTTGTGTCCTATAAGGCAATGTTCATGCCTGCTTTGTTATGCTGGTCTCATTGTTTTAATAATCCAATAGATCTTTTTCTGGTTTTAGTTTTTGAAGGTCTCAATTTTAATGATTAAGGCCTTGAACCTAACGGGAATTTCTAGAGCGGTTCTTAAGAGCAGTTTCCTTGACTTTAACAGGACTGCCTACACTGGTAAAGTTAACCATTCTATCAGGTATCAACAGAAGCATAGGTCCGTCTTTGACAGTATCTCCCATGCATGCAGCCCTGGCTGGTAGCAGCTCACAGGAGGAGGCAGATGCTCTTCCCGAGGGGCTCAGAGCTAATTAACTCTGAGCTAGTTCAATTTTCGATTTAAGTGGTCTTTATTTGCCAGCAGTAGTTCAAAATTTATATTGCTCTAATCCATAAAGTACTGGGCAGAATTTACTGTGTACTTCTCATACCATGTATGGAGCAGCTGGCCTGCAAATCAGCAGTAAACTTGACAGAAGAAGAATCCAGCAGATAGACCATGCTGTTCGAGATGCTGAATGTGGGAGAGGAAAGGCTGTATGTGAGCCTGGGCGATGGGCTGGGGGCATAGGGCATCTCCCGAGCTTGTCCCTGCCTGGCTGTGCAGCTGCATTTGTGTCTCTTGTGGCTCCTATCACATCACCAGTGTTTCAGGAATAGCTGTGATCTTGGTTTGTTTATAATGTGGATGGGCTTTTCTTTCCTTTTTCCTTCAAATGCAAATGGTGCCCAGGGTTGATAAAGTTCCTCATGAGCGATGGCCCTACCTGTGTAAAATCATGAACACCTGACTATCGAACCTTGGGCGCAGGCTCACAGGGCACGTGTGGAGATTCCTCTAGCATAACAGCTGTGTGGCTTAATTTCTGTGTCAAAACACAGACTGATGGCAGATGGAAGCTTTGGGTTTGAGAATTCATTCAGCTCCATTAAGTTGTTTTTTTTTTTATTTTTTTTACATTTAGGATTGCAACATTAATGATGGTTAACAGAGGTTTCCCGGAAACAGAGATGACAATTAAAAACCAAAGTACAATAAAATTGATGTGATTAGTGGTGTCACAGAGAGGGGAATGTTTACCGTAACTGGAATCAGTAATTGACATTACTAATGTAAAGACATTGACATGGCAGGGTGCATTGCAGCTGCCCTGACTTGGGGTTTGAAGAAAGGGGTGCAATCGCAGCGTGTCACCTGCATCCTTGAAGGAGAAGGAAGCACAGCTGGGGGTGAAGCAGGGCAGCACATCTGCTGATTGCCTGGTGCCTGGGACAACGTGAAACAGCAGCTATGTTTAAAGGTTCCTCACCACACAACATACGAGCCCTGAGCAGCACCAGGTCACAAGTAGTCGCGGGAATAAATTCATTCAGTAAGTCATAAATGTCACAGGGAGTGATGGGCAGTGTCCTCTGCCTGCTGGGAGAAGGGGAGGAAGGATGCCTGGCTGGAACAGGCAGACAGGGAAGGGCAGGAGCAGGGAGAGGAACTGCTCTGCTAGTAGGTAGCAAGAGAAGCACTCTATAGTGTTACATATGTCCAAATGTGCTTCTGTCTGGCATTTCAAGCACCCCGAAACGGCTTCCAAAGCAACAACGCTGGAATGGTTGCTACATTTACATATTGGAAATGGTTTATTAAACAGCTGTAATTGTGCAAATGCAATGGCAAATATGTTTGCTTTATGGTAGTACATTTCAGCAAAAATGGCTTAATGACTGTATTGAAGTCGTTTATTAGGAAATGTGGAAGCCATGCAATTAAGCAAATGCATTTTCCAGGATTATGATCATCCATTTTTTTATATATCCTGTATGCCCGCAATGGATTTATTCAGTCGTGTGCACCTTTGGTAAGAAGTGGGTAGATGCAACATAAACACAGAGTTTTCCTTCTAGCTCATCAATATGCAAAAGCAGTTTTCTCTCTTTTTGGTGTGGAAAGCAACCTCACTTTCATGGAAGAGTGCGTGGCAGGCTGAGGTGTCTTTAAAACCAGCCAAATCCTTTAACCCTCTCCACAAATGCACAGCCTTGGGCCAAACTGAAAGACAATGCACGTGAAGAGGTCCCTCCTTCGTCTGTCTCTCAAGCTGTTTTCTCACTTGCTGTGTGCAGGATTTGATTAAAAACCCTATCATCACTCCAGTGTGTTTGGGGTCTTGAAGAGGAGCTTGAGATGATTAGGAGAAGCAGCCCTTTACTGGAAATTGGGGGGAAAAAGTCTTATGTGGAATCAGTGTTGGCAAGTAGGCGTTCAATCTCCTGATTAGTTGCAGAGGTTTCTAAAGTGGGGCTGAATTTCTCCTTGAATAGTCTGTATTTTGCTTCGTGTTCCCATTTTACAGCAAACCCCACCACTCTCAGAAGAATCTCAATTGCTTAGACCAGAGGCTTTCCACAAAACTGGGTGGGAGCGGATTGTCCAAAGGCTCTGAGGCAAGTCAGGTAAAGCCAAATATTGAACTGCCTTCCATGCTTTGGGCAGCCAGCGTTGTGCGGGCAGGAACCCAATGGAAGCCAGTGGTCTCCAAGGGGGCCGCAGATGGCTGCGTGGTGGGGCCAGTAGTGTCCACCCTGGACTCACAAGGGGTCTGGAAGTGTGTAAAATGGCCAGATCCACAAAAGCTTTAGGTGCCGAGGATAAGAGAGAAACATCAAATATGGAAGGTTTTTGTCAGCATGACTCCATCACCTATTGATCAAAGGTGAGAGGGAAGGGGGGTCAGAGATGATTTAAGATCCCAAACTACAGTCACACCTGCTTGGTCTCAGATCTCTCTCCTTTGAGCACAAACAGAGGGAAATCAAAACCAGTTCTCAAATCAGCTCATGTTCCATCTCCTCCTTGACCTCTGTCATAGGGGGGGAGATGGTAAAGCTTAATAAGGAAATTCGTTTTGCACAAGATCCTGGGCCTGTAGATAGCTACATTATAATTGACTGTGTTAATTTGTGTGCCTATTTTGCTCCTTTTTTTAATCTTTGCATCTATTAATTATTGCAGAACTTTTCTTACTGATAACTCCCTGGCAGTTTGCGCTGCTGTTCCAAAATTATAAAATGATATAGTTGGCAGAATGGGTACAGACATGTACAGTTAATTGGGTTTTTGCAGAAGGAAATTACACAGTATAATAATATGCCCAGGGTGCCATGGGAAGTGCAATTTCTTATTGCTTTAGTAAATAGGATTGGGAGAATATGAGCTCTGGATTATAAATTGTCTTGGAATTTATCCCAAAGTGGCAGAGCGTTTCAAACCCCTGTCACTGAGCCCTGGCGTCACAAACTCATTGCTGTGAGGGCCCCTCTTGGTGTCGTGTCCCCCCCCCCAGCTCTTTCATTTAGGTAACAGGTTTAGCTTTAGAGTCCCTGGCACTCTGATCTGGTTGGGTGCTCTCTGCCTGAAGTCGCAGGAATCATGCAATCATAAAACAAACAGTGGCTCGTGGTGGCTAATGAGAGGTGAGCTGTGAAAACCCAGAGCTTTGCTGGGGGGGACAGAGCACTTCTGTTTTTCACCTCTTTTTTTTAGGAAGTAGGATTGTATAGAAGTCATTGAGGAGGTTTTTCTAAGTGAGAAAGGTTGGTGAGACTGAATGTTTTTCATTTCCTGCTACATGCAAGTCTCAAAACCAAGGCTTCGCCCCACCCCCCAACTTGAATGCATAGTCTTGGGTCAACTTGAAAGGTGTTACACAAACTGGGTAGTTTTTGTACCTGTAAAGACTTTCTTAAATAAAAGCATGAACAACTTGAAGGAAATTCGAAGGATAAATGGAGATTGAAAGTTTATTTCTAATAAGAAGCCATTTCCTTTGAAAAGAACAACTCCCCCAAAAAGTTTGAGTAGCAAATCCTGATTATTTCTATGTCCTGCTTTAGCTGGAAATGTCAATAATTTGATATCAGCCTCAGCACTTTGATGTCTCACAAGTGCTGCCAGCTGCAGTACGGTAGAGAGACCTGGACCCTGATTCCCAGTTCAGCTCCTGGCCTCCTGTATGCCCCCAAGACTGCAGCTCTTCTCTTCTCCATTTCATCTTCTCAGCTGTCAAAGGGGGGGGGGGTCATAAACTTCAGCGTTTTTTGTGAAGGGCTGAGAGGCCCTCAGTGAGATGATCTGGATGTGGGCAGCATGCTCATTGCTTCCTGCGTATATATACGGTGTGCAATCTCCTCCAGCAGTCTCCACAAATCTCATTAAAGCTCTGTTTTTAGGAGTTGGGGATTTGTAATTCTTTTGTTGTTGTTGCTGCTACTGCTGGTTTTCTGCATCACCACTCATTCTTACAATTAAAGTGACAGCTCTTGAACTAGTATGTCAAAACAGCACGGTTGAGGCAGAAAAGTACTGGGAAGATCATCTTTAATCAGACAACAATGATTCATGTTTAACTGGCTAGATGGTAAGTCCTAGATCTAGCTGGCTCACAGTGAAGTTTCCCCAAGGACAGGGTGTTGTTAAGAGTTTTGCACAACTGTCTAGGCCCCACTGCTTGGGTTTTTTCATGGAAACTATTTAATATGCAGTTTTTGTCATTGTGTCAGAGCTGTAGCTGGGGAACTCTGAACCCTACCGAAGATTTTCAGACTTATTTTCTAGAAGCTGGACAAAAAAAGAAACATAAAGGGGATGATTTTGGTTTGAAGATCAGTTGAGCCCTCCAGCTTGATTGGAAACTCATTGTTTCCGGGAGTCCCAGCTCTTTATTCCCCAGTCTCTCGGCATCACAAAGCCAGGTACGCTAATCCTGAGGGTATCTCAGTAGAGAAATCCCAGGTGTAGGTAACGTTTGTGGCTACATGAACTGTGCATCTCCCCTGCAGTGCATGGGGCAAGAGAGGCCCAAGGGCAGAGCAGCACAAGGCTGGGCAAGCATCCACTGTTTGCTCCCACTCCCAAGCTTAATGCTTGGTCTAGTTCCACTCTTCCTCCTCTTTTCCTTGCTCTGTGCTCCCCTAGCATCAGCCCATGTGGCTGTAGATACCATGGTATACGTGTAAGCAGATAGCTGCAGTCCTTAGTATTTCAATATATTCCAGCTCCAAAACAGCTGGTAGGATCCAGCCAACAAGTACTTACGTTCCCTTTTGTCCACTTAGGCTGCCGACCCTACCGTTAAGGAGGTGCTGTAAGATCCTGGGGGCAGCTGGGGATGCGTCAGGGTTATGTTGTCTCAAGGGCTTGTCTGGCCTTTGGAAACCCTGGGGCTGAGGAAAGGGGCTCAGCCTTTGGGCTGATACAGGGAAGACCCTGATCAGCTCTTGCTCTTTAAGGTTCTTATGTCTCTCCAGGTTAACAATGCTTCTTATTATAGATTTGCACCTGAAACTCTCCTCCTCCTTTGAATTTCTCCGACTCCTGCAAAGGATTCATGAATACATATGGAAACCTCCCTCCCCACCCCTGCCATGTGGTCAGCTGGGCCTGATTAACTGGGATCTTTGAGTTAGACCCATGGGAAGTGGGACTATCTTCATTGTTCATTTAAGATGTCCTTTGACTTTGCAAACAGATATCATGGCAGCCTGCATGTGGGGAGGCTTTAAATTTATCCTGCTTACAATGGCTGCTCTCCAGCATCCTGGTTTGTAGGGTACAAGAACTCTGGATTAATGGCAATATTTTTATATTGCCTTACATAAACTTTCATTCTTGACCAGAGCTTTGTACTTCATTACATTGGTATGTTAAATGCAGTATTTATTCGCAGTGCTATGCAATCTTACAATAATAACATTTGATGCTGCTTAAGATTAAAAGGCTCAGGTTTCAAGAGCTGAAAGGATTTCTAGCTGGAAGAAATCAGCCCTCCAGTGCTCAGATACCAACTAGCGTGAACCTGAGCTAACAGTTTATTTTCTGATAACGCTTCTAGTGCTGAAGCTACTGACCTTTGTGAGAAGACCACCGGAGAGATAGTCCGGCGTGGCAGCTTCTGTGTCCTGCGGTATCTTACTTCTGAGACAATATTATATCTCTCCACATATGAATGAAATCTTTGATTTCAACACTCCTGATTGGTAAATTTATATACTTTAAGTGAAAAAGAGGAGTGAGTAGGTGGGGTGCGGCTGTTCTTTACATGTGCTGCCCTCTGAAGGTCACTGAGATGGGAATTTGGTCCTTAAGTGCAACAGCTGGAGTAGCGCAATGGCTACATGAGGACACTTTGGGCAATCTAAGTGCTGCTAGGATCTCTGCCAGAATGGAGATGAATATACATGACACACTTGTGAATTGCTCAAAGAAATTAGTGGGTGGGAGGGGAAAGAGAAGGGGGGAGGTGGGGCTGCCTTTTTCTCCTGCGCTCTCATACAGTGGAAGCCTGATGGCTGGGAGCTATTGAAATGCTTGTAATTGTCTCATTATGGACAGAAAATGTAATTAAAAGGGACAGCAATCTTTCTTCAATTTCAAAACACTGCAGTCTATCTTTGAAAGCAATTTTGGCTATTAGCACAGGTGGTAATGTCCCAGCAACTGAACCCAGTCTAATTTCAGTATCAAACTGCTAAGGAGAAAAAAAGGAGTTCCCTTCCAGATGCTACCTGACACAGCCGTCGCGCCTGAAGGGAGAAATGTGAAGCAGGGCGCAGAGCTGGACAGGACAGGGTGGGACAGGCAGCCCAAATGTGGGAGCTCTCGAGCATGTGGATGGGCACCCCCCAGAGAAGAGCAGAGGCTGTCGTCTTTGCCAGATCTGTTCCCCCTGGTGCTGCCTTGCCCTGAGATGGAGGTTTGATGGGTACACAAAAAGTGGCACACGAGGATGCCGTCTGCAGATGGCATCGAGTGTATTACGTTTGCTGGGGATGAGCAGTTCAGCCAGGTGTTCTCCAGGACAATAAGCAAATCACTCACGTCTTTGTCTTGTTTTGCTTAGATGTTAAAGCAGCTCCATGTCCTGGGAAAAAGGATGTTCCTTGAATTTGCCAGCAAAGCTGAGATGTGGATGAGAGAGACAGCTGGGTGAAAACATGCACCCTCGGTTGGACTCAGTGTGGCTGTTTCCCCTCTCTTGCTTGGACAGGGATGGCTTCGGACAGCTGTGTCCCTTCTGTGCGGGAAGAGGGAGGTTCTTGCAGTGAGTAGCCTGGGTAGGTGCAGAGTTAGTCCAGCACAGAGCTCTTTGGTGCTCTTCAGGACTTTCAGAAAGAACTTCAATTCTTCAGAGCCCTGAAATTGCAAGAAAATTAGTTTCACATTCCTCAGGCATTATCAGTTTGAACAAAACATTTTTGGTGGAGTAACTAGTAGGACTTGACTTCAACTCTTGGTGTATTTTCTTTGAAAGAAAATCTACAAAACTCTCCTCTCTCCCTCTATTATTCATTTACGTGTGTTGCTTTTCTTCTGGGATGAAAAGCAGAGGAGCTGAAGTGCAGAGAGAAAATAATCTTCCTGGGTCTTCCTTGCCACATGAAAAATGGAGTTGTTAGAGTTACTGCAGGTAAAAGAAGTCCCTCTACCTCGATCCCCTGTGGCTTAGTGCTAGGCTATGTGTCAGGGGGACTCTACCTTGGCTTTAGCAGAACAGACTGGCTGATCCAACCAGTCTTTTTGTATTCAGCTGCTGAGATATGGTGAGCACGCCTCTGGCAGCCAGAGGCCACCACTGAAAATTATCTACTGCTCCTCTGTTAGGTGGGGACTGACAGTTCAAGAAACACTGCTCAGAAAAGCCTATGCATGAGTAAAGTATTACCAGGGGAGCTAGTAAAAGGTACCATCTTATGGTACCTGGCCAAGAGCCCATCTGAAATGTGTCTCCATCGTCTCTATCTTTAAGACTTCATGTCTCAACTTTGCAGCCTGGAAAGGGGAGGGTGCTGAAGGAGACTGAAAGGAAGGAATTAGAATTAACAAGAAAAATAAAATAGCTAATTTTTTGTTTCATCTCCTGAGACATGAAAGAAGATTTTTGCAGCTAATGAATTATTTCTGAAAACACTAGTAATAGCTGCAGGCAACATTAACTTCAAGTTTCCCAATGAACAAGCATCACTTATGTACTGATTTAAAATTCTGATGTATTTTCATTTGCAGTAGCTCGACTCTAACATGACTAGGGGTCTGGAAAGAGGCCAGAAGAAGTAGCCATGTTTCCAACAGTTTAGTAATCTCCTTAGATGCAGCAGTGGAAAACAGTGGCCGGATCCTATTGAAGCCTGGGGCAACCAATTATCTCGGCAGAGAGGCTCCAGAGCCCTTCATTAGTGCTGGGGACATGGGGAGTTTCTGGTTGCTGCAAGCACAGCAGTGATTTCAAGCTAAGCAGAAAAATCAGTTGTGTCATAGGTTAAACAGCTTTGCTGCTATTTAAAAATGCAGGGTGGGACCCCAGCCCTGCTGAGAGCAATGCAAGGTTTGCTCTGGACTTCAGAGACACTGGGGTTTCTGCCTCCTTTTCAAAGAAACCCTACAGCCAAGCTGGAGTTAAAACCCAGCCAGGAACATGGACTGGAATACAGCAATCCACTGGTGTCTGATCCCCTCCCTGATTCCCCTCTGATCCCAGACGGGAAGGTGGTGATTTGAAGTCCCACCTCACACCTGGAGCTGAGGCTGGTGGCCATCAGGGGCATGGAGAGGGGGAAGGCACTGCTCTGGCTGAGTCTCCAGGGTTGGGTTGGCATCCCAGTGGCACTGCTCAGTGACTGAGGGATGTGTCATCCGATAGAAAAAGAGAAACAGATGGTAGAAGGAGTTACAGTGGGAGGAAAACCCAATTAGAAGTCCCAGCATGGTTTGTGGTGGGGATATGGATCTTATACCTTGAGTAACAGCCAGGAAAAGAGAGGCACCCAGCTTTTTCACCCATGGTGGAGAAAATTCTTGTTTCAGGCAGAGAATGGTGTTGTAAAAAGCTTTTGCAAAGCTTTTGAGAGATTATTATCTGAAGGGAGAGCGAATAAGGGAGATATAACAGGGGAGGTGGATTTAATATGCCCAGAATGTGGGGTCATTACTCCAATATAGGGTTTTTTAGGTTCCCCCTCCTGGAAGGATGCTTAACATTTAAGACAGCAGCCTGGGAGTTGGAAGTCTGTAATCCTACCCCTGGGAATACCCTCAGCCCCTCCTGGCATAAACACCCGGTGTCTCTGAGGTCACTTGCACCCCTGTTTTGCCCATTCAGCAGTTAATTTTCAGAAGCAGTGAGCATTAGCATGAGCTGAAGTCGAGCAACCGGCACCTCTCGGCCTCAGTTGCTGTACGATTCCTCATCTGTGAAACAGCGTTTGTAACTTTTCACTGTGCACAGGGACCGGGCACCATCTTGGAGGGGTGGGTATGCCAGGAGGCTGTTGTGGTGTGATTCACGGCCTCTGTGGTGGGCTGGGATGGGGTGAAGAGAGCCAAGCGTGGGGTGACAAGCGTGGGAAGACCGCACGGTGCTGCTAGCACGCAGGGTGACGCTCCTCCCTGCGAGGTGGCAATGCAAACGCACGGTCTCTCAGAGTCCAGAGACTGTGAAAAGGCTAAAGAAAGCGCATTTCATGCTCTCAGCAAGCGCTTGGGGGATGCTGGACTCAAAACCAGCTGGGACAGCGACTGTGGAAGAGGAACTGCTCTGAACAGGGGCTCACGGACGGCTCTATGTGTCCAGGGAGGGGGGGCACCCCCCCACACCCCTACCCATTTGTGCATCTGGGTGTTATTTAACTTGCAAAATACAAACCTTGAAGTTCAGAAAATATCCCATCTGTGTTTTCCCGTGCGATTCCTGCATTGTCATCGCTTTGCTCGTGCATTATGCCGGAGCACGACTGCCGCAGTCTGCCCCCAGCCATGCCCAGCCGCCAGAAGAGCAGGCGAAGGCTCGACTGCTGTGCTGGTGCTTTCTAACTTTCACATGCTTGATTTGCTGTCAGAGCAATCTTTTCTTGCCATACAGCTCTGCAGTCGGTAGTGCTGTTGCTTTGCAGGTGAACTGCACAGTGTGTACTGAAGCATACTATTTATAGGAGGCTAAGGTGTCTGTTTAAGGAACGGGGTACATGTTCTGGGAGCAGGATGAGAAAGAGCGAATGAGCAAGAAAAAGCAAGAGATTTTTGATTTTATTCCCTGACAAAAGGGCTAGGGAATAAAATCAGAAAAATAATTCCTGAATAACATGAGATATGGCAAAGCTGATGTATTTTTGTTTATTCTTTCTCACTGTGAGCATTTTTTTTCCCTTGAAACTATATTCCAACCTGGTCCTGCACTCTTTATTATCTTGCTGAATACTCTAATCACTAACTAAATAAATTACTCTTATGAAATAGATATGCATTTTCTCCCCATTGAAGGGTGCTAAGGAACAAAGGGTCAAAGTTAAATATAGGACCAGAGCTCAGGCATTCTCAGGCCTCACCATTATGCTAAAGCCATCAAGTCATCCTAGAAGCTCATAATAGCAACACTGGTGGAAGTGACTGCCCATCCTTGAAGCTTTTTCTTTACATAAAAAAGTCCAAGAAACGCTGTTCAGCAAGTTTATTCTGGAACTCTATGAGAGTATCAATTGCACAAACTGTTCATGATGTAGGCATATATTAAGAAAACTGCAACACAGTATGGGATGCTTGGTATCCTGAAAATCCTCTTTAAGTACCCTAGTATGTCTATAAAAATCTTCCTACAGCTCTGGGTAATGGTCCAGTCAGCAGAGTATCCCATCTCAGCTTCCATCCAACCATCCTGACACCAGAATACCAAAGCATTTAGTTGGTAAACAGGCACTTGCAAAATCCTTCCTTCACTTTCTCTTAATTTTTGTTATATAAATTCTGTATTTCCTAGAATAGAGACTCTGAACTGCTGAACTCAGTCTGAAGTCAATCCAGCTGACAAGCTCATTTATATTAATAGGAAATCAACTGTTCTTTTTTGCTGGATTCCCAGTGGAGCAACTGGTGGTCTGCTTTTTCCATGCAGCCATCCTACTCCATACTGAAATGCCTCAAAAATATTTGTTTGCTAGAAAATGTTAGTGGAAACCAGTATTGCTGATGTGAAAAACAAATAAATAGAGAAAAAAACCCCCACAGATTCTTCTGGTCAATTAGACCTTCAGAAAGTGTCAAATTTTTTGTGTACTATTAGATAGCACTTAATAGCTGTCTTCCAACAGCCTCATGGCTTTTAACGACTAATCATAAAAGACCCCAAAACAAACAGAACAAAACAGAGTTAGAGCTATGGGCACATTGTTTGTCAGGAGTTTGGATGTAGTGGCTATAACATATCAGACTAAGATACCAGTTCTTTCCCTTACCTAGCCCAGCTGGTCATCACTGGCTGTTTGGGGAAGATGTATAAGAAAAGCTACACAGGACAACTTATGGGTGACTCTATTAGTGGAGGAGACTGAATAATTTTTCCTTTATACTGTTAGCCAAAGAGTTTGTATACCTTCTCATTCATTGATTCTTTGTCTTGTACTGTGATTTTCTTTTCCATTTAGTTGCCGTTTAGAGTGTTTAAACCATTTGGAACTCCTGGGACATCCAGACTTGCCCATTAGTAGGGTGTGCAGCGCACAGCTGGTCTGAGGCTGGAGAGCCACTGTCATCTTGAAGGTGGAACAGGGCCCTGTGGATGACCCAGGGTAGTGCTTGGATCCTAATGACAAGCAGATTGCACATTTGCATAACGATGCAAATGAGTGACCTGACCACAGCAGGAGTGGCATGTCTTTTCCAGCCCCTCGTTACCATTGTACAAGATTGGACATTAGCCATGAAGGTTAGAGAAGAAGTCATCTTCCCATGCTTTAAGTAAGCCCTGCAAGAGAGACACTCTCTTGGGATTTGTTTCCTGCAAAATGGTGCCTGAGGTGCCGTGCTGGGACTGCAGGGGCCCTGGGCTCCTGGGTGGGGTGGTAAACCCTGTGGTCCCTTCTCTTCCTTGGCATGGCTGCAATAACCTTCCTCTATGGCTCGGCTAGATGCCTGCTGTCATCCACACCGTGTTGGCTGTGATGGGGTCACAGCAATGGAAGGCGGCAGTTTCTGCACAGCCATACAAGCAGTAAGTGTTACTAGAGGCTCGGAAGGTCAGCACATGCTTGTGTAGTGTTGTAGGTATTTGATAAGCTCTGTCTCAGACTCCTGCACTTTGGGGACTTAATTTTTTAAGGCGTTTTTGGCTTTGCCAGTCTCTCAGGATTCAGAAAATAATGTCTCTGGTTTATTGTATCATCTGCCTATGAAATCTGGCTGTAAAGAGGAGTAATCTGTGGGATTTATGTTTTGTTAAATAATTTAAATTTATACTTTTTCATGCCTGGATCAATCTTCATCTCACTGTCCCCTAGTGTTCACCTTTTCACCGTTCAGGAGAGTGCCAGAAGCTGCATCACTGTGCAGTTCGTTTTAAGACTAATTATCATCGACATGAAAACAGCATTTTACATTACATTATGTATTTTTTCTGTTCAGCACATAGACCAATTCATTTTAGCTTCAATTATTGTTAACCACATGTCTGCCAACATTATAAAAATGGCAGTGGATATAGCAAAACATAAACCCACCTTTGGATTAGCAATGGGGGTTCATCGTTCAATTATATAGGGATTAAATTGTATGATGCAATGTTGTGCAAATTTGCTTTTATTTTCCAAAGCTAAGGTTAATGCTCAGTGCTTGTGTTTCTAACCAGTAACCGCAGACTTTCTTTGGTGTGACACATTAGTCTCAGCTTCTGCCTGGATGGTTGCAGATGATACTCTGGGGCAAAGTTACCTCTAAATGCTCTTGCTTGCTGAATGATAATGGTGTCACATCTCTTAGTAGCTCAATTTCATTATGGGAAGTAGGAAGGAAGATAAGTAAGTAGAAGGAAAGAGCATGGAGGAATCTAATTTGTGTTTTATAAGCAGAGATTTTCCTACAAAACCCCTTGTAAATTATTTAAATTGTTACTGACTCTTCTGAAATGATCAAAATATATTGAAAAGCTGAACCTTTCCCCATCTTCATCTGTGCTGAAATGCCTAAACATCCTTCTTGATTTTGATGCCACAAAGAATTAAAAGCAAGACAATACAGTGCCCATGGCCAAACAAAGCATGGCATGCACTTGCTAGATTGTTCCCTAGTACGTATTTAACATTTGTGTTTAATTGTACGATGTAAAACGCTACACAGTGCCGTGCTGTCAGGCCGTGGAGGCAGCTGGTGCAGACGCAGCAAGGAGCGCCCAGGCACCGGCGAGGGCTGCCCCTGCTCCGTGCGCTGTGCCCCTGCAGCCGTGCTGCTCTTCTTGGGTCGCTCTGCCCTACGGGGTGATGGGGAAGAGCTGGATGAGCCCCACCAGTGCTCGGGGGGGTCGCTGGGGCTCTTGTGCCCTGACTCGGGCTGTGCGCTCCCTCGCCAGATGGTTTTTGTTTGATTAACCTTTGGGATTATTGGCTGTCGCCTGGCTCGGTGTGTGGTGGCCATTGGCTTGCTCTGGGTGTTGGGAAAACAGATACAGTAGTTTTGTAGGTGGTTTAGAGGATGGTGTGTAACAAAGAAACAAAAAAGGTGCCTGGTTTAGCCTAAATAATCACAGGAAAATCCATCGAGGTAGGAAGGAAGAGATAGTGAGGTTATCGCTGATGGAGCCAGAGAGGAGAGATTGCGCTGGAGGAGATGAAGGAGAGGAGACTAGAAAAGTGAAAAAGCTGCTGCATTTCATTGATCTATATAAAGTCTGGAAAATGCTTTATGTTGTTGGTAGAAAAGTAAATCTACCGATGTTGGCTCCGGTAACGTTTGGCAGCTGGTGCCTGAACTAATGTTGTTGAGGCTGGCGCTGACTGGGCAGTGACCGCTCTGTGGCCACTGAGCTGCCACTGGTGATGTGGGCTGGGAGGGATCCTGCTCTCCCCATGGTGCTTCTGCCTCGTGGTTTACTTTAACCTGCTAGTTAGTGCATTGGCTTGGCATAATGCACATGCGAGTTACGGGGCTGAGGGGATGTGGGGTGGAGGATCTCGGCAAAGTGAAGAAAAGTTTCTGTAGTATATGTTAACTAGGGCAAAAATATGTCGTATCTATAGATTTGGCGCACAATAATGAACCATAATGCCTCAGGAGATAGGCATTATTTTAATTGACGATAAAGAGAAAACCTCCTTGGACAGTATAATTACAGATACTGGATTATAACTCAGGAGCTTGCATGCTCAGGCTGGCAGGCAAACAACAAGAAAAGTCATTAGCAGAAAGTGGAAGAGGAAGACATATGTTATAGGAATTTCTCCACTTTCTAGTGCTTCATTTGTAAACTTCCCTTCAAGTTCAGTGCCTTAATCTTATTAGATGTCATTGTCACTGCTCGTTAGGAAACACTCAACTGATCATTTAAGAGTTTTCTTAGAAAGATCATACTAAACTGAAAATGAACACAAGTAAATGCAAAAACATGCCATTAAAATGCTATGCATGGACTTCTGTGAGATTTCTCCACTTGTGCATTTAACTCTCTGGTTTCCATTTGCAAATGTGGTGGCTGTGTAAAATAAGAAGTAGAACTGTGCACTTAGTCTTTTTCATTTTATTTCTGTGTTCAGGAACCTGTGAAGGTGTGTGGAGTGCAGAACTGTAGAAACAAGCAGTTGATCTAGGCAGAAACGTGTGCTTATGTGTTCTTTTTATATTTTCAAATGGCCATAAATTAATGTCTCCATAAATCAGCGGGTTCCAATTAGAGCTCTGAAGACTCATATAGAAACTGCATTCCAGTATAAAAATTTTTTGATGTAATCAACTCAAAGAAGTCAAAGAGCAGCTTGAATTACCTTTGCTCTGATGACTTGCATAATTTAACCAACCCACTGTTTAATGTAATGGAGAAGAAAACCACAGTGGCTCTACCAGAAAGCCCAAGTTTTTGCCTCAAGTAGCAGCAAAAGCAGCCTGTTTGTCTAGTTTTCACACCCAAAGCTCTTTGTCTCCAAACCTCGGCTGTTCTCCCATCTGCGTCTGGTTCTGCATCTGCACAATCGCACGATCAAGATGTGGATTTCCAGGTGCTGTGTGTGTGACAGGGATCTCCCCGGGTGCCGCACATCCCTGGTCCATGCACAGAGAAGCTGGGAGATGCCCTGAGCCCGGCCGTGGCTATGGGACATGTGGGTAGATTTTTGTCCATGTAGGGTGAGGACTGAAGCCTTCAGGTTTATGCACTGAATCCGTCAGACTTAAAACAGGAGGTGTCAAGCTCAGCACTGCTTTCCTGAATCACGGCCTTATCCGTGAGCAAATAACATATGTCTAAACCTGCTGTCAACTGCAACGAGCTAAAGCAGAAACTCAGTGCCAGCTGATGGTAGTTATATTTTTGGCCAGTATATATGACCATGAAACAGAGCAAATAAAGGCTTTGGTTTTATCCATACCTTTTTATTTATTTCTGTAGTCTGTAGTAGGGGACCATTGCTTTAAAATCCTTAGACATTTGGACATATTTTACAAGACAGTACAGTTTCTGAATGTCACACATTGATCACAGTTTCATACTACTACATGCATATAAAGACACTGATTTTTATTTTTTTTTTTATTAATTTGTTTACGGAAACAACTGGAGAGGTCAATAAACTTCAACAAAGAATGACTAAATCAAAATCAACAAAAAATGTAAGACTCTAAGTACACTAGTATATGGCTAATGTTGCTGTAATCACCCCAAAGTGCCAGGGTATTGAAACATTGCTTAAAAGGGGAGAAAACATCTGCTGAAGCATTGCCCCTTGGGTCGATCCAATATAACCCGATGAAGAGATTGTGCAAGACATGCAGGATCTGCTGCACTGCCGGGCAGAGGCATGAAGCACTGCCCTTCATTACAGACACACCAAACTGGCTTCCCCATTGCTTCCCCATTGCACAGGTTAAAAAATAACTGAAGTGCAAGGCAATGGAGGAACCTGTCATATTCTGCCCTTTCTCAAGCTGGGTCACAGTCAGTTTCAATTTCCAGATACAAAAACAATTCAATCTACATGTACTAGCAGAGCCACAGGAAACTTACATTTTTTTCCAGTTTTTATTTGTTGTTAAAGATCACATTTTTTCTTTCAGAGGGAACCCCACACCTTTCTTCTCCTTCAATGACGATGGATGCTCACCCGTGCCCTTTGGAGATGGCACTGGGAAGCCCTCGCCTGGGCTCGTGGGCCGCTGTGCAGGCGCAGCGGCTGGCGGAGCTCTGCAGGTCCAGCAGCCGTCCTGTGCTTTTGGAGAAGGAAGACCTGAGGCTGTTCCCCGGCCCTTTGAAAAGCTGAGCAGCCACGACGTGCAACACAGCAACGGATTGCCCCGGTGTCCTTCCACGGGCATGGAGTCATTATTAAATAGCACTTGCAACAGTGCCTTATTAAGTGTTTTCTCCCCATTCAGGAACTGCTTCACTGGCCTGATTGGAAAGCAGGATTCTGCTGCACTAAGTTGGGGTATATATTTTTTTTAATGCTGATCTAGTTGGAAAACGAGTTTGGTTGGTAGCTGTGGCTGGCCTTTCTGATCGCAGTGTCATGGCTTCAAAGTTCAAAGTAACATAGAGCTGCTGCTCCCCCCCCTCCAAACACACCAGTGGGGAATGTTGCAATGCAAAAGCCATTTTCTGCACCCACTACCAAAAAGCCAGAAAGAAGGGGGGGGAGGAGGAGGTTTTTATCTTTGCCACAAGTCAGCAAAACTGATATAAACAAAATAAATCCCAGTGGTTGCATGAGCCAATGTGTGGCTAATGGTACTTAGAGGCAGTGAAACATAACAGGAAGAAGAGGCAAAAAGGGCAGAGCTCCTAAATGAAAGAGTAGAGAAGAACTGATGAATCCTAAAATGGTCTTAAATGTAGATTACCAATAGGGCCAGAGGTTGTGACACAATCAAAGGTAACCGATGGCCCATCTGCTGGTAGTGTCCTCCCAGCATCAGCAAGTCCCTGGACCGAGGGCTGAGACTGTTGAACTGTGTGGCTGAGCTTGTGGTCCTGCTGTAGGGACAGCCATCCGTGAGTTTGGGATGCCACTTGCGACATCAAGCCCACGAAGAGTGAGCTGACATGGAGCGATGCTCAGTCACGAGTGGGATGATACCATTGTCATCCTCTTGCCTGAAGGATTCCCTCCTTGCCCAGGCTTTCACTGACCTGTCTCCGTTTCCCATTCCCTCACCCCACTGGTTTCCTCGCAGGTGCTGTGGACAGACACCTCCATCCCTGAGGTCATACAGAGCTTTTAGTTTTCCATTAGCTTTTAGAGATATGGGTCCAAATTCTTTACTGGGCTAAATGGGGCACAGCTCCATTGACCCCAATGGGCTTTTACTTACAGCAGCAAAGAATTTGGCATTTCATGCAAATTTGGCTCCCTGGCTTCCACAAGGCTCTAGTTTGGGTGGGTCTTTGTACTGAGCCCAGCCTGATGATTATTTTTGGAAGGTAGTGTCGCTATAGTCTTGAAAAGACCCCTTTAAAAATGTCGAAGGTTAGTCCTTGTTCAGTCCTACAGAATATCAATAGTATTATTTCTAGTTAAAAAGAAAAATGAAGCTTTCTCTTCTAAGCCTCTAGACTGAAAACTTCTTGTGCGATGAAGCCAGAATCAAGCAAAGCAAAATTCTGAGTAGTATTTACAGATATGAACACTTGTGGCACCCTACCGTTGGTGTCAAAGGACACTTATTTGTGGCTTAGGTAACACCAGCAACAAAGGGGATACACACCCTGAATGCAGACTTTCAGTTTTCCTTTGTCTGGCCAAGACAAAGTTTCAGTGCAAGAACCTAAATCTGATCAGCATGGGGTGCGAAACACATGCTGGAAAATAAACATCTCTTCTTTGAAGGGCTGGCTTGTATTTGGGTCGTTTCTGTCGTGGTGTGGGAGGGCTACTTGCAAGGGCGAATTAAAGACTGGTCTCACTAGAAGCTTTCTGTGGTTTTGTTGACTATGCTCAAACAAACTTACTGATATGAAAGGTGCCTTTTGAAGGGATTTATGTGATTGTTGATGACAGAGGTGGCGGGCTATTGCATTGATTGCTTTCAAAAAAAGAAAAATCCCACCCAGTTTTAATACCTTCCTGTGTAAATGGGCCTTGCTGATACACAATGACACGCAAAACTGTGTCTGCTGGTTATTCTGTTCATTCGGGTGGTATCTGGACTTTCTGAAACATGTTTTCCCAAACAGATTTTGTGTCGGGTTTATTGGCTAGTGAGGTGGGCATATAGGAAAAACACACAAGCAAACAAAAGGAAATGGGACCAAAACTCCATCTTTGGAAAAAACATGGTCACTGACCAGACTGCTGGGCGGATTCAAAAGGAAATGTTTGTGCAGAGCTACAGATCTGGCACGAAGCTCTTTGTCGTGCTAAACTTCAACAGGCCATGAGATAGCTTCAAGATGCACATTCAATTTATGTGAAGGTAGAGCTATAAAGGAGCAAGGAAGATCATTAAGTAAGCAGGTACATGGACTGACTTTACCATAACCAAATCCAAATCCGGTCCCTTTCTGAATGTGTACATTCAGGTTTTTTCATTCCCTTATAATTTTTTCTCATTTCCTGATTTTGTCTGGGACTGAAAACAGAAATGCCCAAACCCAGTGGGAAATGAAAGTCTTGACCCTTCTGTTTTAACCCAGGAAAAACTCCCCCGAAGGTGGGAGCTTTGCCTAAGCATAGTCAGGTCACTGCCTTAAAATAAGAGCCTGAATTTTGATGCTTATCCCAACTCCATCGTAATTGTTAGGACAGCCAGATTCAAATCCATCTCTTCTTTATGCTCTCAGCCTAATTGACATAAATCTGGAAAAACACTGAAGCCCAGGCTGTGGCTAACACTGAAGCCAGTGGCATTTGCTGACATTTACACTGCCATAACCGAGGGCAGAGTCTGGCCCACGCTGTGTTTCTCAGAAGGATCATCTTAGTTTCCGTAGCCAGTCCCTGGTTATTTTTAAGTACCACAAACAGGAAAATACGAAAACATGACAACATCAGACAGACTCAGTGACCTTTCGCAGACACACTTCAGGAGTGATGTTGCAGGTGTTTTTCAGAACAAAAGAAAATAACGACAACAAAAAGGTTAGGGGATCAGCTATGTAAATGAACACCAAGAAAGCATCTAATATATTATTCTGTAATACAAAAAGAAGAAATCTGACTTGATTGCCCTATTATAAATTTGCTAAAAATACAGATATATATTTATATTTTTATATATATATAATTTTTTTTTAATCTGAACAGAAAAATAGACTACTCTGGAATGCATGAAAGTCACATGACTTTTCCATACATCAGATACTTATAAAGCCAACACAATGGCAAACAGGAGGTACAGAGGTAACTAGAACATCTGTACTTTATTCAAGAACTATTTAAAGCCATATTCTCCCCAAGTGGGTGATCCTAAAGCAACCTAAGGTAACACTTGTTCAGTCTGATTACCGTAAGCAGAAGTGACTGACCAAACATGAAGAAGTTGGAGCTAATTTGGAGTCGCCGGGGAAGCCCACCTCCCCATCTTGCTCCTGACTGAGCTGCACAGGAGGGCATCAGTGCCACACAGTCTCCATCGCTTGGCTACTTTATTCAGTAATTCTACTATTTGCTTCAAAATGAGGTGTTAAAAACTATTGGAGATCATGTTATGTGGAGCTTACCAATAGAGAGAGAACTTGGCTTTAGAAACCTTGTCTTTGCGATGAGTTTTAAATACCCTTGTTATTTACTATAAACTGTACCAGTCATAATTCTGTCAAGACATAAATATACAATAGGTACAAATATTAACAATACATTACAATTTTACAGAAGAGAATACGGTTTTCCTTAGAAATGTGTATCTTATTAGCTGCAAGGGAAGAAAAGGCTACAGTTTATCACAGCCATAGTTGCCAAAGAAACCGACCGCCTCGGATGTGTTTCTGCGTGACTTGCACAGACAGATATTCCCCGGCATTTGACACACGGCATGTTCAGGAAGGGAATGTGCGTTCCACGGGTTTTCTTTTCCTCTTTTTTTTTTTTTTTTCCTTCTTCTACCTTTATTGACTCTCAAACCTTTCAGAAAAATGTGGATTTCACAGGAGACTGTTTTGTTTCGGGTCTTTTTTTTTTTTTCCATAAGTGTGCTTAGGTGAAGTTTCTAAGAAAAGGCACTGAGAAATCTACTGCAATGTGACTGCTGTTTTCCTCTGTTCAGGGCTAAAACTCAAAGGATCTTTGCCTCCTGGTTAAGAAAACTGCACCCATTCACTCCGCATACATATATATTTTATATATATATATTTATATATATGTATTAAAAATGATGTCAATGGCATAAGATACAAGCAAGCGCAGACATCACACGTTCATAGTCCTTTCAGATATGATGTCTTCTGCAGCAGCAGGTGAAACTCTGTCAGCTTGCTTGATACAAGATACACAGTAAATTCACAGACCTGAATGCCAAATATCAGTGATTAAACTGCATGCTTTAGGTCAATGCAGGAGAAATTGCATATTTTCCCCATCGGTTATGTACTTTGGGAAACATGTATCAAACTATAAAATGAAATTGTCTTTCTAGTGTCTATAGGGTTTGGTGAGCATTATGTTTTCAAAGCACTGCCTTTCCTTTTGTAATGAGTACAGATTTAGTCTACCATAGCTTTATGTTAGAGTAGATTTCCCAGTGCTTACATTATATATATGTGTATTATGCACACACACACATATATAGATACATAGTTCATATTCAGACTTTATTTCATTAAAATAAATTAAACATACTTCCTTTTTAACTGGGCACAGAATGAGAGCTACATCTTCATACACAAATAAGAAAGAAATGCTCTTCAAGCATATTATATGCTTAATTTTAAATTATTTGCTTTCTATAAGAAATCTATAGGACTTTGGCTATTCAGACTTAAAAGGTAGATTTTTAATGATACTTTTGAATTTGGCTTTCAAAAGTGACTCAATAAAATGCTACTTTAAAGGTAGGACTAAATAGATGATAGAAGGTGTGTGTCGTGAGTGATCACACAAGGCAGACAGAGGGCCTTTGGTTACAAGGAGAGTTGCACCAGTTGATTATCAGTTAAAAAATGGTAGAATTGTTGATCTATACATTTTTGTCAGTGCCATCTATAAACCAAATACATCAATTTGGATGAGAGTGTGGTAAATACTACACTATATGGCTATATTTAAATACGTTCACTTTTGTGATATGTAAAATATGACTTTTTTTTCCACATGAAAGCATCAGCTCTAAAAATATTTAACTTGGAAATCACTATTACTTACTTTATCAAAAAAATTTTCCCTGATTTTTCTTCTTTTTACATTTGTGCTGATGGCAGACATGAATGATTACTGAAACATAGAGATTATGTTAAGACTGTTCTCTTTAAGATTTCTCGTTGCCACTCTATGGCCTCGGAAAGCCACAGAATAAATCACTATTTAAAGCTTATCTGCTGGAAAGTCACTTTACTTCTTTGTGATGACTCAATCTTAACTAGTATCTCAGCAATACATTGGTTCCTCTAAGTACACTTGTATTTACTATGGCCAAATCCTAAAGTCCTTCACCAGGCAAAGAGCCCACTCAGAGGAACGGTGGTTCTGGCTGAGTGAAGGCCGAGTAAAAGCTAACGAACCTCAGGAATTGGCCCTGCCTAAGTATTGGAGAGTACCGTTTGCACGCAAAGGTGCCTTGAACCGATTTTGAGTACCCCACCGTGCCACTCCGCATGGCACGAGGTCTCTTTCGCTGCCGGTGGGCTAATTCGTGAGGTGGTGGCTCAGGTCTTACTCACGCCTTCCCCAGGGTCTTGCCTTGCTGGGACGCAAGGGTGACTTCTGAGCGGGTACCTTGGGCTGCATCCCACCGCCCGGGGACGGGGTCGGCTGAGCAGAGCAGAGTTAACTCCAACGCATGTACAGTTTTGTGCCAAGGAGAGACCTAACAAAGCTATCACCGTAACCCATAATAGTTCCTAAAACATATATGTGCTTATTGCTTTTGTCCGTACATGCTGCATTCACCATTACGGATTACAGACAGAAGTACTGTACAGCTTGGACGGACAGACATTTACATTCAGGACTAACCAACGGCTTTTTTTTTTTTTTTTTACAATAGGAAGGAACAAAACGCAGCGGACTCGAGCGGCTCAGGGTCTTCCTCCCGCCTGTGCGCCTCCGCTCCCGCGTCCCGTGTCTCAGCCCGTCCCCGGACCTGCTGCATGCAGATCGTTACATGCCCCGGCAGGTACTCAGAAATAGGTCAGGAAACGCTCATCGACAAGAGTTATTTACAGTTGAGTTTTACAGTAGAAACAGAGAACAACATAAAAGATTACCATCACAGTTATCACAGGACAGGTTGTGACTTGCTACAGGCGTGTAACAAATCACGGTCACGACAGGAGGCACAAATTAAAATAGTGCTTGGTTAAAGTGCTTGATTGTTACACTCTGCTATCCTACTCCAGCATCGCAACAACAACAACAAAAAGTCAACATAAAGTGCTTTTCCCCCCCGAGATTAAAAACCAAAGACAAATTATTTCCTACACGATTTGACATAACTTTATTGAAACAATAATATTTTAAAAACCTAGGCTGGTGGCTGCTAGTTCTATTCGCTTAAAATGGTCAGATCTTTTTTTTCTTCTTTTTTTTTTTTTTTTTCTCGTTTCGTTTAAAAATGACTGGATGTTATTAAAACATCAGGCCTGATTCTCCTGTCTCTCGCAGCGTCTTCGCGCCGCAGCTCTGCAGGAGCCGCTCCTGCCCGACCTCCTCGCGAGAGAGAGCACAGCCAGGCCCGGGGCGGGTCGCTAACGAATCCCTCTTTTTGCATATTTATGTAACGCTTGCATATCTTTCACCGCGCCGCTCGGGCGCAAAAAGCTTCAGACCGACCGGTTCCTCTCCTACGCCAAGGGCGAGACTTGGGCTGACGCCTGGAGTCAGCGGGAGGCGGAGGCCCCGGGGAGCCGTTCCGGTACCCCCGGCGCAGGCCGCAGGGGCCGGCCGCGGCGTCGGCACCACCGCCGCGCCCGGCCGTCCCCACGGGGCAGGGCAGCGAGCATCTCCCTTCCGCGGAAGGGTAGGGCGAGAGCCGAGCTCTCCTTCCAGCCCTACGCTCCCCGGCACCGGGAAGGGGGTCTGGCTGCGATGCCTCCAGAGAGTCCTGCTTCTGCATGGCTCCTTCGCGCCTCTCCGGCGTGGGCCGTGGATCCCCCGAGGGCCACGTGCTGGCCCTGGGGCGGGTATCGATTTTTAGCAGAGGGCAAGTGCAAGTTTCACTATGTCCTAGGGGGTGTTTGGAATCAGATACAAGTGGTGCAACTCACCCTGCTGATGTTTCAAAAGAAAACGTCAGGTCCTACAGGATATCGTATTGTTAAACACACACAGAGCATTTTAATAATTGGTTTCCCTAGACTGTTATTTGTTTTAAACGGTTTTTCGCTTGGATTTTCCAATAATGCAAGTGTTCCCTGTTACCTTTAGACATAATATCCATCAGAGAAAGCTGTAGATGGGGAACAGCTGCCCTGAAGCAGTGAGCATTGTGGTTTTGATAGCTTTATACCAACCCCAGCAATTTATTCCAGAGTTCAAATCTGGCTGCCTTGGCATCCTTTATGGAACTAATGCAAATCAGATGTTAATACTTCCAAAAGGAGCTCTAGCGTTCAAGGGGAATGGATGGATATTTGGTCACATTGGCTTCACTGGACAACATGAAAGGAGATCAATGTGTGATCATGATTCGCAATCCTTATTTTTGACTGATGTGGGCAACGTCTTTAGAGTTGTTTCAGAGAAGGACATTTTCACAAACCCACACTGGACCTCCCCCAGACTTTTAGAAACAGGTGGCTTGTTTCAGCCAAGTTCATGCCATGCAGAAGCTCTTTTTTTTTGTGTTGACTGTAAAGACATTCCTTTAAACTTTCAGCAAGTTCTTTTGGAGCCCGTCTCAGATGCTTTGATCATGTGTGTTAGCATGTCCTCCGCTGCCTGGTAATACATGGACTTCTGGGGAAATGTGATTTTCTAGTCTGACAGTCTCCTGATTGCCCTGGGTTCTTCCAGTGATACCTTCCATAGAGTAAATGCAATTTTGCCCTATCAGCTTAGGGGAGGTGGGTAAAGCAGCAGCTTCTAGATGGTTCTTCTCTGTTCTATAAACATTGTCCTTTTGCTTTAGATAGCCACTGTTTGTAACATTGTACTTGGGACTCACATTTCCGGGTGGACTTGAATCATAGAGCAGCTGACCTTCATCATCAGTGTCAGCATCTATATATTTGTGTATACCAGCATCATGGAAGTTGAAAGCTATGGCTGTCTGCGTCTCTGGTGACTTTGGGGGTGTTCTCGCACTCGCGGTTGTGTAGATCGAGGTTTCTGGGCTCATGAGAGATCTGTCAGAGAGTAAGGAAGTATCTGTGGCAGCAGCAGCAGCTCCCCGGCTCTTGAGAGGGTCTGGATATATTCTCAGTACATTTGATGCTGGTACTAATGTGCTGGTGTCCTCTTCCATGAAGTTGACTTTCAGAGATCTTAATTTTAAAGGGTTACTGGCCTTTATGGAGCTTTTTGGACTTTCTATGAAAAAAGCAGAACGGTGGCTGCCTTCAGAGCTTGGGTTCATTTCCACAAATCTGGCACTGCTGCCCTCTGGCCTGCTCTGCTCCTGAATCACATTAATGCCACCTTTGCAGGGAAGGGTAGCGAGCGGGCTGTGGGAAAACCTCCCGGAGTCAGGGAATTCAGCCGCGCAACTTATGAAGCTGTCAATGCTGGACATGCTCCTCATGTCAACGATCCCATCAGCGCGAGTCGTCAGCAAGGGCACCATAGGGCCGGGAAGGGTTTCCATTTCGAGCTCTTCCTTTTGCTTTCCAGGTTGACTCGATTCTTTAGTATTAAGGTTTGGCTGGGACTGAGTCTTTGCCATTTTGTTATACATGTCCTCTAGCTGTTGGACATTCAGGTGCTGAGGACTTGAAGATGACCTGGCTTTCTCTGGAGATACTTGTTCCTTAGTTTCAAAAGATTTACTAGAGCTAGTTTCAGAGAGCGTTCTCTTGGTCCATTTCCATTTGCTGGGAGATAAATGATTGTCCTGAACTTTATCCTTTTTGGCTATGCTTTCTCCGTTCTTTTCAACCACAATGTCCATGAGTTCTATACTACGGGCAAACGCATCCTTCATGTTCATGGAAACGATACTGCCGTTCCTTTTTGCTCTTTCAAGAGCTTCCCTGCGCTTAATGGCTTTCTCCTGCCTCTTCTGCTCTTTGTAGAACTCAGAGAAGTTATTGACAATAATTGGGATGGGAAGAGCAATCACCAGCACTCCAGCAATGCAGCACAGTCCTCCTACTATTTTACCTAAAAGTGTTTTGGGGTAGATGTCTCCGTAGCCTACTGTTGTCATGGTGATTGTTGCCCACCAGAAAGAAGCCGGTATGCTCTTGAATTTTGTATCATCCTCATCCTTTTCTGCAAAAAACACTAAACTGGAAAAGATCATAATGCCCATGGCCAAAAACAAGATGAGTAATCCAAGCTCATTGTAACTCCTCCTCAGTGTAAACCCCAAGGACTGTAAACCCGTGGAGTGCCGGGCGAGCTTTAGAATCCGGAGTATCCTCATAATCCGAAATATTTGGACCACTCGTCGTACATTTTGGAACTGAAGTACACTTTTGTTGGATTCTGTGAGGAAGATAGTGACATAGTACGGTAAGATAGCTAGCAAATCGATAGCATTCAGCGGGCCTTTGAAAAACTTCCATTTCTTAGGCGAGGATAGGAACCGCAAGAGGTATTCCATTGTAAACCATGCAATGCACACCGCTTCCACGTGGGCAAGTTGGGGATTATCTGTGGTCTGCCCAAATTCATCCATGCCTTGTAGTTCAGGAAGTGTGTTAAGGGACAAGGCAATTGTAGATAGTACAATAAACATGATGGAAATGATTGCCAAAATCTGGAAAGGAAAGAGAAAACAGTGAGTTCATCTCAGAATATATTACGCTATCTATCACTGCCATTAACACATGGCTGTATTTCTGCTTACCCATTTCAAGACTAATTTTGCTCTTAGGACACAGAAGTTGGATAACCAATGCATCCTGAGGTGATTTTATTTTGGAAGCTGCTTTAGTTATGTCAGATGCATAAAGATAAAGCATCTACTTCAACTCTTGTGCCTTCATCCCTGTGCAGCCAAGGAATGTGTACCAAGCAGCTAGGATGCCAGGAGGGCTGTGAAGCAGTTCACAGCAGGAGTTTCTGTTTAACTACTAATCAGGTGCCCCACAAAGCCCATCTGGACAAAAGGGTCTGAAATCTAAGCAAGAAGGAATGCAACTGTGAATGCAAGATCCAATTGGAGTGATGTCCTCCATTCAGTGCATGGTTACATCTGTAATTTTGGGTGCCTATGGCTAATTACAGAAATGTGTGTACAATTCTATTACATACAAGCATACAAGTAATACACTCTTTTTTGATGACTCATCTCTAATTTGAAACTTGACGGTTGTGAAATACATGAAAACTTTACCAAGCTTTCTAAAACATTTTGAGCTCTGAGCTACTCTGCATGCAACCGACTGGCCATCCTAGCTCCTCATCGCAACGAGGGGAAAGAGCAAACTCATCCTGGCAAACCAAACTGCACAACACTGAGACAGTCAAGGAAGGGCAGGTCCAGCCACTGGAGAGCTCATCCATTATCTGAAACCAGCTCTCAGGCTAAAGAGTGCAATGAGAGGAGAAGGGTCTGCAGTGAGCAGACATAAACCTGCTCAGATCCTGGGCCACTGACCCTATGCAGAGCTAGAAAGCATGAAGTGCTAGATTAGCGTATTTGCAGCTTTCAGATAGTGTAGGCAGATTGTCCTTCCGTACCTGTTCTATATAGACGTTAATGCTATACTCTCCGTTTTTTCCTAATTACCTCTTCTTTCAGTCGTTTTAGGGAGGTTTTAAAGCTTACAGACAGTTTGAGGAGCGTTTTTTTCTACTGGTGAGTTCTTTCTCTGGTTTGTTAATTGGGTGGGATTATATCTAGTTTCTTAGGTTACTGCCAAAATACAGTAATGATTTAAAAACACACATATATGTGACTAATGTTTTATGTATTCATTTAAGTGTAAGCTAGTCCCTTATGCTCGCTTTTCTCCTGCTTGATAGAAGAGGAGCATGAATTCAATTGCAACGTATGTGCATGATGACTAGATACGCAATATTAACCAATGAATTATAAAATGTATGACAAGTTCTACATCATGAATTGCAAATCTGACACTCTCCTTCCTTGCCCATATAACTAGATTTTAGGTTTCCTCACGGGGAACTTTCTCAGCCAGCCTCACAATACCAGAATATCCACAGTTACCACTTGGGGCACTGGAGAAAGAAATTCTTGCAGGATTTCTCTTCAGCCGAGCCCAGCACAGACATCCTAAAAGTCAGGAAATATAAGACTTCTGAACATTTGTTCCTGAATGGACAGTCTCTACAGTGGAACAAGCCTTACTGCTGTAGGAGAAACATGCAGGTCCAATACGGTTCAGAAATACTGTGGTCTTCTCAAGAAGAGCCTCACCTCTTCTCCGAAGCTGAAAGGCAGAAATGGTATCCAAAGGCTGGAAACTTCACTTGAATTAAATTAATATAGCAAGCTTAAGCTATGGCTTTAGGAGAAAAGCCCATATAACTTCAAAAAATCCAAATTTAAGGGAAGAGTTTCAATTCTGAAATTTTGATTTCAACAAGTGTTTTAAAATCCACTTGCTGTTAAGAAAATCCCTTCCAAATCAATGTAATAAAATCATTTACCCTTTAACTCACTAAAATGTACTATATAACTTTGATTTGTACATGACACTGCAGACCTAGTAATTTAATCTGAAGAATAAGATTTGACTAGAAACAAAGATGAGCTTCATTAAACGCTCTGGTTTCATTGTCTAAATTGGATTAAATGGAAGAAGTGAATGGTGTAAATAGCCTCCTGTGCAATGCTCTAGCACCAGGAATTTTAGAATAGCCTCACTTTCAGTTACTAAATTGTTGCCAGGAAAAATGCTGGGAAGATTCCTTTTCCTTTTTAAACAAGTTGCCTAAAAGAATGTTTGTTGTTAGCTGTGCTGTGCTGTGCACCCTTGCAGTGCTAGTGAACCTTTTGCCTCCTCCTCACTATCTTCCCCTTCCATAAATTTGCTGCTGAAATATGAACAACCCCACAACAACTTGTGCAAAGTGGGGTTTGCCTTGTTGAGAGACTTCTCAGGTCAATGAGCCAAAAAAGCTGTGGGAAAGACTTGGGGGTGTACAAAAAAGTAGGAAGAACCATGGCGTGAAGAGAAGCAGAGAGGAATGCAGGGAAAAGTGCTTGAACTGATGGCTTCGAACTCGAGAGAATAAAATGTAAGTCAAGTGTCTCATGGTGAAGCAGGGAGAAACTTAGATGTTAACTACTTCTGCATGGTTGGTTGTTTCAAAAGACCATCTCCTGAAAACCAGGTAATACTCCCGAGAAACAGGGAGCCTGATTTGCTTTCCTAGAAGGCTCTTTTAGTGTTTTTGCTGTCATTTCTTTTTTTTACAACTCAACATTTCTGAAGGTGTTTGGGATGTTTTCAATGGTAATTTCAATTTCTTTGCTTGGTTTTATCTCTGCCCACTATACACAGAAGGCCTTATTTGTAGACTTAGATGTGCATAGTGTGTTTTATCGCCTTCACTTTCAGTGTAAATATTAACACTCTGTCTTTATTCAGTGGATAGCATCCAGCAGCAGTAATTGGTGTCAAACCTTCCGTTTCCTTTGATATACCTTCCTGCTTTGAAGATCAAGGCAATGCCAGATGAACATAAATTTGAAAACTAGGAGATCTGAAGGTAAAATTTGTTTTTGGTTTAGCAGATTTAGCCATGGAGCTAAGCAATAAACAGAGAGAGACATTTATCATTTCTCCCGCAAGTTGCAGCAAGATGTCACCTGTGCTCCTAAGATACAGATTTTTCCCCTTATTGATCTACTGCAATCATACATCTTTGGGAATCTTGTCAGGCTAAGAAAAACTTCTAAATGTGAGTGGAATGTCCTCAGGTATTGAAAGCACTTTTCAGTTGGAAAGTACCAAAAACTGGGAGATGAAATATCTCCAGTGGGGTTTAGAGGATCCTTCTCTAAAGCATACCTTGTCCTGGTAGCATCCACCATCCAACAAAAACCATCCAGGGAGCAGTTGTCCACGGAAAACTGGATCCAGCTGCTGCTGTCAGGCATTAGCACTGCATTCACTGGCACAGGGCTCTATCCTAATGTATTTACAGTATGGGATGGCAGATTGTAGAAATCACTGTCTGTCTGTCTAATAAGGTTTCCTATCTTGGCCATACTGAACCTCTAGCTTGGCAGCTTTTGTATTTTCCACTGTCAGTAATGAGAGACAGAAAGCTGAAGGAAAGACCTTTATACCACCAAGAACACCTCTACAGACGCTCTGTGTGGCAGCAGCTTTTTCATTCAATTCCTGGCCTTTCCTCCTTCCTTTCCCCTTCCAGGTTCACTTCTCTTTAACAAGAAAAGCCAATGGGACGAACTTGGACTTAAGCAGGAACGATCCCTCTGCAGTGAATGAGGCTCCAGTTGCTTAGGCGAGCGGTCACTGGAAAAAAGTGCCCATTGTCCCTGCTCCAAAGCACTGACTCAAAACCTCGCTGCTGCATCGGCTGCTAACAGCTGCTTGAAATGGAAGCAAGCACGGGGAGAGGGCCTCCTCCTGTAGCACTAGTTTTCATGATTCCTTAAAAAACATGCAACATGGCCTTGTGCTGGTGAAAACTTTCGGACTGGCAATCAAAGAGCTGATGTTGAACAGGCTTAAGCCCAGAAAGGTCCCTAGATCGCAAGCTTGGACTTGCAGGAGGAACAGGGACAGGAAAGTTAAGCGTCGGGGGTCTGTCAGATTTTGTAAGTAAGTGCTGCTCAAATGTGCATATTCCTACTTAATGGAGCTGGCTGTACCCCCCTCCTAGGTCTTGCTCCTGGCTTATCTGCAATATGTTGACTTGCTACGGGGGCTGGGGAAGGCACCTCCAGTATCACTGCAGGCACATCTAGAGCTTCTGATTTGGATGCCCCATGTCTGCAGTAGATCCTATAAAACACATAGCTAAAACAATCAAAAAGCTTGCAGCCTAAAATTTGGAGGCATAGGAAAAAGATTTGGAGGCACAAAAGGATGAAATGACTGGCCTGAGGAAAGACCACATCAGTGGCAGAGGCAGGTGAGGGAATCCATGTACTTCTGGTGCCACATCCACGAAGGCTGCTCTCCACCGTCCTCACATTGGCTCCATTGGAGCAAATGACAGAAGCCCTGACAGGCCAGGTTTTACTGGGCAGGTATCCACAACAGAGCATCACAGACACTCCTTAAACTGCTCATAAAGCTGACAGGGTTTAAGACTACTTTTTCCCTGCACAACTTTCAGACCACTTCTGCCAACTGACTGCATGAGAGAAGCTGTGAAGTTCCCCTCCTCTTTGCTTCTGTATTTACTCTTACATTTCACCTGTAGCAACACACCATAAATTGTGAAGTTCCCTGTCAGGTACTTTTCTAGGTGACTTGCAGAGGGTATTGGATGGGCTCCTAATGGCAGCACTGGCTTGTAGTGCAAGTCTCAGTATGTATGGGCAGGATTCCAGAAAAAACTCCTTCTCCACTAAATTGACTGTTTCACAAAGATTTTTATTGAGTGAATCTCTGGATTGCTGCTATGGATCCTTTGTGAAAGCTAAATAACCCAAGGACAGGCAGGGCAAGGTTTTGAATTAATTTAAAGCAGTTGCCTCAAAGTGATTAGCATGATTGTACATACATGCTGGTTATTACACATGCAAATAAGACAAGCAAGCTGATTATGTGAGTAAGTGCAGCTAGTTTGTGTGCAACTGCTGCTTCCTGAGGCAGGATGGATGTGCCATGCTTGCAAGCCAGTAATCCCCACCTCCTCCAAAATGCCCCCCAAAACTAGGCAGACAACCTCTATCACGTACTTTTCAGAAGATAGCCACCTGTCCTGGGCCTGACCCTGCTTGCTGGGCGAGAGTGGCCCCAGGGATTCATCCTTCGTGTTGGCAAGGTCTGTGCTCATCCCTGGGAGGAAGGGGCCAGTCTGTTCAGAAATTTCCCATCTCTCTCTTGAGCTTGTGGTAGCAGCAGTTTGTGGGCAGCAAAACTATGCACGCCACCCCCCAGACAGGACAGAGCGGGGTAACTCTTAGGCAGCAGGGACTAACCCGGCATTTAGGTTTGGTGATATTTATTGCTTGATTATCTGTTCTTTGCACTGCTAAAGACCCTAACTAAGGTCAAGGCATAAGACCAGAGACTTTCAAGACCCTTAAAATTAATGACAATTGGCTGTCCAAATCCCATAGATGGCTCTAAAATCTCAGTGTAAGCATCTGAGATCTATCTGCTCATGGCAACATGCCCTATACTTTTTCTGTCTTCATACTCAGTAATGAAGCTGATATAGCAAGGAGAAGGGGTGGTGTGTGGGAGAGAATAGGAGGGTGTTTGAATATAGATTCAATATTCTTGGAAATACGATGAGGAAATTGTTATGTAATCAAGAAGTTCAATAATGGTTTTGTCTAATGCGCTTTTTTAGCTTCATCAAGGCCTGAAGAATAAACTTGGCATCAGGACCAGGTTTCATTCATATGCACCATTTACTAAGGGATATTTCCTGCAGCCCCCCTACTTCCCCAAGCAAACAATATACTTTGAGTCAGACTGTCCAGCTCCATCCTGCCATGCCTATGCCAGGCTCTGTCTCCCCAGGCTCTGAGAAGCAGAGAGCACAGTGTATTTTGAGCGATATCCCACGTGCTGCACAGTGCAGAAACAGATGGAGAGTTCCTTAATCTCCTCCCCACTTCGTTCTGCACGGGAATAACGTCTCCTGCTCATGGCAGCTATACATGTCTATGGTATTTATTGACAGGGACTTGTTTTAGGAAACATCTCTTCACTAGAAAAATGCCTATTTATTCATTAAGTGAAAGAATTCACAGAACATGGTCACTTCTGATGTCATGATTCTGACCGTTGGGCTTGCAGGATGTTTTTTCTAGAAAATGCTGTGGGCATAACAAAAGGTAACCCTTGCTTCTTGGATCACGACAAGAAGCTGAGGCCAAACCTGGGGATAGGGTTGCAAGTGAAATATAGAGAACTTTTAATCCGCATTTTCATGTGGAAGGATGTTAAGAGGCAATGTAAGACCTTGAATCTCCAAAATCCTTAAGTCCCGCTCATTCCTGTGGAACATAAACTCATGCTTAAGAGTTTTCCCTGGTCTGGCACTTTACATGCCACTTCTGCATCCTGCCCCAAGGGGGTCCTTGAGACACGTTTGCACCAGGAGATCTGTGCTCTGGAGAGGTAGGACCCTGCACACACCAGTTCACTTACATCCCTCCAGTGCCCGCAGTGACTGAATCCTCAGTCTGTGAGAATGTAAACTCCTATGCTCTTCTGTAAGCGTTACTGCATAGTATGAAATCCCTAAAAACAAAATCAAGATAAAACTGTTTATATTTTGCTTTAGAAATATACGAGATCTTCATTTTGACATTGCCTGGAAAAGCCCAGATTGAATAATGGTTAATTATTTGATTTCAGTTATAGCTGTAATAATTTTATCTGTTGAGAAAGTCTATTTGATTTAAAAGGGGATACAATACTTCTGCCGATTATATGTCAATGCTTCGTTTGCCTACAGGCACCCAGAAAGCTGCAGCTACAACTGCTGCTGACTAAGCTAAAGTGGGCAGAAAAGTAGCCTTCAGGCATGGCTGCCTCTAAATTCCTTAATGCTGTTAAGAAAATGTTTAGTTGTCAGAGAGCTATCGAGCCCCATTAAATGATAAATGGTGTCAGTCTTCCTTCTGAGCAAAGCCCAGATGCAAATGGTGCGTTGGAGAAGAAAATGATAAATGAATGAAAATACTGAAAAGGCAAACTTCAAAGGCATACACTGCCTTTAGACATCAGTGCAGTGATAGTGCTCAAGAGAGGATGAGAGGGGAGCATCTGTCCTATTTCTGCTGCTGCTAGCATGGGGAAAATCAAAAAAGAAAACAAATGCATGGCACATGGAAGCTCAAGTTTCCCATTTTTCTCCTGGCCTTGCCTTCTGCCCAGGAAGACTGCAACCCCAGTGAGCAGCACTACTGCAAGATATCCAGCCCCAACAGCACAGACAGAACCAAACTGTTTGCATGTCCTCCCTGCACATCCATGCAGACAAACCTTGCTCAAGCCATGGCAGCATGCTCTGCTCAGGCCTCGCATGTCAGAAAGTGATACATGCTCCCAAGGAAGGCTCCAGCCATGCCAGCGCCTGCTCTCCCCAGCTCCCCACCAGCCTGACCCAGGCATCTCCCTCACGAGCGCTCCTACCGTGATCCTTGCCAGCCCTCTCGCCTGACCCATTACGTCTTCATCTTGCTCGCACATTCCCACCCTTTGTGCCGTGCAAAATGCTGATCTTGGAGCACAGAAGTGGGAACGGCAGTGCAGTATTGCACAGCCTGGTCTTTCTCTGGAAGACGACTAAAGAGACAGACCCTAATGGTGAACCCCCCCCACACACAACATGCCACCTGCTTTTCAACCCTCTGCACCACAGCAAGTCATTAGCTGTTATCGGGGCCAGGCTCCAGACCACCTACCCAGACAAAAGCTTCCCTCCAGCTTGGTGCTTCCCTTTCAGGTACCTCTCCCATCCCTACTATCTATCTTGCATTCAAGTAGGCAATGGTTTGGATTCAGAAAAATGAAAAATAAAAAAAAAAAAAGAGTGCCTTAACCCTCAGAACTGGTAAACGCCTGGGAACTGCTCTTGCAGATGCCTTTGTGATTTTACCCTGCACCAGGGAGAGAAAATGCTCGTGATCAACTCCCACTGTCCCAAGCAGCCTACTCAGCCTCAGACACTATTTACAGGGGATGCTAAGCTTAAAGTGTTGGTGTTTGCTGGAGTAGTTGTGGAAGGTTTTTTTTAATGGTTAAATTCAATCAGGAATGTGCCAAGATAGCATGAAATCACCGAAATGTAATTAAGCAAAAACTATTAGCTTGATTGCTAAACTAGTCATGAATATGCATGAGAATAATTGATATTAATTCTTTTCAAATCTGAGGCACATTAGTCCTGCATATTATAGTGTGGAATTTTTTTGAAGATTAAACCAGTTCCACTGCCCCTTTCTCACCAAAAGGTATAATTAGTTTTGCTGCAGGGAGATTTACCTAGTCATTGATACCATACTGGGTTGCCACATAGCAAGGAAATTAGAACAGTGCTCAAGTGATGTTTTGTCTGCAAAAGCGGTGACCTGTTTAATATTTTTTCCAGAAATGCGTTAGGAGAAGCGGCAAATCTGGTTACCAGCATCAGCCACACTAATGGCATTATGAAGAGGCAGGGAAGCCTGCAGGAACAGTAAATCCTTATAGATAGAAAGGCAGTGGCAGTATTCTCTACCTGTTTAATATGTTTGATGCTAGCATGGCCCTGTCACCTGCGTGACTGAGCATTTCAGGAGGCTGTTCCTAAGGGCTGACTCTAACTTACTGGGACCGCTGCTCTTGGGCTCCTTCTGCAGGTCACAGAAGGTTTCTCCGGTGGGTTTCAGAGGGGTTTTTTTCCATTCACACTTGGAACAAGGTCACAAAATTTATGCTGAGGCACTTTTGTGCCTCACAAGCTGGGGGACATGTACTCCTTTAGGGAGACAAGTCCTCCTGTACTGCGGGTGCAGCCTTTGCGCGGGCTGCGCAGCCCCAGAGTTTGCCCATACACTTACAGCCTGATGCAAGAAGAGTTTGGTGGCATATCTTGCACTGATGAGAAAGCCTTGGGCTCACACAAGGGATTACAGCTGTTAATTGCTTATTCCTTGCAAGAAGCCTACAAAGAAATTGAATGTTAGCACCCCTCTTTTTGCAAAAGAGACATGTGATGCCCACAGGCGGTGGGAAACATCTCTGCGGGATCCCTCCAAGCTCTCAGCACCTTCCTAATTCTTAGTCCTTTATTCTGCTAAAACCTCTTGTTTTCCTGATCAGCTTCTCTGCTCTCCATTACGCCCACAGTTACCTTTGTGTTCAGCAGGCAGACCTTGTATCAGACAGAAGGGCTTTGATGCAGGGACACGTCCACACGTAAGCCCACCCTTCCCAAGCCTGGGTTCCCAAGGCTTTTCTTTAACTACAGCAGAGCACGGAGCCCTTAGTGAGGGCTTTGGCACAATGTGAATGAAGTGTTTTAATCTCAAGCACAGATGGTTCTTCCCTTTGTAAGCACTAAACACTGGATTAGATATCACATATTTAATAAATAGCAACAACTGTATACAAACTGTGTGCAAAAGCAGCTAAAAGCTAATCCTTGGCAATTAATCATTCATATGAGTATGTGGCCATAGCAAGTGGTAAGTAGAGACAGTGGATAGCGAGTTTGTTTGAACACAAAAGAAAAGGCAGCTATACGTCAGCATTTCAACAAAAGAGTTTGATCTCATCCTAGTAAGACAGTTTTGATGCATTCTAGCTATAAATATAGAGGATGAAATGGAAGCATGGAGATGTGTACTCGGTTCTTTGTTAGGGTTTTGTTGTTTTTTTGTTTTTGTTTTTCTTTTAAACTCTATTGAGCTCAGAAAAAGCTCAAACTCTCTGAAGTGTCAGCAGGCAATCTGGGAGCACTCACTCCCGTGCTTACTGACTTCTAGACATTGACACAACAGTAAGCCTTTCCAAGCCACAAGAAATAAACACCTACTCCGGATAGCCCTTGGCTTTCTGATAGCATTGAAATCTCTTATGATAGCCATTCCTATGTTACTGCACCCCAGCATGCTCCCAACAGACACTGCACAGGCAGGCCAGCAATGAGACACACATCACATATTGCAGTCGCTTCCTTCTCTCATCCTCTCCTCAACACAGATCACTCCACTACTATCATCCTCCCGGGGTGGCCATAAGCAGCAGACGCTCATTTATGCTACCATGGTACCTGAAAAGTACATTTACAACAAGAACTTATTTTTTCTTTACCATGCCTTTTGCAATGCTCAGGGGACTGCAGAAAACCTGAGCCAAACAGAAAGAAGAAAAAAAAAGAAAAGGAAAAAAAAGGGGGGAAAAAAAAGAAAAATAAAGCCACTCTGACCATTTTGACAGGGAGCAGAGCTGGTTTTTGTACTGTTTCTTGGGATGGTTTGGTTTTTTTACTGGCTGTTTTACTGGGTTTTTGTCCTTTACCTTAATAATAGTCACCTGAAACTGTTTGGGAAATGCAGGTCTGCTGCCTTTTAGTGAATGTTTATTGAAGAGAGAGGAGAGGTGGGGAGGGGGCAAGGTTTCCTGTAAATGGTAGCTGAATAGTGGTACATCATATTTTAATCCACATGCAGAATAGCAAAGACCAGCTCTGAAGATTAAGGGAAATGATACACTTTACTGGGTTTTAGCACATTTTTCAGTTGCCTTTTTTTTTTTTTATTTGGGGTTTCTGTGTTAGTATAGGATGATACTGCGCTATATACTGGCTGGCAGAAATTAATCTTGTCACGAATGTACTTCTTTGAAAGGCTGAGCCTTCCTGAGCTCTTAATTTGAGCTGATTTGACTGTCTCATTATCATAGCAGCAGATTTTGGAATAGCAAAGTTGAACCTTACTTGAACTTGTTGGCTACATTAGCACTGTTTTTCTGTCTCCTCCCCACCTCCATCCATGAATAATAATACCCAGTATCACTTTTTTTTATCCTACTGGGGCCTCCTAGTAACTGTTTGCTAAACAAAGACACGCTAACATGACACATTGGGGGAGAAGCATATTAAAGAGCCTGAGTTTTGTTTGCCGAAGACAGAACTTGTCATTCCAGGGAAACACACGGTTTTGATGTCCTGGGAAACTCAGGATTTTCTATCATCAGGCATGTGGTCCCGTTATCCGTTACCTTGCACATCGAGCAGACTGTGAGCACGACAGCATTGGGGTTTGCAAAACACATACCGCGCGTGCGGACTGGGGCCAGGTCACTTCTTTTTTGTGTGTCTGTTCTGAAATTTCATTGCAGTTCAGCTGAACGGCCCTCGTCTGTGCCCAATGTTTTCCACTCCTGCTTGACTCATCCTGCTGTGGCTCCCAACTCACTGCAGGGAAGCAGCTCTGGCATTGTTCGGACGTTTCGATTAAGGCTCTGCTTGGCCAGCAGAAAATAACCTCTCCCTCTAAACACACATGGGCTGTGACACATCTATCTCCCGAGTGCCACGGTCCTTGCAGCAGCAGCTTCTGTGCCTTCCACCTGCAATAACTTTCTTCAGAAAGAGAGAGCGGGTCTGCAGAGGCCGTGCCCCGGGGACAGGCTGTGCAATCCAGTGCAAGGTCAGATGAAAGCCACCCCGCGGGTTCCTTTAGCCACTGGATAAAGCTCTGTCTCTGGTCAGGTTGCATTATTGCTAACGAGCTCTGGCAGACCTTCAGCTCTCTGCTCTTCCATCAAGACAAACTGGTAAGATCCACCTTCCCGAGGGCAGCGCTTAACCCTTTCCATGTACGCTTGCTTGCCCACAGGAAAGCCCAGATATTAACTGGGTCCTGAACAAGGCATGCAAATTGCTCACGCGACTGCAAAATGCTGATTGCTGAACTGGGGGATTTACCCCACAGCCTCTCTGCTGGAAGAGGCCATCCCGGGGTCTCTCGGTGCTCCACAGGTCTGCAGAAATGGCCACCTATTTCTGTGCTGCCATTTGTCCTCATCATGAGTGCAGCACAAAGCACCCAAAATCCCCAACAGAGCAAGATTTGCAAAAGATCCCGGCTCCTCTCTAGGTATTAAAATATAGCTTTTTAATGCATGCGATATACAGCATCTCTCATTGACAACATTGTGACAATCATCTCCTGCCTGATGTGAGCTGCTGGACCCGGTCTGGTGAGAAGTTGCTCAGTACATTTGGAAACGAGAGACAGAGGAAGCCCGGCACAGGTAGAAACCCACTGCTGAGTGGGAAAAACGAACCCAGTCTAAATTGGGAGTTGTTTAAAGAAGGCAAAATACTAAAGGGGAAAAAAACCCCTCAGCATGCCAGGGAAATAAGTTTATAGGAATTACCAAGGGATCTAGGAATAACCTTTCAATGGTTGACATCTGGCACAGATGTGAATGAGAGTCCCTGGCAGCTGAGGGCTCTCTGTGTGTTATGTGGAGTGAGCTGGCAATTCCCAAGGCAGTCCTGAATGGCCACGCTCATCAGAGGAGCTGATACTGGCTTATTGTTTTCCTTTATTTCTTAGAGAGGAAAAAGCATCCTAAGGGTAGTAATACTGGAGCTGTGTGTCCCAATTAACCTGCTGCAGGTAGGGTCAATCTGCTCTCTCCTGCATCCCCTTCAGAGGGCACAAAGCGTGTCTGTTCCCATGGCCACTGTCCCCTGGGAAAGACAGAGGAAGGAAAAAAGGTGCCGCTCTATTTATGAGATGGTCCTGCTTTATGGTGCTGCCCTTCCTGCAGCCTGGCTGAATGGTCTGTCTTTTTTTTTTCCTCTTTCTCTCTCATTTCTCTGTCAATTGATTGCTCACTGCCAGAGGGTATTATTGGCTTCAAAAGCTTCATTTTCTTGTTCCTGAACTGCTCATCTTCTCCTGGCTCATTGCTGCTACTGGAGGTCAGATCCGAGTACCAGAGTCATTAGGCCATCTTGGGTTTGACCTTGAGAGCTTCCTTTGCTCACCCCAGCACATGAAAAGCCCCTTTGATCCATTTCAGACACGTACTTTTTAAAAAAAAAAAATCCAATGGCAACAGATTTGATTATTTCAGTGGTAGGTAGAAATAAGCTGGAACCAAAGCATTCCCAGCCAGGTTTAAAGATCCAGGCACTGAGATCAGTGCCTGGGGGTGTTCCTGCTTACTGCAGAGCTGGGGGGCTGTGGCAGCACCCCGACATCCCTGCACACACCAAAAACTTGCTTCAGTTCTGTAAACCAGCAGCAATTGTGCTCTGGTCCCAACTTTTGCTGTGGACGAATTCATGGGTTGCAAGATGCAGTTGTATAATTTGCCTGAAAACTACAGCCTGTTCCTGAAGGGTTTCCACCTGGTTTGGAAATTCTCAACCTGTAACCTTCAGTGAGTGGCCACTGAAAGCACAAGGGAAAAAAATGAAGTGGTGAATCCTGAGCTTCTGAACTGTGCTGTTCAACTTCATCCTGCCCAGCTGGGTAACCATGGACAAGAAGGTGCAGTGGTAAAAATGCCTTACAGAAAACAATTATTTTCTTAATTTAACACCTTATATATTGCTCCCTGCAATATTCCAGAGAATTAGCTTGTTCTCTGCAGAGTTTTGCTAGCAAGGTCTCATGAGATTCAAATCTTTGATGTGAGATTTCTACTATCTTTTGGGCAGAAACACCTTTATCAGATTATCGAGTAGTCGGTGGACTTGTTTAGGGAATGGTTAGTTAGAGCACAGAGCAGCAGGGCAAGGAGCAGACACTTTCTCTGGGCAGGCAGGGAGATGGGCACAGGCTCTCCTTATTTCTGGGGTGAATAAGCCGGACATGGAGCTGCTGCTATCGCGGCTAAGCGTGACTGAAGATGCGTGGCTTGGGTCTGTCGGTGTGTTAACTCATTTCCTCTAAGGCTTTGTACCTTTGCAGAAGGAATAATGCTCTGTTCTGGATGGTCTCATCCTGTGCTGCTGTGAATGTGCCAGCGCGGGCTCCCAGCCAGAAGCTGTTAACAGGAGCCCCAGACAAGCCAGGCTTGGGCTGACTGTATCAGTGGTTCCGTGGAAGACGGAGGTGAGATATGCACTCTGTGGACAGCTGGACTTAAACATCAACCTCCCCAGTTTAGAGTCAGAGATTACAAGTGCCAGCTCAGGAAAAATGCTGAGCAGGAACTAAAGCAAGGAGAGAGGCTGTTCACCCGTGGGACACAGCCAGGGACAGCCTGTGTGAGATGGTGTTTTGAGGAAGGGCTGACTTCTTCAGAATCGTTCTCATTTATGAACTTCTTCTGTGAAGCTTTTGAAACTCTTCGCTTACTGAATATTCAATTTAAGGCAAAAAATAACAATAGTTCAGGGTTAAAGAGGTCAAAAGGAAAAGTCTTGATAAAAATAATTAAAATTTTAAATGAAAATATAATGGAAACATGAAAATTATGAAAAAGTAGCTTTGTTTCACACCTTCTATAACGCAGGCAGCTTCCGTGTGTTTTGCAGTGTTCATGTGGTGAGTCCCCACTCATCATCTATTTATCTCCATGTACAGAGATGTGTCTGGAGCAGAGATGCACTTACAGGATCCTGCTCCTGACACAGCTGAGGTCAGCAGCAGAAATCCCTTGCTTCAGTAGGGCACTGTTTCACCAAGGGGCTTTTCTTCCATGCTATTTGCCAAAATACAATACAGGGTGGAGGCGTGGAGTCTTTTTCTCACCAAAAAGGATGCAAACACTAGGTCCTGCAGTTGCTACCCTGGTGGGGTGGTTGCTGCCTGCCCAGACGTGCCCCACTGCCCTGATCTTGCCACCAGCCCTGCGAAGGGACGCTTGACAACTTCCCATTTAAATTCTGGCTTTGGGCAAGTTGGATGCCAAATCAGACAAAAATGGGACATTCTGGCTGAAACCCTACTCTTGGAAATGTAAAGAGTTACTCAGGCTGTATCGAAGTTGCATGTAAGAGATGACGCTATTGGAAACCAAATAAAAAATCGCGAATACTTTGTTGGCAGGGCAGGGGGGGAAGGGATGCTGCTATTTAAAGATATCTTAATCAAATCCAGCCCCTTCTACACCTCTAGATTTTACTCCAAGATCCAGCTAAACCACTAACCTAACAAAGACCCCAGTTACCAAAGGGAGAGATAATGAAGATACAAAGGAAGAAAATTAGCTGGCAAAGCCATGCTCCTGGATTATTTCACTGCTCCATGGGGGAGCCCTGAAATGCTGACAGTTTACCTTTCAAATCTCTCAAATAAAGCAACTCTTAAAAAATTGCTAAAATATTATTAACACAAACAGCAACATAGCAGCAGGGTCCCTTTGTCAAAGTGACAGCAAAGGCCGCGTCTCCCCACGCTGCCAGCGGCAGCGTCTGACAGCCACGCCGATGGGAGGGTTTGGCTTTGTGCACATCTGGGTGCAGGATGCGGGACCCCCCCGTCCCTGCGCCGTCACCCTCCCGTGAGTGGGAGATCATCAGCCTTGCTCATACATGGAGTGTGCTACTATTGCAGCCTGAGCAAAGCTCTCTTAAACAGAGGATTTTCAAAGATTGTAGTATGTGATGTAATGGACCTCCACCTCTTTGTCCCGTCTTTTGCAAAACCTCCTCTCTCTGCACCAAAAAATAATTCTCAAAGAAATGAGCTTGAAACTAGTGTGGGAACGTGCTCAGTCCCTATGAAAGGCAGCCTGGATGGAGGGGTCTGCCTGGAAGGAGGGATCTGGAGTGCCTTTTGCAGGGCTCACCCATCTTTTCCAAGACTTCTCCCTCCAGGTTTGGATGCTCAGAGGAATCCTGGTTGGACCTTGTATCCCCCTCCAAAGTTGCTGTTCGCAGAAAACAATTACAGCCAATTTCCCTCTGTGAAGATGGTGGAAAACGTCAAAGAAATGGGAAATATGGAGGGAACTATACAGTTACTCAAAGAAAAATGTCAAGTATTATCATTAAAGAAAATTCTATTGAACAAAAAAAAAACAATCACCAACTCTCTGCATTTGCAGCGCAGTGTCTGCTACTTTGAAATCAGACTCTAGCTGATGTTATTTTGGGGAATTTAAGCCAGACTCTTGCTGTCACCATCTCAATGTTCTTGGCTTTGTTGCTGTTTCTCTGTTTTATTATTCTGAAGAAAATAAGTCTATTAGTGTTCTTTTTTTGGCAGAGGAACGGCTGCCTGAGCACCGAGTGGACGGACTCCAGGTGGCACAGTGGCTCAATGCACGGGTCCCTTCCTCCTGCTACAGTCAAGTGCAATGTCACAGGGATTTCCCTCTGCAGCACAGGGCTTTTATGGGCTCTCAGGGTGTATCCCCACATTAAGCACCTGTGCTGAGCTCCAATCCTGTGGCCAAATCCTGCCAAATGGGTTGCACAGCCTGGATGTGATGCTGGGGCCAAGGGAAAGGGGTGCACGCGAGCGGGTGCCTGCGTGCACATCCCAGCTGGCCCTGGTCTGCGCCATCCCTGCCTTCACGAGGGTCTGCGGCACAAGACCTGGACTTCACGAAAAAAACCCAATGCCAAAGTTAAAATGCTCCGCAAGGATCACTGTGCATGTGCGCAGTGTTAGTGAGCCTTTCCCCTGCCTCCACACGCACCGGGCACTGCTGCTCTGCATGCACAGATGTGCTTGGTGTAAACAGACCCCAGCAGCAGATGTGACTATCCCGAGCACAGGCTATGAACCGACCTGGCTTCATCAAGCTGTTCTTAAGATCACCCGGCAACAGCCTGAGAGGGAGCCAGGCAGATCGCCTCCCTCCCAATCGCTTTCTTTTAAGAGTTTATTAGTTGCCTGCTGGCATAGAAAAGCCTGGTGCTCTTACAGGCTTTTGCCTCCGAGTGCTCCTTAATTGCCCCCTGAAAACCCCACAACCAACAGGTACCCAGCTAATTTACCAGCCAAGTTTTGATGCCTATATTTAAAAGGGTGACCCTAGTTTGAGAAAGCATTTTTTGGGGCCAATCTGTAATTTGAAACGGTTTAAACATATTTTTTAAGTAACCCTGTAAAATAACGTGCTGCCAAGCAAGAGCTTTGGGTTAAATTATACCCCCATGAAAATCACAGCGTGTAAAGGCGGCTGCTGGAAGTTGACAGAGCCTTAATTATGGCAGCCTCAGTGGGCGATGTGGCAGCAGTACAATCAAGCCTCAGAAAACCTGTGCTTTAAGGCCACCAGTTAATCCTGTGTGCCTTGCGCACATCCTGCTTTGGAGCTGTGCTGCCAGTGCGGGTCACGAGCCCTGAACCATGTTTTCAAGGGAAATGACTTCAGAATAACCAAGAACATTCACTTGCTGGGGAAGATTTCTGTGCTTTTTCCTTTCCTAGTTCAGGCTGTTCCAAAAAATAAACACAGAAACTACTCTGCACAGTGTTTCTTGACATAAAGCCACCGCTCTACTGTGTTGCTTTGTGACAGCGGCACCATAAAATATACGTTCCTTGTGCTGCTCTACTCCAACATCCCCAGCTTGCAACTTAAAAGTCAACATATTCCCCCTCCTCAGGCCTCTCCCACATCCTCTCCTACGGAGCTAGGAGTATAAAAACACTAAGCCTTGTTGCTAATGGCCTAAGCAAATGATTTAATCACAGTAATGTAAAAGGAGTGAGGAGCCTGTACGATGGAAAAAATGCTGGACAGACAGTAAGACTAATGAGGCAACATGTAAACCCAGGCGTTTTCTAACAGACGGGATGTGGCAGAGCTGACGTATATTGAAAGGGACATAAAAACATAGACAAAACAATAGCCTGGGTTGGCCATAGCTTGATTTACGCAGTGGAAACATTTTTTCCTCTGAAGGCAAATGCAAGAAGCATAGAAGGCTCTATGCTTGGTAGTACAGTCACAGCATCACGACTGGAGATGCAAAACGCCTGCACCCAAGCACACCTGGCCTCTGTGGCTGTGGTGTGAGGCTGTCTCATGAGCACTCATGCAACAAGTTTCCCAGGGCTCTGCAAGAGAAGCCAGCATTGCTGTCACCACAAGGAAAGAGAAGCTCAGACAATTTGTTAGACATCTCAGCGCAGGAGAGTGCTGGTGCCATCACCAAAGCAGCAGGCTTGGTGCGCAGAAGCCAGTCTGCATTGCTCGTGCTGACCACTACTTGCAGCATAGCTCAGAAAGCAAACTCGGCTGCTCTGCAAACTGAAGGCCACCCCATGTCATCTGTGCAAAGCAGAGGGTGCCCCTACTTCACACCTCTGGCTGCCACGGGGTAACATCTGTGTGCAGACAAGCTCCCAGTTCACACCATGGTGGAGTTTGGGCAGCATGAAGAAGCGGGCGCTGGGCGATGCCTACGGGCACGGTGGTACCACGCCAGTCCCGGGGCTGGGATGAGACATCTGCTTCCTGAGCCAGGCCAGGCGCCGCTCGGCGAGAGAGCCAAGTGACACAGCTCCTGGGACTGCCAAACATATGGTGTGCTCCACGTGTGAGCGCTGTACACGCTTCTTAAAAACACCAGCTGCTCAAGGTGAGAGCACGAGTGTTGGGGAGGAGAGGACAGCTCAGGGACATGAGCACGTGTGCCCAGTTTCACTATGGGATGGCTAATGAGGAAAGTCTGTATTTTTGCCTGCCTGCTCTTACTGGAGAAACCTCTTGGAAATTCCTGGTGGTACATGCAGAAAACCATGAAGCAAAAAAACCTGAGTCATCTGTTTCAAACTCTCATGGCAGCTTCCCCTGTCAATCTGCATGACCGACTCAATTCTCATCCATTTTCTCCATTTTGGGGGAGTTGTGAAAAATAAATACAATCATTCTAGCTGAGTGATTATAACATATGCTCAAATTGCAGTTATTTGGCCAAATTCTCCTATGGCTGTACCACAGCTTGGGCTTTATATAATCCAGGCAATAACACCAGGCACAACCAGAGAACTTGGTCAGACTGCATTGCTGCTGTGCCATGGACAGATTTACCACAGTTTGGTGCTTTGCAGTAGCTTAGCCAGGGCTAAAAAAAAATAAGAATTTAGTTATTAATGTCATTTTCCGTTGAGATAGTGTGTGAAATCAATCTATCATGCTAAATCTGCAAGTTCCAAACGTATACATAAGGTATATTAAGGGATTTGGAAAGATTAAGAATAGCTCCTAAGCGTCTGTGTGTGTGTATAAGCACTGATTGTTTTATCTATGAATTACCTGCTGCTGTGCAGAAAAGGCAAAGATAAGGAAACCAGCCTGAATCGGCCTTACTGGGAACAGCATTAGCGGGATTATTTGCTCACAGCTGAGCTCTGCCTCTGCTTCTCAGGCTGATGTGAAAGTATCGCAGAGGGGTGCTGCTCTCCAGAGCCAAGGGAGCCCGAGAAATACCTGCCGGCCCTAAACCAGCTGGCGTTTCTCCGTATGCTCAGCACTGTGCCTCTCAGGTCGGTGCTCACGGGACATGCCGGGTCCGTGGCTGGGTCCGGGCTGTGTTCCCGCAGTGCTCCCCGCTCCCCTGCGCCAGCCCCGCAGACCTGCTGCCGCCCCGCAGCCTCGCTCCCTGCCCCGCCGGCTGATGTCCCCTGGGAATCGAGGTGTCCCCGGCATTTCTGCCAACTGCCTCGTCCTCTAAAATCTCACTGAAGCACTGATCACCTCTGTGTTAAAAAAATACGGCGTTAAAATGCGGTAATGACTAGAGCCAGTGGGAAGAGGCCTCTTGCTCACAGCGGGAGCTAAGAGTGCCTGCTGGCACATCGCCTTCAGCTTGGTGCTGCCGGGGGGTTTCGGTGCAGGGGCAGAGCCCTCTCCGTGTGCAGCACCAGCCTTGAGCAGGGTGGGCGGCTGGACCGTGACGTGGGGCCGCAGAGCCCACCTTGCACGTGTGCCGCGGCTGCTGGGGTCGCCGAGCTGCTGAGCCCGTGCGGCCGAGCAGGTGGGTTTCCCGGGTGGCAGTTCTTTTAAGAGAAATTGGGAGGTCAGGACTGGGCGCTTTTAAAGATCCATCTTGTTTTCACTGCAACTCGCTCTTCCGTGTGCCACAGATAACTGGCGGGGTTTGTAGCTGTTCCTGGTTAGTGACAAAGCGTCAGACTCGGCCTGGCTCCGCTCCCGAAGGACCAGCAGGGCTCTGGCTCTCGTAGGCGGTAGCCCAGGGGCCTTGTCTCTGCTCCTAATAAGACATGCTGATGAATTAGCCGTTCACACACAAACACAACCCCGCTCTTGCCTTGTGACTTGCCGAATCTCCCGATTCCCGCAGGAAGGCAGACCTCCGCCTCCAGCAGCCGCTGGGCAGCTGCGCTCGGTGGTGCCGCGTGAGCCCAGGCAGGCAAGGTTCGCCAGGGCTTACCTGGCTGAAGGCACCTGGACTTTAGTCCCAGGATTAGTATCAGGGGAAGCACTTACAAGGAACGACCATTCCATGGGATAGCAAATAGATGACTCACATCGTTAGTAGCAAACCTCAGTGTGCCTGGCATGGCAAAACGTGTGCTATTCCGAAGTGGTTACCTGGGCTGGTTCTGGCAAACCTACCTAAGGAAGGATACCTTTCCCCAGACACTCATAGCGTGCGTAACTGCGCAGTTTATAAAAAGCATCCTCTGAAAAGATTTTCCTACTGGGTAAAGGCCCATTACGAGGACTTCCTGGCTTACGCGGCTGTATATAGCAGTGGTAATCCTATTATGCTTAGCTAAACTGCCCTCCACCGAACAGTGAAATGAACTTTACAGAACACTAGAAGCTTAATTAAGCCTCCAAGCCTGCTGTGAGCAGCACGGTTCTGCCTCTCTGCAGCCACACGGTCGTGTTATCACAGAAAGCACAAACAGCACACCTGTACCACACACACACCAAAGGCTGCTTCCCTGTCTTCATTCAGCTTGTTCGTGGTAAATTGAAGGCAAATTATTTGTAGGAAGAGTTGTCCTACTAATTCTTTATCACCGAGAGCCCAAATCCACAACCATGTACATGTGGCAACAACTCTGCTCTTGCAAATAGCTGTGCTGAGGCTGAAAACTAGTTGCTCATGCACATGTATTTTCATTGCACAGCTGTGAGGATACAGAAAAAGGGTATTGATCAGCCAGGCCCTGAGCCTGGCATTTCTGGAGGGGCTTTGCAAGTTTCTACAGAAGCATTACACCTGCAGCTAGGGGAAAACAGCTGGGCTGCAACAGCCCCAGTGCCTCTATGGGCCATTTTTGATGAACATCAGCGTGAAACTTCAGAGCGTTCACACAGACTGGAGAGCTGAACAGCTGTGTCAGGCTGTGCCATGGGTGTCGAAGCAGATTTGAATGGCCTAGCCAATTGGTTTCAGCTGCGTAAGATGTTCATGTTTCTCCCCTAACACTTTTTCACACTATTCACACTTGACAGTCTTTGAATTGCTCCAGAAAATGCTGAATGTCAGTGAAGCTCCTGGGCAGAAACCAAAGGGATGAGCAAGAGCGTGCAAGCTGCAGCTGGGAAGGGCTACAGGGGCAATTATCTTGAAACTTTAATATTGCTAGCTAATATCTTAAATATTGCTTTAAAAACTACAACACAACTCACAATCCTGCAAACAGCACATCTCTGACTGCCATGGCAGTCTGTCTGTGCAATGCATGCCCAGTCCTGCACAGGACAAGACTTGACCCAAGGACATAACAGCACATTTGCAGCATAGCAAGAGGTGCTGGTATCACCCCATGCATGGCCAGCATGGCTTAACTGCTAACCGTCACTAAACACAGATTCCTGTGATCTTTTCAGACCTTCCTCGTGCTTTTTTCTAATGGAGGGCACCTCTGAGGTTTAGCTCTAGAAATTACTATCTTCAAATACTTGCTTTTTTGGTGTGACAGACTGAGACAGGCTAAATATTTTGGGTACTTCTCTTGCCCGGCTGGTAACCCAGATACTATTAGTGAAGCACAACTGGGTCATGTGAATTAATATTAGCATCTGCGTTAGCTGCTTTATTTACAGCACTGTAGCTGTCAAAAGTTGTAGGTAGCTTAAAAGGAATATGGTTTATTCATGTTGACATTAGCATTGAAATAGCTAGATGAAGGAAGGCTGGCTCCTCAGGACCAAGAGGCCAGGCAGGGCCTGTGGCAGGTACAGGACCAAGAGGGGCAAATGCCCAGTGAATGGTCCGGTCAGTGCAGGGTGAGGGGGGCAGCTCGTCCCAATTCACATGGGCCAGCAAAAGACTTGGCCAGCAACACAGCCTAACAATGTCCACCGGTTTTCTCTATTGCCCAAAACCAGAGTAAGTGCTGTTGAAATAACAGAGGATGGAAGGACTCTGATTTTCCAAAGATCCCTGCTTCAGGCGAGCCCTGTCAGCACCATTCTGGCTGCTGCTGGATGCAAACACATGAAATGCATGTGTCCTTAAGGCTAAGCAACAGGGATAGAGGTCAATACTGATTGTTAAAGAGGAAACTCTCATGCTTCCTAAGCTAACTTCATGTATTCTGGGTGGAGATCTGTGTTGCCTCAAGATGTGGACGTGGCAGGTCTTCATCAAGGCTCAAGCTGAAACTTTACTTGATGGCTGGTCCATGGATCTGGTTGCTGCAAACTTCCTCACGTGGTGCTGCTGTCATATTGGGACTAAGGAACCCAGACCCTGTTCTTCCCAGCTCTTGTTGTGGTGTGTGCTCGTACTGGGGAAGGGGGAACCTGGCCTGCAGCCCCCAAGGCACCCACCACCACCCATGTCCTGCCCTGTGAGCTCGGGTCCTCCCCTAGCATCTCACTGTGCTTTAGTAGTAGTGCTGTGCCACGGCCAGGGCTGGATTTGAGGCATCAGGTAGAAGAGGTTATTTTTTAAAAACTCTGATCACTGTTTCAATATAATTAAGGAATTAATTAACTTTCCAGCTCAGTAATTATGGAAGCTTCAGCCATATGAAGTAGTGCCTCTTTCCATAGGTCCCTGTGGCTCTTACAGTGGTCAGTGTGTATCTGAGAATACCCTTCAGGTCCTGTTTGGAGTGAAGGGAGGTGGGCTGTGGGTCGGTGTTCGGAGGGGGACTGGTGTGAGTGCAGTCAGACTGGCATGAACCCGAGCACACAGCATCTGGGGAGAGTACCATTATTATTATTTTTAGCCAAAGTCCAGAAGATGCCATGAAGTGCAGGGTCAATTACACCTCTCTCCACTGATGTCTGCAGCCAGAAGCTCTCTGACATGAGGCACTCAGTCACGTCTGTGAGCCAGGGCTTTGCCTCCACCTTAGAGCCCACTGCTGTGAGACACTGGGACTGTCATCTAGTGCAACTCCTGGTGGTCTCATTCCTGGTAGGTGGCCACTACCTTCCTGAGCAGATGCCATGTCCCTGCTCCCTTGTTCTGCCCCCCTTCCAAAATCCCCCGTGACCAAGAGCAATCCTGTAAACAAAGCCAATGCTGAGTTTTAATTTTATAGGAACTGAGGTAATGCAAATTTCTGGTTAATAGAAATTTCAGCAAGGTGGCATTTAAGTAACTGCTGGAGGGGTGCTTTTTATCAGCAGAATTCTTAGAAATGCTTTTTCTTATCAGTAGAAATTGTATCAGTTTATTTTTCCAGGCTGCTCTAAAAAACCTTGAACAAAGAAAACTAGAAAACAGTTTCACAAACCAGCTTTACTGAGCAGCAACACTGTTAATTCCCTGGGTGCCTAAAACTCATTTTAAACCAGCATAAAACAGCAGAGCAAACTTTGAGTGTGTCTGTGGGGCATAGACATTCCAGACAGGCAAGGATCTTGGGTCAAGCTCTGCTGGTGCACAATGGACCTACCTTTGCCTTGGGTTCAGGGAAGGGATGGAAAGAGTTTGGGAGCCACCAGGGAGTGCAACATTGCAACAAATATCTCCCTGGATTCCTTTAACCATCATAGCTGGGTGGCTTTTCATTTCACCACATGGATCAGATAGATCACTGTCTGTTCCAGCAACCTGCACCATGAATGCAATCTCTTGCCTGCTGAAAAGTCCAGTTATCAGTGAACTAACCAAAGCAGAAATTACATCCTCCCACACGGGCCAGAGAAATTACTATAATCCTCTTATATTCGTCTCAGTTGTTAGATGGATAAATTCTTAAGCCATTATATCACAACAAAAGCAACATCTATATTTTTCAAGTGAGCTAGAAAAAGCAGATCTCCAGGAATCAGGTGGTCTCAGAGCCAGAGGTGTTTTTCTCTGTTGGATTTTGATACTACCAGCTGCTGAGTTTCTCTTTGCCTTCAGGAAACACAAGTAGCCATCTGGAAGCTTCATCAATACACCAAACCAGCAGCTGTAATTGTGCTTATCGAACAAGAGACTAAATCTGTCCCAGAGAACGCAAAACTCTCCGTAGTCACACGAATGCTACCCTGGACCCATGGCAAGCCTGACCACCCAATAACCAGCAGTATACTGGCGAGAAGAGAAATTATGGCTGAAGCACAAACTTTAGAATAAGAGGGACAAGTCCTGCTGCACTCAGTTTTGCTGGGTGTTGTCTGGTCCATGCACTGACCTTATTCCTCAAGCAGCCAGCTTCAGTATAAATATTCCCAGACTACAAAAAACAGAGAAAGAGAGGGGCTTTCTCTGAGTGCATTTAACATGGCAAGGTGCTGCCAGTCCTTGGCATTATACTGGTCTACTTATGTTGACGTTGAGCAGAGAAGAGGCAAAAGCAGCCAGATCTTCCCCCCTACTTACCCCAATGTGTGAATTTGTTTTTAGGAGCAGTGTCTGCCCAGCAGTACAAGGACAGCACAGTGCACTCTGCGTTTCACTTAGGAAACCACCCAACCCCAAGCAGATGGTGCCTGCTGCACCATCTCATCCCTGCTCAGACATTCCCCAAACCTAGATCCAGAAGAGCCCGATGTGCACATCCAGTGGCAGGAATTTGTGCCTAGAGGCTCTGAGCACCAAGACACATGGTAGAGGGGAATAGCTATTTGCATACAATCAGGTGTGACTAAACTTGAGAACACATTATGCCCTGAAACCTGTGTTATTTTTCACCCAGAGTTACACAATAGCATATTTTCAGTTCAACCTTTAGTTCCAGTCTAATTTTTAAGACTCTGATTCCTACTATCCTTCCCTGTGATACAAAACTCAGTTCCTTTTGCCTGATCAGCCAGTGTGATTGCTCTGAACTTGACCAGGTCAGAAATATTACAGCAACATTTGTGACAATAAGATCATTTATCAAAACAGAAACATTCTGGGAACAAGACTTGGGTTCCTATGGTCTGTTTAAAAAATATACACACATTTTTTCACATTCAGAATGTTCCTTTTCAACAACATCTAATGAAAAGGTCTCTTTTGAGCTCAGAATGCCTTCTTTCCCTAGTTTGGTTAATTAGTTTTAAATAAATTAAGGATGTTTTGAAATATCCTTGTCTGAAATTACTGAAATAAAATATCTTGAATACTCAGAGACCCAAAATGTAGGATTTGGGGGGGGGAATGGTTGGACAATTTAGGGAGGGAAAATTTTCAAAGTATTAAAAATTATGTCAGACAAGAAAACTATTTCTTGCATGTCCCCACTCTGCCACCTGTGCCTTAAGGAGATCAGGCCCATTTCCTGCTTGGACCTCCTCTGCCTTTGGGTGGTTTGATATCCTTCCCAAAGGGACAAGACACAATCATGAACGTATCTAGAGATGCAGCTCCTGGGATGACACCCAGTGCGTATCAGCTTTTCTTACTGTATTTGGTGATGAAAAGTTTCATTTTTACAAGCAGCCTTCAGGAAGATGCAGGAATTTCAATGAAATTTCCGAGTTTCACCCAAATTAGCGTCTCCCCCATCAAACTCGTCAGCCTTATACCCAGATGTGTGACACCACACTGTGGCAGACCTGCTGGGTTTGTGCTAGAGCTCTGCACTCATCCCTGTAGTAGCATTCCCACGAAAGCCTGCTGTCCTGGCCAGCCTGTCTCTCCTTTTTACTTCAGTAATAGGAAAAGGCAAAGCTTTTTTCCCCTTAATCAGCTGCTAGCTCCATAGGTGTTCCCCCATCAGTCATTTCCAGCAGCAATCGCAGCATTAGCCTCTTCTTGTCTTGCACTAAATCGAGACAATTCCCTACCAGGCCTGTACCAGCTTTGCTCTTTGATCTCCAAGGGAAGCCTGAAATAATTATGAAACTGTGCTTTTTTTTTTTTTGCTGGCAGGTTTAACAACCCTCCGACCAGCTCTTTGGATGCCATCTTGCCGGCTGTCAGTCATACTTTGTAGAGGCAAATCCGTAAATATCACCTCATCTTGTCTAAAAATCTCACAGAGGACTATTTAGGGGGTGATTTGTTGGTGTTGGCTGCACAGCCCTTGCCAGCAAAGCCCTTTGAGCTGACTCTTTTACAGATAACTATAAAGACAGGTTGTGAGTTACCACCTTCAGCTCTTATGGTAGTACTGACCCCAGCCATTGCCTCAGGAAAGGAGAGAGCAGCGATTCTGGAGTTAGTATAACTTGTGTTGTTTCTACAAATACATCAGTGTAAGACACCTTGTATACAACTTGCTTTTCCTCATCTTTCCAGAAATCGCCCCGATCCTCTTCACAGCAAACTGAATTTCCTTGAACAAGAAAGGCTTCCAGAGACTGAGAGGTGATGTTTCACTGCATCCCCTCTCACAGGCACTTGCAAATCCCACCTAATGATTACACAGACACTTCTCCCAGCATTAAAAACTCCCAGGAGTATGAAGTAAATGAATTTGGAAGACTTGGGAATAGCAGCAAATGCTGCTCCTGATTTGAGGAATGAATTGGAGCTGTTTCGTTGCTCTCTGCACTGCTGTTGAGGGGCCAAGAGGTTGGTCCAGGGGCTGCTCTCCTCATCCTGAGGTCCATGGGAAGGGAAGTGCAGGGAGAACAGAAAATATATGAAGAACTAGTGGAAAAAGTCACTCTGGCTGGTTATTTTTGACCGAGAGCTCTGAGCATCTGCTGGCTTTAGTTTTGCTAACTGTACTTTTTAATTTTGGCAAGGATGCCTGGAGCCTAAGAGAGGAATGCACTGTATATATAATTATAAATCAAAATATAATGTAATAAGTAAAATGAGCACTGAAAAATACACTCACTAACTGCATATGCCATCTACCTAATAGTTCCAGGCTGTGAGTCACCACTTGAATTAAAGAGATGCAGCGAAGCAGCGGAGGGCTTGCTCCACGAAGGTAGTCGGGTTCTAACGGCTGTCTTGGCACCTACCTCTGGTTGAAGCCAACAGCTCCCAGATCTGACCTAACTCCCCTCCAGGGACTCTGAGATCAGCAGTGTCCTACCTGGCTGCCCTCGCAGAAACCTCAGCACCGGGCTGTATATCTCCTGCATTATATAGGCAAAGAGTTAAATGCCTGAGAAATGGGATCACAGACCTGACTAGAGATCAGCCTAAAGGAGCAAAAGAAATCCTGGGCTGGGGCAGAGCTAAACATCACCGTAAAAAGCAGACAGGAATTTTCAGAAGATGGACGCCTACCCCAGGGCAGTCCTTTCCCATAGGAAAAAAGGGAGAAAGACAAGGTGTTGCTGTACCCTGAGGGCCGGGGCACATATCTGGGACTAGAGGAGCCAGTCCGGGCACTAATCCCTGCTCTGCCAGGCTGGAGCAAGCCTTGCAGTGAGGGAAACCATCTGACGGTGCTGCTGATCTTTAGTACCGGGGCATGGGAAGCTGCGAGAAGCAGGGTGGCTCTTCAGAAAAAGCCTGTGTAACTGTTTTTTTTTTGTTTTTTTTTTAAGGGACCACTTAAGGCACTACAGAAGGAAAATGTGAGGGTGAGAGGGACAAGGATGCAGATACAAGAGGTTTCTGCTGCTAACCTTAGTGCCCTGAACACAAGATCAAATTTGCATGAAGATCTTGAGCAGGAGAGTGCATGTAAGTGTCTTTCACATGTACAGAAGCAAATATTACCCTGTCTGCAGTAAAGCACTGTCCTAACACATCTGCACACACAGAGACTTGTACACTGAGCTACAATGCCCAAGCAAAGCCACCAGCCAAGGGCTAGACCTTCTTGGAGACCCCCATGCCCCTGGCATTCCTGCAATAGGTGCTTATGAACTTACAAAAACCAGCAGTGTAAAATAATTGAGTGCTGCTTTGCTGCGGGATGTCAGGATTCCATAATAATAACTCATGATGATTTCACAGCAACTTTAAGCCAGACAGTTTCCATCCTGCTGTCAAGGCCATGTGTCCTTGGCTTTGAACTGCTTTCTCCCTACTGGAATTCAGCCACCTCTGCACTGGGACACACTGGGATTTTAATCCTGTAAATGATGGCATTAATCCTGGCCTCAGGGGCTTCCCTGGGAGCAAGGGACTTGCTGCAGGATCCTTCAGTTCTGTTTCCAGACAATTAAATATTCCCAGCAAGCTGTTAATCTTTGAGAAATCAGCTGGGTTTTGGTCATCATTACTTAAATGGAGTGGATGGCAGAAGGTAGGCATCTGAAACCTTAATAAAAACCCTGGCCAAAAGGTGTGGATATTTCATTCCTCTACTAGAGCAGCAGCTACGGTGTGTGACAATGCTCTGATGGCATGTTGTCTTGCTGCTCTGACTGGCCAGAAACAGAAAAAAAAAGCCATTTTGTGACACGTTTTTCTTTACAGGATTCCAGAAAAGCTCTAGCTCTAGCAACGACCTGAGAAGTCTTAAAGTATTTCCTTCACAGCGGCTTTTGTTCCTAAAGTGCTTTACATTTCTTACATTTGGGGATGGCAATAACAATGATTAAAGCCCATAAATCTAGGAGTGAGTCTCCTAACCACCTTGTGTGTGGTTTAAATGAAGCAGATTTGTTTACGGTATATTAAGGGCACTGGGAGGTTTGAGCATTTTTACCAGCTGTTCCTTGTGATTTTTTGGCAGCTCTCAGGATGTCATTGTCATTCCCAACATATCTCGAGATGGCTCTCAGAAGCCCAAGGAATGGCAGCCAGGCATTTTGGCCCCCTCCCAGGAGGTTTAGCGTGCCTTGCACGCTCCGTCATGTTTGCTAAAGGAAAATGCCCCCATTTTGCTGTGCCTCTGAGCATGAGAGGTCTGCAGGTCAAGAAGCTCCTCTCATTGAATGCAAGATGCAAAGATAGGGAGAAAGAACACTTTTTAAACCTTTTTTTAGTCATTTTAAAGCTTCTCACTAGAAGCTTTTGAATTGCCGATAAAAAGATATTAACTGTAATGCTGGAAATACAGCCCCTTGCCCTTGGGCTGAACCTGGACAGGGACTTTCCAGATCTCACAGCACACCTGGTTCATGCTGATTGCCCCTTACAGTTACTCTTTGTGATATTTTTATCCACATCTGTTTTTCTCTGCAGGAAATTAACTGCTAAGCTTGGTGGTTGCTCCTTTATCTGGTGGGGGATGGACCTTTATGGTTCTCATAAGACCTTCAAGATATCCAGGTTGTAATTTGGGTATTCCCTTCCTTGCACATTAAATTCACTTCTGATTTGCTTCTGCAAAAAATGCTAGAGAGTTTTTTGTGGCTTGTTAATGTATTTTCTTTCTTGATTGATAATGCTTCAAGGGAATGTGATACATTTACCTGCAAACTCTGGCAATACACCATACATTTTGTCCTGTGACAAGCCTCATCCTCATCCTCCTCCTCATCAAGGAGTTAAAATTAACTCAGATACTGCTGATGATCATGTTGATGCAGTACCTGCTCTTGACACTTTCAAACTTGATTACAGGCAAAAGGGCCCTTTGCAAGGCTGTTGGGATAATCAGAGTTATCCCCACATTGACTGGGAGACTGGAAGTGCATAAGATTGAAAGCCTTTAGCGTGTCCATAGACTGAACTTATCTCAGCCACAATTTAGGTTGATAGAACAATCAGTTCCACTACTTTACAGAACAAGCTTTTAAAACCCTGTCATTATTAAAGGTTAAAAAAAGCTGTAGTCTCTCAGGTAGCTCTTACCAAAGCAAAACAGAGTACAAATTAGTATAAATCGGTGCCTCAACGCAACCGTGTAATTTACATTTAGACTGCTAAAGAGTCAAATGCAAATCTTACTTTGCCAGACACGATGCTTCATTGAGACTGACTACTTCGGGGTGTACCGTGATACTGCTGAGTCAGAAATGAAGAAGTAGGATAGGTACCAAATGAGAAAGGGATCGGGGCGAAGGGGAGGTGGATGACGGAGGGCCCAAGGGAGAGTAAGTCACAGCGAGGAGGAAAAATAATGCTTGCTGTTAAAGCACAGGAAAGGGAATTAAGCAGTCTGGGTCCTTTTCCTAATTATGGCATTTTGGATTTGTTCTGTGACCTTGGGTAAATAATTTATTCTCTTTGTGCACAGTTTCCTCATCTGTAAAAGAAGGTTAATAGCTACAGCTCAAAAAGGTTGGCTTCTCTTGGCTTAGGTGAAGGTATGAGTCAGGGCAGATTTTGGCACGCAGCAAGTCTGTGATGTGCTAAGAGACACTGTGTAGGTAAAAAGTGCAAATAATTACTATTTCTTTTACCTGAGGTAGGTGTTAACCACAGCTGTATCAATGGTGCAAAGCTGATCAGAGGAGCTGCCCACACTGGGAGCAGGAGGAGCTGCCAGGCGTCTCTGGGTTGCAAGGGGGGTGAGTTTGGAGCAGCTTTCGTCACCTCTGCTGTGGGTTTGCTTTTTTGTTTACCAGAAGAGCTCCATGAAGAAGTGAGTTCTGACAGCTTTAGAAGCACAGGGAGAGGAATAGCTACTTCTTGCGCTGTGGATAAAAAGCTGCAGCTTCCCCTACGACTACCTGCATTTCCACCCTTCATCTTGAAATCCATACTGGTATTTTGGAAGCCAAGCAGGAAGAATAACACAATGTTGTACTTTCTTTAGGTTTTTTTCAACCTAGCTATAATGCACAGTAGATGTATTCACCTTGGAAACTTACTAGCTGGCTGAGGGTGATGCAAAACCCATCAAATACAGCAGTTTGGGTCTGACCAGATTTTCAATCCCTTTTCTACTGAAGCTGCCATTCCCAACATGCAACACTCCTCCCCAGTCTGAGCAACACAGCTCCATACAGACCCTTCCTGTCTGGTTTTGAGAGCCTTGGAAAACCAGTACTTAAAAATGGATTTGTGTGATCCATGAGCAACCATTTTTACTGCACTCCAGCCCAGAGTAACTGCTCATCTCGGTAACACAAGTGTCACACAGTGGGATGTGGAATATTCATATAAAATTCAGTGACTTGATCAACACAGCAGCTGATGAAGTTGATAGTACAGTTTGACCAAATTACTGAATTTCTATGAATATTCTGTGTTTGCACCGGTATACCTGAAAAGAGAATTTATCTCCCAATAGTAAGAAACTCTTTTATGACAAGCTATAAATGTTGACATTCTGTGTAACTTTATATTCACTTCTTGTCTCCTATAATATTGGTAATTTACAGAGTCTCTTTCATGGTAAGTCCCAGCAGAACACTAATGACAAATTCACTGTACTACTTACCCTACTATTTCTTAGTGATGTGAAAATGGAGAGCCCAACTCATTCATAGTATATTAGTGCTGGCCTGAATCCCCGCAAAGTCGCTTATTTCAATTTCAGTGCACAATAAAAAGAAAATCCAAGAGCCCTAACGCTGTTGCAGCAGAGACACATCAGCCTCTGGCATCCTCTGTCTTACCAAACGGAGAAGTGGGAACTGCACGCAAGGGAGCAGAGCTGGTGGGATCTGACAGCAGCAGGGACCCATCTCTGGTGACACGGCGTAGTGTTGCTCTGTGCTCTGTTTGCTGAGGGTGATAAAATAACTGCTGTGTTCCCCTGCAGAGCAGAGTTTTTTGCACTGCTAAGGTGAATAATAAACCAGCCTGGACAGCAGATGGCTTCTCCTGGCCATATAACAATGAACAGCCATATATTTTTAGCGAATTACTTAAATTTCTATATCTTTAATAAAAAAGAATCTGTGTGCACTTATAAGGCACCTCACATTTTAGGAGTTTCCTATTATAGATGTCATTCCCAATGGTTAATAACTCATCCAAGTGTGACTTGAGTAGCCCACATCATCAATATTAAACGTGACATTTACTATCAAGAGCAAAGTTTTGGGGCTGCTGCCAGCCCCACTCACTGAGCTGTAAATATTTTGATCATCAAACAGGAAGAAGAAGGAACTGATCAGGCTGTGCTCATGCCCGATACCAGCGGGGAGTAAATGGGTGTTTTCACAGAGCCCCAAGCAGCTCAGCAATTGCAGCCTTGGCAGGAGCATCTTCAGGCTGGTGGAGCCAAGGCAGTAAGTAACACGCCTGTGACCCTCTGCCCAAGCTAGTACCCCGCGCTGCGGAGATTGTGCTGCTGCTGAATCTGCCAATGGGCACATGGAGAAATTCCTCCTGGGTTTTAACTGCATTACAACTGGGAACACTCTGGAGCAACAGTTCAATCAGTCCTGGAAATGTTTGCACTAAACTGAGCACTCGGCACAGCCTGGGAAAGAATGGAGAAGGCCCAGTGCCCTGGGGAAGACCACCTGGCCCACCACAGCGTCTAATTTCCAACAGGTCCCTTGAATGGGATTGGCAACATGTGACCTTCTCTCCTAGAGACCAGCCAAAGTCCGGCAAGTGATTCCTGCAATAATTTGACCCTCTCAGATGTTTTACATATACGGTTTGTTCATGCCTGTGTCCAACCTGGAGCTGCAGTTGTCTGGGATGTCTATACATCAATTAAATCACACGCACTCATTCACCTCCATAAACACGTTGATGCCTACATCCATTTACTATGCAATATTGTTGCTATAGCTACTTTACGATTGGAGCTATTTGTTCCAGTGTGATCCCTGCTAAATGATACACAAACGTACAAACCCAAGAAGCTGCTGTTGTTTGAAATATGTGTTATCACTCTGTGATTATACTTGTCCCACAGCAATGACACTGCAGAGCTTACGAGAGGAAAGGCCCTTGTGAGGGACCTCCACATTAGAGTTTCCTCCTTGTATTTCACCCTTCCAAAGCAAAAAGACAGCCAGGAAAGCTAAGCTGGGTGCTGCTGGCATGAGAAACACCCCACAGCTCCTTCTGCTGAAGTGCAGTGAGCTGCTCGTTCTGGTCCTGCTGTGTCCGGCACAAGGTTTAGGAAGACCCACCAGCTCAGGAATTAGGGAAATGGAACTGCAGGATCTACCAGTGTCAAACAGTGTCAGTGGCCAGTCCTGACACCGTGGCTGTAGCCTCCCCTGAGCTGCAACTGATGTAACAACTTTGTGGTTATTAGCACCACATTGTCTGGAGCAAGCTTACTCACTGCAAATGTGCTTCTTTTTTCCTAAGCAGCGGGATAAATAGGGACAGAAAGCTTCCCTGCAGCGAGGAGACGTAAATCACAGGCACATACACAGCACAGGGGTGCAGCTGCACTCCAGCCCCTGCTTTTCCACCATTCCATAATTTAAAAAAAAACAAAGAGCTATTTCTACTTTTTTAGGTCAGAGCAAGAGCTGTGTCTTGTCTGCTGCCTGTGCTGTCCAGCTCCCGCAAGCCTTAGGTAGAGCAGAGGAGCCCTCACTCCATCAGGGACGTGGGGATGCAATGAGCAGCGCTGCCGAATAACGGATCATTCAGCTGAGAGACTGAGCTGAAAAACTGAAAAACAAAATTTTGAATTGACCCCAAATATTTTTTTCTGCTCAAAAGAAGTTCAGCTTGCTCTGGGTTACCAAAATTAAGACACTTTTTTATTTTTTTTAACCAGAAAAGTTATCTTAGCACTATTTCAAAAAAGAGGGGGGAACCATTTCATTTAGAAAACATTACAACAAACCACTTCCTTTCACAATGGCCCAGATAAAATATTTAGCCATCCCTGAATCACACTTCTCATTGCTGCAGACAGAACTATTCCCCATGGCTGCAAGCTGTGCAATGCTCCTCTCCTCCTGAAAAGGAATATTTTGGCAACTACACGATTTGCTAAAAAATATATCGCTCAGCTATGGCAGTAAAGAAATGCCAAAGAATTACTGCTAAACAGTTATTTTGATTTTTGTTTTTCAGAGTCCATTATTTTAAGGGGAAGAATTTTTGGAAAAGTACCAAGATTGTTTTCATGAATGTGACCCCATAATTAGACATGATAAATAAGTCTGGAAGGTCTCATTACTACAGAATGGCACTGTATAATAAAGACTGCAAATACCAAATAGCTTCATTACTCCCATTATCATCTTTTATCATCGTTTAATTGTGTGTATCAATTTTTAATAAAGAAACTTCATGTGCCTTTGAATTAGATCATACTGAGAGGGGCTTTCATTGATTACAGAAACATAGCCAGGCTAGCTGGGTCATCCAGATACAGAAGCAAGGTGGAGCAGGATTGAGCATCTTAGTTATTCTGGTCTGCCTGATGAACAGAAACACTTGTTAAACTTTACTCAGTGTCACTTAATGTTATTAGCCCTCCTGGACCAGAGTGATTTTACTGCTCCTCCAAATAATGACAAATGGTGCAGCTGGACAGAGCTGAGCTATTCACTCCAGTGATAATTGCTGCACAATGATATTAAAGTAGCATTCACCAAAAACTTCCCCGGTTAATGATGTTTAATTCATTATTAAATGCAGCTCATTACTGTTGGAAAGAAGGCCATTTAGCAGCCATCAGCTTTGCTAATATTGCTGAATGTCTTGCAGTGGCCAGACAGCAGTGGGGAAGGCATGTTTTAAAAATGTATTTTCACTTCAGAATAAAAATGGAAAATTTTCTGGCAGTATTTTGAAAAGAAATAATGTCTAATACCATCTGAATCTCTCTGTAAAATCAGAACAGTCAGTTGTTTGCTTCTGGAACTAACATCCCCTTTACATGAGATTTTAAAGGTGTAATTTCATTGCAAGAAAAACTTTTTATTCAGCACTTTTCCCCCTCCTGCTTCCCACCAGTTTTGCTGGGACACAAGTAGAGGCATTTTAACCACAGTCTGTCTGTAAACACTTTCCTCGCGGCCACTGAGCCACCAGATTTCTCCCAGAAGGTATTGATGCTCCTGCTCCTGCAGTGGCTCTCACCAAAGCAGCAGACCCCAAGGACCGTGCAATCCCCACACCAGAGGAGGTTTAAGCCTGTTACCCAAGGCAGCCTCCCTGGTGTACCTGAACACACAGTTGCAGAATGTTCGTATAATTGAGGTGCTGAAGGTGAGGCCAGATGGTGCTCCACTTTCGAAGCTCATTAGGAAAGGTGTTTGGTGACTCACATCTAATACCACGTTAATGTTTCTCCAAGCCCTCGGGTACAATTCCCAATGCCTCTCCCGGGCTGGAGTTCCCAGGTAGACCCCGCTTTTGGTCTACAGACCCCACATCGCCCAGAGCCAGAGCTGTGCTGGCAGATCAGCCAGGTAGCTCCAAAATAAGGCCTAAAACTGGAGCATAAGAACCACCAACATGAGGAGAGCAAAGCTGTAAACTCTCCGAGTAATCTGTTCTAGAGCCTCCATTATCTCAAGGCCCAGGTAGTGCCCTTGGCCATCCTCATACCACAAAATGTCACTGTTCCTTACACCGAGAAATGACCCAGAGGTTAAAATGGCAGGAGACACAAGCCGCCTTCCTGAGGTGGCCCACAGGGGCTCTGTGGGGCTGGGTTAATCCAAAGATTTTTCTGAAAAACATATGTGCTAATGGTACTACCTCCCTTTTTCCATAGTTCATCTCGAGATGTGGACAGGCGAAGAAGAGTATAAGATCAGTTAATGCTGTACAAGTAAATGGCAGCTTCCCCACCGATGCACTTCGGGCTGCACACCATATGTTTACAGCAGAGCCTTTCTAGATATTGTACAAACATTGCTTAATTAAACAGCAGATAATTCTCCTGGAAGACTGAAGAGCACTATTATCATCAACATTTACACATGCAGAACCGAGATGTAATGACTGGCCCATATTTACACCAGGTTGCGTGTGTCAATATGAGTGCCCATCCCTGGGGATGATGGGGATGGTACCTGGCTCCCAGCACTCTCTCCTGGCCGCAGGCACCTCTACAACCTCTTCATTTCATTCTGCCCATTCTGAAACTGCAAGCATTATCCAAGGACTTCCAGCGTGACAAGACTAGACACCTGAGTAAAGGGATCCAAATGCTCTTAGTGCTATAAAAGAACAGCCCCTAAGCACCATAAAAAAATTGTTGGTTTAAATGATTTTCTCCCCTTTTTTTCCTTCAGATCCTCCCAGAACCTAGACTCTGGAAAGGACTAGTGTGAGAAAACATTTAGCTCCAGTACAGAAAACCTAAACCACCTTTATCCAGATAATAACATTATCAGGTCAGCAGCAAATCTGTACTGAAGACATGAGACTGTGTGGACAAGGAACATGCCAGTCCTGTTGCCTGTAATGGCCCTCAGATGCCACATCACATAAAATAGTATTTTGCTCAGAGGGGAGATGAGAGGAGGATTCATCAGTTCAAAGGACATTGCTTGGGACCTGCAGCAGGACTGAGAAGCCTTCTTGTGCTGCAGCTCAGCAGCTTGTACCTCCTCGTGCCCAAGGCTTGGAGCGGGTCGCGAGCTGTGCCCAGTGCATTGCCCCCAAACACTGCTCTTGCAAAAGCTGGAGTAAAAGCCACCGTGAACCATCCCAGCAGCCTGCTCCATCTACCACCACTTGCTGGGGACGGCTCTCAGCTTTCTCACCTAGCTCCTGGGTGCTGCAGTTGCCTTGGCAGATAGTATCTTGGGATGTAGAATGCAGTTAAAACCAACAAAACAACCACCAGCCAGTATAGTGAGCAGTGAGTGGAATAGAACAGAACAGAACAGATCAGAACAGAGGAGGTAGATCTAGTGGTTTGCAATACAGTTACCCAAAGCAGCCATACAGGAGCACCAGAGACAGTGGGAAAGAACTGGGCTATTATGGAAAAGACCGGTTTTACCTGGTGTGATGGGGCACAGCGGAGCGCTCAGCTCGGTTTGTTGCTCAGCCCTCCTCAAACAACCATGGTACTGAAAGCTGAGGGAACCGAGGTGCCAATTTTCTCCAAGGAGGCATCTCAGGCTAATTCACATCTTTGGAGCTAAAAAATTGTACAGGGTAATGTCAGGTTATAAAACAGGCCCTTGATTTGCCCTGGTTTAATTAAGATAATGAGAAGTGTAGGATGATGAGCTATGGTTCCAGACAGCAGGAAAAAAGGGAAAAAAAAAGGATGAAGAGCAATTACATTTGGAACAGAGAAAAGCCTACAAAGTTAGGGGCTGGGGAACAGGCTGTGACAAAGGGGATGTCTACAAGAGATTTATAGGTACCAAAAATAGAGCAGGGCAGGGCTGGGTGACTGGAGAAGTTTGGTGAAGCAGAGCCTTCTGCATCCAGAAGGCAGGTGCCGATCCAGCCTGCCGGTCCTCTCCAACCGTGTCTGATAGGTCGAGGAAAAAATGAGCTGGCAAATCTCAGCACAGTTGCTAACACAGTCGCAAGCTCGACCGACCTGGCAGCCAGGACTCTGCAGAAGGGCTGCTGCCTGGTTTGCTAGCACCACGACGCTGCTGACTGCTTGTAAACCTTTCCCAGTTTTAATGTATAGTTTCCAGATGTGAGGTTGCCAGCTGAAGGAGCCCCGGCGCACGTGGTGCTTGTTGAACAGTCCCATCAGTCTCTGACAAATAGCTCAAGCATGTGTTTAAGTCTCAGAGATTTCAGTGGGACTTGTGTGGACCCAAGCTGAAGCATCTGTTCAAGGGCTTTGCTGAATTGGGCTTAGCCACTCCCGGTACCCAGACACACAGGAGAACATTTCTTCCTTAATGCAAAATGCTGGGAAATCCTGGATAAAAGTTGGTCTTACTGTGAGTTGTTATTAGCTCCACTAGCTCTGGATCAAACCCAGAAGAGGTTCAGTACTTTCTAGTTTAAATATAGTCTGTCCTTCCCTGAGTCTACCACAGTGCCTTATTTCTGTCCCAGCTAGGAGCCCACCATGATATAATTTGGATGAAAGTATCTGTTAGAGAGAGCACTGAGTTCATTATTGATGCTTCCTTAATAGCAATAACAATAATTGTGATAGTAACAATAACACCACCACGCTGGCACCAGAACCGGTATGCCCGAATTTACCATTTTGTAGCAAATACTGTTTGCTTTTCCTATACTGTCCTTTCAAAACACTGCCTTGGAGAAAGAAAGCCCTAAACCGCAGACCTGCCCTGTCCCTGCAGCATCATTCTGACAGCAGTGGAAAACTGTATTCCAGGAAATCCAGCTCACATGCTGCACTGGGACAGAGGGGAAACTCCAAATGGGTCTTTATGTGTATGCTACATAATTCACCATTCACCAGCACCATAATTAATCCAGATCACTTAGTTTTACAAGAAGCCCTTCAGCAGTGTAATTAAGCTTATCAGTGATCAAACTGGGTCTGACTTCAGCATTAGAAGAGCAGCCAGAGAGAATTGGTAACAACAGGAGTGAAGAGGAGAGTTTAAGCTAGAGACAGTTGGTCAATATTTGGGTGACATGAGACTCATTATATACCTCCTTAATAAATATGCATTTAATTTCTGTTCCACTGTATCTAACCCACTTGTCTGATGTTGTATTATATTGCGTTTCTATGCAGTTTTTATAGGTTGAGTCCCAAGAGCCATAATTTATTGACATTACTTCATAAATCTTTAAAAGGGCAAGAGAGACTGACTTAATCAGAACGAATCATTTCTCCTTTGTTTGGACTTGTTTAAAATCAGTTGCTTGCTACTTGATACAATTTAAGTGACTAATTATGACTTGATTTTCTCCCCTCCCTATCCCTTTGATTCATAATCAGTGCTTTCAGCTAATGAATTTACCATTCTCAGAGTACCATTAAAGACTTGGTCTTCTCCATGAATAGTCTTATTTATGCAAGTACCTCATCGACTTCAGAGAGCATCAGAGTGATCAATTCACAAATAATTTATCTGACAAATGTTGCTTCCCCTCTCCCCCTTCCCCAGCCTTGCAAACTGCCTGTGGGCAAATTAGAAATTTCTCAATTATTCATTATTAAGAATTACTTGCAAATTTTTCTCAGTAAATAGTTTTTGCCCTAAACATCGAGTAGCTGCAATGTATGTGAGCACACTTTGTGCTTTCTTGGTCAGCTTCTGAAGCCACGTGGCCTCATTTCAGCCCACAAAAGGGATGATTTCGATACCTAACTGGCACAGAAGCAATGGAGAATTTTACTTTCTGACATACAAAATGACAGCTAATTCTGTATTATCTTCAATTATTTATCTACGAGCCCACTTTGAAGTATTTTAGGCAAGAGTTACATAAGAGGAAAGTATTGTTATTCCTTCACGTGCCCTCCTTTTCCCCGGGACAGTGCTCCTCGCTCCCGCCTGCTCAGCGACTGCAGGCGTAGGCAGCTATTTTAACTTCTGTTCGGCGGGGCTCAGGGAGGGGATCTGCGCTGCGGAAACAGCCTCCGATGCTGATACGGAAGGAGGATTCACTTGATTTCAGAGTGCTGCTCTCCCCTTACCCCCTGCCTTTGCCCCCTCTTGCCAGGATGCCCAGGAGAGGGAAATTCCTGGTGGTTCCCCGCTCCGACACCTCGACACAACAGATGCTGGGCCACTCTGACTGCTGGTTTTTAAATGGCAGTGAATCGAGTTTGTGGAGTTGGGTGACTCCCAGCCCTGGGCAGGGATGGGGGCTGTGCAGCCCCTGGGAGCAGTGGCAGCCGAGGGTCGTGGTGCGCAGCCACGTGCCAAGGACCGGGTGCTGTGGGTGGGCTGCAAACAGCACCCAGAGATGTGCCAGCAAAGGCAGCCAGCACTCCGTGGGGTCTCAGAGATCCCTCAGAGACATGCCCAGCATCAGAGTTCCCAGCAAAAGTGGGCGTGCTGGGCTCAGGGAGTCTTGCGGGCGGGCGATGGTGCAACTGCCATCACCACTGCCCGGCATCACTCTTAGTGTTACAACATCTGGGATGTTCGGACCCCGGCAAAGCAAATGCTTTATTGGAGGCAGGCAGCTGCAAGCATCTGCGAGGCCAAGTGAGGCAGCATGCGTGAGCTGTGAAGAGAAGCTTCTTATTTGTCGGGAGATTGGATCATTATCTGACAATGAATTCTGGGCAGCCACTTACTCTCCTCTTTCTGTGGAGGGTTTTTCCACTCTTTGGGCTCAATATTATATGTAAACAGAATTGATTTAGGTCCTGAGAAGAAGCTCCTCAGTGAAGGAAAACAATAAAGCTCTGCAGAGGGAGGTTTGCCAGGACACACGCTCCATCCGTCCTTGAGCAAGCGGCCCATTTTGTAGAAAACCCTTCACATGCAAAGTGCTCCTGTGGCTAACAGAGCTTCATCTAATTTAAATGAAATTACTCCCTCTCTTTCCCTCTCTGACCTCTGGTCCTTGCTGGTTGCCATGGAAAATAGACAGATGAAACCCAGAAAGAATTTAAAGGAGAACTTAACTAAATTGAAATTGTAGCCCTAGAACCTTGTTCATCAGCCTGTTTCTTTGGTGGCCTGGCTATTAAATAATTGAACAGCTGTATTGATAAAGCACACATTACAAATCGAGTTAAGTAAAGGGTCAGGTGAATGAAGGCAGCTTGGCAAATGGCACTTTGATCCATGACAGGGTCTGCTCTGTGTGGAGATCAGCCTGTGTTGAAAGGGATGTCGGCATCTTCTGGTTGTATCTCCACGGTCCCTTCTGCTGCCACTTGTTCCTGCCAGATGAAGGGCTGGACTGAGGGCAGTTGCAGGGACTTGAACCAGGCCAGCCAGGTACCAGAGAAGAGGAAGGAGGTCTGGGGGGCTTATTAACATGTGTATGGGGCTGCGAGTTTCCCACTCCATTTTAGGGCCCCTCTGACCCTATCTCCACTTAGCAACATTGAAAAAAAAAGAAAAGTAGGCATCTATTATGCATAAATAACCTTGTTGCCATGACAGCAGCAGCATCTGCAAGCACTAAGAGTATCGGGAGCTTTTAGGTAAATGAGAACTGACACCCTGCTCACAAAATTTATCTCCTGGGTTAACGAGGTGAAGAAGAGCTCAAGTCATCTGTCAAAGGGCAAAGGGCTGGATAGATGTGTGTTCATTTTTAAAGGGATTTCTGAGCACAATAGATATTTCATCACTATGCCTTTGGAAAGAAACCAACCTCTGAGGCGTAGGCTCCGCTGTAGAGCATGCAGGATGCACACGCCAGTGACAGAGCAGATGCAGCACCGTGTCATCCATCACAGCTCTTGGAGCGTCTGCAGCTCACTGCAGTGCATGTCGTATGTCTGTCATGTCCCCGTATCTGCTGTAAAACTGGTCAGTAATCGAGGAGCTAATATTCCTAAAAGATTTGGCACTTTTCCCAAGTGCCATTTTTGACTTTTATGAATGAAGAGTGAACAGTGACTCACCCACCACAGGGAGAGCCAAACTGTAAGCACGGATATGGGGGGGTTGGGTTTGGCCCATGCCAACAGAGATGGGTTACACAATGGATCATCCCAGTGGTCTAATTCGTCATCATCTCTTAAAGCAATGAAAAACAGATGAGGCCTCTAAACTTCTCCCCTTTGTTTGCTGTTAGCTGCCTCTTGCTTTTCAAGATCCTATGGAAGGAGAGAAAGGGAGTGCTGCAAGAAGACAGGGGGTCACCGACAATTTGTGGTGGCACAACTGGCCTTTTATAGAATATTCATCTTTGAGAGATGAAGGAATTGCAAGGTAGATGCTGTGGCTAGCTTTTGTGTGTATATGTGTGTGCTTTATCAAACCTTAAACCTCCAAAAATCAAGGCAGACCAGGAGAGCTCAGAAATACTGCTCTGCCTGGTGCACAGCCTTGCTGAATCCTGAGGTCTGGATGCTTTCTTTGCCTTGGTGATTCTGTGTTTCTAAAGTCTAATGAGCAACAGTTTTGGATTAGGTATTTCCAGCAAATGGAGGTCCTCTGCAGGCTCAGATGACAATTCAGCACCCAAACACCCAAACATCTCTGGGCTCAGGTTTCCCTTCCCTACCTTACACAGCCCCTGTCTCCAGACACATGCCTAATAAGCTTAATGTCCCAGGTGATTACTTCAGTAGAGCTGATCTGCTATTCCACACAGGCAGCAATAGGCCTGGTATCAACCAAAACCTGGGAGAAATCTTTCTCATACATAACATGCGAGCAAGCAAGGACGAAAGCACACCAGAGGCTCCCCCTCATCTTTCAAGCATTGTTTCAGGGACTTTTTCTCCAAAGCATTTTTTGAATAGGAGCTGCAAGTATTCAGTACAACTAAGATTAATGGCTTTGGTTTTATCCCCAAAATGTATTGCTCAATCTCAGGTTTGTGCTTCTGGAAAATGATTTCTGTATTAACGGGATCTCTGTGACATGCCTTCCCTGCGTCCCTGCTCTCTGTTCCCGTGACTGTTTCCATGACCATCACATCCAGCACTGGTGAACTGGGCCAGTGCCTGCTTCCAAATTTATTTTTAAAAACCATTTTGCACTGCACGATCACTTGTGCCAATGCAAATCTCTGCTGGTGCCAGATGGAGGAGAGAGGCCAATAGGTCATTCCTGCCCCAGATCTACCCCAACCCCTTTCTACACTCTCTTCACTGGCACTGCTGTGTCTCAAAAAAGCCTTTGCTGGAGGGGAGTTTACACGTAAGCTGAGCCCTGAAAGTGACCCCTCTTATGCGAACTAATGACTCCAATTTTTCCACGCAGAGCACTGTAAGAGAAAATTTCCCTCACTGACCACTTCTGCGCTCCAAGGAACAACTCTAAAAATGTTCCACAGACCCTCTGTAGATCCCACTTTGGGAATTACTAGCATAACTAGGATATATTTTCCCCAGGGAAAAAACAGAGGCTTTTTTGCTAAAACATTTTTTCTCTTTACAGAAAAATGCTTTGCTACTGAAGTTTCAAATGCAAGGTACCAATCTTTCTTTTAAACCATTAACTCTTCCTTGGCTCTTCTTATTTTTTCAACTGTCTCTTAAAATCCAGACACTGAAAGAAAGTTCCCCCTTGGCTAAAAACCATCTGGATTCAGAACTGCTGTCACCACGTGCCTCGAGAGTGGTGACGTGGATGTGCCTCCCACCTTCCCCCTGCCCTGCCCGGGCTCCCTGCTCAGCCTGCGGGCTCGGTGCCGGAGGAGGCTGGGGAGATGTGCAAGAGGGACCCTCTGTAAGGAACTCGTAGAGGGAACGGGAGCATATTGAAGCCTCTGATAGCCTTTTTGGCCACTTTTTGAAAGGAAGGGGGATGCAGATGTAATGTCAATCAATGATTCCCAGCTTGTATCTTCGCATTTAATTTTACTGAAAATCAGCATTTACCATTACTTCAATGACACTGACTCATATTCCATGCACACCTCTTTGTCAGACAGCACGATCTTTTAATGCTATAGCAAATGGTTGGTTCTGCAAAACTTGTTTGGAGAAGACAGAGTGAGCAGTAACACCCTGGCTCTACAAGGCACTCAGACTTATGCATCCCAGGCAGATGTCCTACTCATTCCTTTTCCTCTTTGGAGGGTGCATTATCTCACTCATGAACCACTAAGGAAACCTTCTATGTTCACCTATTTAAGACAGAAATAATTACACTGACTTAAAAGTGAAATCTCCAGCATGCTTTTTCCAACATTAATATCTCCTTGTATAGTAACCTTATTATAACCAGAGGTAAGTGACCCCACCACAGTACTGGCCTTGTTTAGGTTTCTCAGTAAGTATAAGAAGATTACTATATACATCTTATTTCTGTTGCGATAAGCAGCTTAAAGAATATGACTAAGGGTCACTCCATACAATATCTCTAGGTAATTACACATAATTTTCTGGTGTGCAATGAAATGAGCTGAAGGTTTCCAGTATGCAGCTTCAGGGCTTTGCCATTAACCAAGCAATTCCACACTGAGACTAGAGCTTGTCAAGAGGCACATTTTTTTGTTTCCCATAAGATATAAGGACATCTTGACATTTACTACTTAACTACATTTCTGAAAATATGACATGTTTCAGATAAATAAAAACATTTTGAGAATACTGAAACGTTTTGTTCCAATCATGACCTTAAAAAATACTGTTACCTGCGTGATAGAAAATAAGATGCATCTTCGAAAGAAAAGTCGTTCCAAAACTCAATCAAAGTTGTAGCATCTCAACTTCATCAAACACAGTATCTCCCTTACTGTTTGCTTCCACAACATGCATCTCTGCTGATATGCCCAGTCCAGAACAGGCAGGTAAAACATCTTACCATCTAGGTAATTCGGTGCTCGTGCAGGGAGCAGACCCCAGTGCAGGCTGGCCTTGCGTGCCAGCTCCTGTTTCCCAGCAGAGCTGGCCAAACTCAATTTGGGCTAGCACACAGTCAGCACACTGTGACTGCAGAGCCAAAATGCCACAGAAATCAAGAATTTCAACAAAAGACAAGCTCCTGGAGGCAAAGTGCTTTAGTGGAAACTACCTGGGCAGCTCTGAGAGTTTGGGTGCCAACAGGGAACTGCTGATTTCCTGGTGGGCAGCAGTCAGTATGACTAAACCCACCTTGCCCCCAGTAATCTCACTTCAGGGGACCCCGGGGAGCTGCTGTGCTGGGCGTGATAGATGGCAGCCCCAGCACAGAGAGGCAGCGGGTGCCAAGCCGCGTCTCCACGGCCTCAGACTCAGCTCAGTCTCAGCACAGACCTGAGACGTGCTTCTCTGTGAGCTACCTCAGCCCAAACTAATCCCCAAACAGGGAACCGCAAGACTTCAGACAAACAGTGCAAACCCTGCTTTTAACATGAAATCTGCAGGGCTGGGCAGAGGCTGATGTTAGCTGTTTACGGGAGCAGAAGCAGGCTTGGGCAAGAAGCACTCTCCTCCTCCCTGGTTTCCAGAGCTGTATAATTCCTTCACCCAAAACTACTGCATTTCACCTCTGCTCCTCAAGCGTGTTGTTAAACTGCAGGTTTAAGAGTACTTCAGAGCTATGCTTGTACCATCCAGTAATGTTTCCAGTCTGCAGTAAGATGCATTAGCAAACAGGTCAAAATGCCATTTACTGAATTCGCCAAGGGAAATAACAGTACATTAAGGAATTCAATAGATAATGCAGCTCAGGGCTCAAGCAAAGTTAACTGACCCATGGTCTGATTTTGTGAACACTTCCAAATGTCAAGTTATGAGTTGCAAAAGGAGAACCTGGGGTGTTGTAACTGTATCAGCAATTGTCCTAATTGAGGGATTCCCTCCGGTCCCTTAACTGAGGTAGAAGAACCACGGAATTGGTTTTGGTTATAATGAACCTAAGTACTGTGCTCCACACTACACACCCATTCTGACCCCTGAAATCCACTGCTCACCCACATCCAGCCAAGTGCAGGTGTAAAGACCAATACAGGCACTCAGTGAACAGCCTAATTTACAAGCCAGGTGATACCTGTTTAGTATGTAACCAGTTACGAATGCACCCTAGATCATGTATAAACAGATACCTATGGGCAAAGCTGCATCTCCAGAAGCAGAGAAGGAGAATTTTCCTCTCTACTTCTCACTTGCCGGGTGCATGAAGGCTGCACCAGGAGCATTGAGCACTTAAGACCCAGTGGGTTTTGGTTATGGGGAGGGCAGCTTGTGGCAGCATCTGGTAGAAGCCCCACAGAGATGCCTCCAAAAATGCCCTTCCCTGTGCTGTCTTAGGCCGGGCTGGTGAGCCCCGAGCCGTGTCCTGCCAATACGTGGCATTTCCACTGTTTAGGAACCCAAAATCTCTCCTGCTGGGAAAACCCTCCTTTACAGAGTGGGGCGTGATGGAGCATTTCAGGGCCCTGTGTTTGTGCTTCTCACTTGCCATGCTCTGAGCAGGCAGTGAACGAGCTACCAGACATGCAGTGCTATGTCCAAAGGAGGAGATGAAAATCCAGAGAAAGAAACAAAAAACATGTTAAGAGATGATGTGTTGTCAGAGGTGGCGACTTCAGCACCATCACTGTAGGAAAATTCCTCTCCTGCCCATGCTAACCTGCTGTCTTTGACAAAGGTGTTGACCTGCCCCTGGGAATCCTGTGGAGGTGTTGGCTCTGGAAATCCCTCTGTCCCCTGGGCTACCCGAGCTTTCAAGGTAGAGGAACTGCCAGCCAGGGAAAATGCTTTTGGGCAAGCTGGTGGGATATTGAGATTTGTTCTGCTATTTAGTAGGGAAGGGACAGCTCTCCCTCGACTCCCAGAAGCACAGCCTGACACAGTGCTGCCCTTCCAAAGATGCTTTATTTTCCTGACAAACAGGAGACAAAACACCCCGTGCGACATGAGCTGCAGATGACCAATGCTTTACTATGGTCCTGAGAGAGGACTGCGGGTCAAGTCCAGGTCTTATTTGGCCATTAAGATATTGATTTCTTATTGACTTTGCCTGCTGAGCTTCCAGCAGAGAAAAGCCCTCCTTAGCTGGCTCCACCAGCAGATTCTGCCTCTGGGACATGGATTAGGTGATCCTCCAAAGCGGTGATGGTAACTGTGTTAAACCACTACACCTACCGTTTTTTGTTACCGGCTTATGGAAGTTTTTGAAAGACCTTTGAAATCCAGGATGCTAAATGGCTCCACGCAGGAGAAGGAAACTTTTTTTCCCCTTCTTCCACCCTTCCTCTGCCCCAAGGATGACCTTTATATTCTAAGCATTGTGTATGTCAACATCTCCATCCATAAATCAATTATTAATACTGGGCTGATTAGGCCTAACCCACACTGGCTTTTTGCAACCTCACTGAGTTGAGATGGGAATTAGAGAGGGGTGGGAACATTAATAGTATGGATATATGTCAAGTGGAGATGCACCTAAAATCACATGGCTTTGGTTCTTAATCAGAAGACACCAAAAGATGTGAAGCGGCTGCACTGTACACCTCCCTTCTGCACATTTGCCTCTTAAAACATCATTTGCCTCAGATTCTTTTGACCTGTTTCTATGGATCCTTGGACACCCATGGGCTGAGAAACAGGTGCCAGGTTCACCTCTGCAGCAAGCAGCTGTGACAGGACCCCCAGCTCTTACAGCCTTCGGCAGCAGGCAAGCACTGCCGGCTCCCCCCATCTCTCCTCTCCCCAGGCTGGCTCCCGGGGTGCCTGCTCAGCCTCCAGTGCTACGTGAAATCAGGGATACCGGCCTTCATCTGGCCTATAAGAAAACCATGTTTTTATGGAGCAGTTCCCCTTTCCCCACTCCAGGCTGGTCTGGTGAAAGCCCCCCCTCCCCGTGCCTGGCTCCACGAGGTGTCTCCCTGCTGCACCCCAGGATGCTGAGGATGATGGAGGTCTGGAGGGGGGCGAGCAGTCTGTGCCATAGCTGGAGGGCAGAGAGGATTAGGCAGGGAGGGAGGAGAGGTAGTGTGGGGTCAGCACCGTGCCTGGGTTTGGGGAGGGAGAGCCCAGCGCAGGCAGTGGATTTGGATTTGCAGGCAGCCCGTTCTCGCCGGGAAGGGGACAGTGTCATTGAGAGGGAGGAAGAAAGGGGAAAGGAGATCATGTTTTCTCAATGCTCTTATCTGAAGCAAACCCTTAATAAGGATTGGGATGAGCCCGGCTAGAAGGGAGGGTTACCTGTGATACGGTGAAAAGCTGGTGGCAGGAGGTGGGCTGCCGGGGAAGGGGGCAAGCCGCGTGGAGTGGGGGGCTCAGCTGACCCCCGGCAGTGCTGATACGGGCCATCGCTCTCCGGTCCGGAGGAGCACACACACGTGCACGCTGCCATGCCAGGCTGCCACTGCCAGCCGGCATCTGCCTGGACAGACAGTGCTAATCGCTGTCTCTTAACCTCATAGAAAAGGTTGGTTAATTTACTTGGCTAATAATGACAAATACTGCCTTGGACAAGTGGGGTCAGGGGTTCAAATGAGCCCAAACCCCAAACACAATGATATGATGTAGCAGCACCTGTCTGACACCCTCCTTCCCTCCTTGCCAGGACCCTCAGTTCTCACCACTGCTAGTCCTCCTGTATTTGAGTTCTTGTGGCTCCAAGGTTTTGGGGGAAAAGGTGAAAATTCAGTCTTTTTTTGATGAAAAGAAGGCCTCCCTCCATTCCCTAAAGAATGCAAACCCAGAGGACACTATGGTGTACTCTACTCTGCAGAAGAACCCATGAAATACAGGAGTCCCTGAAGACACCTCCATTGACAAAGTGTTTTCCTTACAAACTCAGCGTGGATGGGAGCGGGGATGTGAGAAATTTGCAGGCTACCCTGCAGGGTACCAGCCACACTGGACCAAACACATCCCTGAGCCCTGGATGCATCATACCAGGGGTGTCAGGAGATGACACTAGGATGAGGTTTGTGCCCAGCACGATGGAATCAGTTTTTTGCCTACCACCTCTTCAATACTTATAGTTATTATTGACCTCAGCAAAAGCAGAGCTAGATCTTTCAAAGTCTCCCAGGAAAAGCCACGCTGTGTCTGACCCAAGGAAGAGAGGTTTAGCAGCAGTGTTAGTGGGGCACAAATGGGAACTGTTATCCTCGTCCCTCACCCATTAATGGCTGCTCTCAAAGAAGCATAGAAACGGGGATTAAAGGATTGAAAACTCACTGGGTATTAGAGCTACAAAAAATACTCGTGGGGCGTGTTGGTTTGCCACAGGCTATGTGAGAGCGGTCAGTGTAGGGCAATGGCAGAGCACTGCGTAGGTCTCCGTCCCCTGGACTCAGGGTCTAACAGCAATTCCAGTCTCCCTCAGTGTTTCCATCCATCCGGGGGAAGCTGCTATACTGGCTGGGGCCCTAATATACCAGGAACCATCAGTTGTGGCAGAAATTCCTCTCTGAGGGCTTGGGGAACTCAGAAGTGACATTATTTCCTGCACTTAAAATGACTGGTAATCAAAAGCTGTGTTTGGAAAGCCCCATTTGTGCCTCACACAACCTTAGGCTCTGATGTATACTAAAATCTCACTTTAATTATGCATGAAGTGTACGTCTTTGGCTTTTAGGGACAGAGGAAACAGTTTTGTCTTGGGAATAACTGAGAATTATTTTGGCCTGGAGTCAAGAACACACAGCCCAGTTTTTGTTCATTTCAGTTGGTTTTGGGTTACTTTCTAAGTGCAGGCAGCTGTTTGACGAGGGCCCATTTCCTACAGAAAAGAAAGTTATTGTGCTCTTGGCAAATTCTCTTTGAAATGCACCATTTCAAAACCAGAGCAGGCAGTGTAATGCATGTTTCCCCAGCTCCAGGGCTGCAGCCTCGCGGATCTCGGGTGACTCCAGAGGACACGTAACCCCGTTCTGAGTTATGTTCCACCCCTCTACACCTGAAAATCCAACTATGAATCCTCCAACCCTCTTAGGCACCTAAGTAATTTTTAAACAGTGGGCTAAGGAGCCTGAAGAAGGGTTGCAAATCACATAAGTATCTTAGAGAAAAGTTGTTTCTCATTTTCTGCTCGTGTGCATGCCCTCTGCACCAGCCTGCAAGCCCTGCCTGCCAGTCTGCCACAGCACTTGCGTATATTTGCAGACCCGTCGTTTGATCTCAGCTGAGCAGGGCGTCTGGGGACGCGACAGTTTCCAGTGATCACAGCTAAAATGCTGATGATGCTGACTTTCCTCCTCGCTCTCTGCACACATCCAGCCAGTGGACATCAGATGTGCCTCTGAGCTGCTGCCTCAGAGATACCCACCACCTAGCAAGGAGACAGTGGAGCTCTTCCTCTGCTCTCAGAAATACAGCAGTTACCAGGAAAAATGCTAAATACATGGCTGCAGATCCCACCTTCATCTGGGCAATGGCCGGACCTCCAACCCCATTCCTGCTCTCCCAGCCCTGTGCTGGCTGCTCCAGCTCTCCCCTTGGTCATCGCTCAGATGGATGTGTCTGCACTCCCCTCATCCTCCCTCTCCTCCTTCTTTTCCTCTGTGGCACTCATCTCTCCCACCCGCTGCTCACTAATCCCTCTCCGTGCTCACGCCTGTGCCCGTGCCGGCCGGCGTAGAGGGCAGCAGGACCTCCGCCAGGCCAGTGCCTGAGCTGCCGTGGCAGTTCCCAGGGGGACCGAGGAGACACATCTATCCCTCAGAGAAAGCTGGCGTTGTCCCTTCTTGCAGGACTAATACACAGCCAAGGGCTCGGGGCTTCTGTCTCTGCCCCAGATCACTCATGCTAGGTCTGTCCGTGTGTCCCAGGTCTGGGCTTCCCTCCTCGTTACTCACAGTGATAAAAAGGGGCTTTTGGTGACGTCTAGGTTCATGCCAGCTTTTCCTGGAGGAAAAAGTTTGCCTCTTCTAAACCTCCCTCCCCTTGCAGCCATGAACAGGGAGCCGCTTGGACCCCGAAGCACAGCTGGTGTCTCAAAACCACGTCTGGTTGATTGTGTTCATTGATAATTTGGGGAACGTGGCAGGAGAGGAGGTCCCTTCCACTCCCTGCAGGTGCCTGGCAGGGCAGGCGGGAGGGCTGAGCGCAGCGGTGGCACCGGGAGGGCTGTGGAGCAATGCGGTGTGATGAGGATGGGGGATACGGGGCCGGGAGGGGTGGTGGAGGACGGGGGAAGCTCCCCATGGTGTGCACAGCCATGGACTCGTCCTGGCTCTGTTTCTGATGGACAGCACTCTGGTTTCCTAGCCGGGACCAAGTGGTAAGGGGGGCTGAATGAAGCATAGCACCCAGGGGAGAGACATGGCCCCCTCTCAGACACCTGGCTCTAATGTGGATTTTGCTTTTCCCCTAACTGTACAGAATGGTCTCTTAAGAGGTGAATGCGAAAAATCATAACAGTTGTTATAGCCCAGGTTCCTTGCAGCTACATGGCTGGACTGCGATCCCCCATCCAGCCCAGCCAGCATCTAGGCAATTCCTGTGGGTTTCGGTGGGACATGATGCAGAGTGGGGTGTTTCTTCCTCAAAATCTGGCCCTGAGCGAGTGGGCAGCCATGCCATGCAGGACCCTCTCCTGCTCTCAGCACAGGCTGAATGAAATCCAAGTGTCACCGTGCTCTGCGGCAAGCACCTTGCTCGCGATCTTGCTCTCGACTTCAGGAGCATCCCAAGAGCTGCCTATTTCCAGATTATGCTTCCAAGGAAGAGCAAACAATGCAGAGCTGCCATGATATATTTAACGATGAATCATTCTCTTAAAAATTATCAGCTGTGAAAGGCTTTCACCACTCTGGGGATAATGCAATGATGTATTTCATGTGAATCAGTGCAGAGCGTATCCATGGCAACCCCATCCTCGCAGTTTGCCAACAGTTGGGGTAACGGGCCTGGAAGAGTTGCAGAAAATAAACCCGCATATTATGGATTTTTAAAGGAAAAATCAGGCCTGTTTTGAATTGCAAGTGCCTTGTCTGTATGCTCAGCTTAGGCTTGTTTGGTTGTCATGTTGTGAGGCCTTCAGCGGGTGTCACTACCCAGGGAGGTAATTCATCATCTCCGTGCAGCATCCGTCCCCGCCGGGCAGGCACAGACACCCGAGGGCTCCTTCCTCCACAGTGCCCCACTCATCACGCACACGGCCGAGCGGCCACGGGCTGGACCTGGAGGCCTGCAGCACCCGCCGGCCGTGGAGGCACACAAGTACAAGCACAGGCGTGTAAGCCGGGTGTGATGCTCAGAAGTGAGCGCTTGATTTAGCAGTCTGCCTCCTACTCTCCAAAGAGGCGTAGGCACCGCGGGGCAGATCGTCATAAGGCTACAGGCAGCCGAGCAGGCAAACAGATCTTAAGCCCACCTCGAGGGCACCGATGAAGGCAATGCAGATCCCACCATAGGTGCAGCTTTTCTGCCTGTCAGTAATTTTAAAGCAGCTGAAATGCTTGTGATGTGCTCAGAGCCCTGTTTCCAGCAGGTGCTCCAGAGCCTGTGGTATTTGGGAAGAGAGCAGGAAGCACCTGCATCACCATGGGGGCTTGGTCCCCAGGATGCATTTTTCAGCAGGGTTGGAGAATGCCCTGTCGTGTTCCCCAAGCTGGTGGGAGCTCCAGGAGGGTGGTTCATGGAAAACTGCTGCCTCTGCCTCCCAGAAACTTCAGGGCAAGACACAGAAATTCCCTGTGAGAATGTGAAGTTGTACTGAGCAGCTTCTTGGATTACTCAGGAGCTGAATTTTGAAGACCATAAAGAACTGGGGAAAGTCTCAAAGGAAAAATATATTCCACTTTACTCTTTGGCTCTAGCACAGGTGTTAGAGTCTCCCTGATTCAGTAATATGAATCCTATAGAACAGGAAAAAATGTAATTGTTCTGTACGAGAGCAGGATTTTCATGAAGTTGCTTAAAAATAGCATCCTGCAAAAGAGCGCCACGGCTTGTTTAACACTCATTGGGTCATTCTGGGGTCCGTGTCTGCCTCAAGGAAAGAAAAAGCAGAGAAGGGCAAGTTCCTGTAGGGAGTGAAATGGCTGTTTTGATGCAGATCGCTGGGCATTAACGGGCCGCATTGGAGGTGCCTTTGTGAATTCAGATCAGGAATGCTCAGGAATGGCGAGAGCAGCAGAGCAGGACCATCTCTCCAGAGTGCTCAGCAGCTTCCAAGCCTCAGCCCATTCCTGGTGCTCCAGAGCCCTGGGGACATGTGAGCTCTGCTGAGCTTTGCTCCGTGCGGATACCTAACGGGTTTTATGCCTGGTGTTTGGAGCTTGAAAACCCAGCCTGAGGCAGCATAAAACATGATTTTCCTCTCAGTATTATGTGCTGAGTGACTCCAGCCCATCTTTATTTTCTCTAAAGCATTATGAGAGACTAAACACTCCAAGAAAATGGCATCCATTCACAGCACGCCAAGGGCCACCGGCAGTGCTAATAAAAATTCTAATTGCAAGAGGATAACTATCAATCTCTCTGACTCATGCTATGGAAGATGCTGAAATGGCACTCTTGTTTTCATGTCTCCAGCACTCTGTCGCAACGATAGTGTCTTTATGATAACGTCTATAAAGCATATGCAGTACTTGATATATTTTCTAATTTCACTGAACATATCCCTTATATTTCCCCATAAAAATAAGGAGAAAACAAAGGAGAAAAGGATGAAAAATTGCAAAGGGAAGAAAAGAGGGAGAAAATTGGGTAAGGGAGGGGTAGGAAGAGAAACAGTTTGGCTTCTGCCAACCTAAGTTTTTTCAGTCTTCTAAAAAATTACAACCAAATATTTATCCATTTCTCCATGTTTCACCTCTCCAAAATTTCACCATCCCACATGCCAATAGGTCAGCCCAGTTGCCAAGCCCAGCCCCTGTCCTGGAGGCCACCTCCTCTCCCACCCAGCGGACACAGGCCAATTGGCTACAAGGATTGCTCAGGAGAACCAGTCCTTCTGCCATGTGGAGAATTTCCAGGATGCTGGGATATATCCCCAAAAAACACCAAATCCAGCTCAGGGAAGTAAATTTAAGGATGTATCCATTATCACTTTAATCCTCCTACTAACTTCCAGCCAAAATAATTGTGTCTTGGAACAGCCCCAGTGCTCATGAGCCCATCCACATTGTCAGCAGTGCTACCTCGGTCTCAGCCAGGACCAGACAGTACAGCCTCAGAGAACAAATGTGAGCAAAATCTAATTTTCTGCTGGATCAACCTTAATTGCAAATCAATAGTTGAGTTTTTTATTGTTTTGCAGGGTGCTTTGGCACTGACTAGGATGCAAGTTATGTACAAGTCCTGGTGCTGAGCCCAGCACGGGTGATAGAGCCTGCTGGATCAGGAAGGCTGAATGGGTACAGGTACTCAAAGTTATGAAACTTTCTATGGGCAGTCGCTAACATTGCCGATGTATCATGAGTACTGAGATGATTAATTACCCCGCAGTACCACAGAGAAGCTGGTTGTAACTGAAGCACATGAAATGACAGAAACTGGTATTCTGAGATTTACTGGGAGGTGCACACTACCTGCCTGCCCATGATAGGTCACCCACCGAATGGCTCCTCATTAGTTTTCAGCAGCGCCTGGACTAGCAGTGTCTGTCTAGAGAAGGGAGAGAATGTAAATATTCAGGCTAACCTGGGTGATGCTTGTTTGGTTGTTAGTGTGTAAAACCTGGGGCAGAACTCTGCCAGGTGACTGCAATATTTAATATTGCTGCATTGTATGAATAGTTGCAAAAGCTCACATTTGAGGAAGGCTGAAAGCCATTTATATACACGTATGCAGGTACATGTATGCAGGTATATTCTAGTTTCGAAAGAATGGAAACTCAATCACCCAGGTCTTAAGGGAGCTGTGGGGTGCTCTCAGCTCCCCGTGCTCTCAGCTTGGACAATGGCAGACCCAGGATTTCTGGCTTTTTTGTGTGTGGCCCTTCTATGTATGACATAGTCTAGATGTAGCTAAATTGATTGGCAATGCTAGGGTCAGAGCCCAGATATGCCGACTCTCAACATTCTGCCTCCACACAAGACCATTCTGGCCCAAATCATCCATTCAGGAGGTCTCCTCTACCAAAGACAAGTGCTGATAGAGCAGCGTGACCAAGACCCACAGTCCATGCGTCTGTCCAGGTAAGAACTTTGTGCTTTCATATTGAATGAGGAGAACACAACCTAGAAAACCATGCTGTGACTGTCTGTCCATCTTAGGCTCTACCTTAATACAGATCTCATGCTGGACCCATCCATACCTTGCTGTCCAAGGACAGCAATATGGGAGCAAGCTGATATGTCTGGACCGTCCTGCACCAAATGTTGGCCAAGGAACCTGCAGCCTCTAGGCAGGCTGCAGAGAGGCTCCCTCCCACATGCTGCCTGCCTTATGCTGAGCAGGGCTGTGTGCTCCTCTTCCTCCCAACTGCTGTAGCCTGCCAGTTCCCATCTGTTCGCCCTCCCAGTAACGCTTGAGTACCAGCATCTCTCTGCTGTTGCCCGTGTTTTATTGATAAAAATTTGGTCACTCCCTTTGGCAGATGACTCAAGAATTTTGGCTTACAACGAAATGTCTCACCCTTCTCTAGTTAATTTCTACCTGGTTTCTGTCCACGTTTTCTCTATGCAAGCCCATTGCAGCCTGAGCTGGACTATGCCTGCCAACTGGGCTTGGTTATGCTAATGACCACCAGACACACTGAAATCACTCTAATTAACAGGCTCTGCAAAGCACTGCCTGTAGTTAGCACCCTGCAAACATGCAATGCCAGTCATGTCCAAAAGGACACGTTTTCCTTACCCACATCTGCCAAGAAACATTTCACAGACTTCGTGAAGGAAAAATAAATCTTGGTGGATAAGGCAGGCCTGGACACATAAACTCATATGGAGCAATAAAACTTCACTGCCCTCCCCCCAAAGTGGCAGTCCTTTTCTGCAGAGGTAGTATCACACTGCTGGCAATACACATGTGCATAACAGGAATAAGATCAATGAATCTCTACCACATACAGCAGAATGAACAGAGACTTCTTTTACAGGCAAAGACAAATGTATATTTTCTGAGGCCTCGGTCTGCCATGAGGTTGGCTAGTACAGCTGATATCAGCAATAAAATAAGATCCAACTGATTTTAAGAAGTCTCAGCAAAGCACATTGCGGTGCAGGATTGGGACCTGTGATGCTATTTTCAGTGCTGTGTTCTTTTCATATTCATGCCATTGGTGAATCTGCAGCATGCAAGCAGGCAAGCCACAGAGGGGAGGTTAAAACCACTTTTTCTGAATACGTAGGCCTAAAGAGTGGAGACTGAATTTCACTCTATTCAGATAAGCAAATTGAATATGCCATTCTGATAACACTATTTTCAAGAGGTGAGTTTTCCTCTGGAAGCTGCCACCCTATTAATACCCTATGTCCAGGTCTTACCTTTCATCACTTGCATTTTGCATCACCAAGTGGGATCTGTGGCAGAGATAAATTGACCATTGCCCCAGTTCCATTGATGACATTGTGTCTTCCAGAGGTTAAATGACTTTATCAATGTCCTATTAATAAAGAATCCATTACTCTTGATTGCCTGCTTCCTTCTAGGTACCCTGAAATCTGTATTTCCACCTTGGCTGAGAGCAGAGTCCTCATGTTCTCAACTCTCAGCTGCCTGGTCAAGCCCCGAGGACCCCCCAGCCTCCCATTAGAGTAGGTGTAATGTAATTTAACAGAAAAGCTCAACAATATCCTTTTACTGTGTTGCCTTAGTGGTCTGCATTGATGACTGCAAAGACAGTCATGGCTGAATCCCAAATGCTCACTTTTTTTTTATCACTCTGATTTTATTTGTTTCCTGGACTGTGTATGCAGCAGCATGTGCTTGGGTGGTTTTTAAGATGTTTTTTGCAATCATTCTTTGCAACTAGTTTCTCCTATGGACCAGTCGGGAATGGCTGTCCAGAGCCTAAGGATGCTCTGGAGGAACACAACCTGGGGGTCCTCTCCCTGGTCCTCACTGTCACCAAAAGCCAAAACTCTCATAACTTTTCTAAGCCCTTCTACTTCTCGAGGTCTGACAGCTAGAGAATTATCCATTTCCTCGAAAACCAACTTATGAAATGAATCATTTTGATAGGTGGTAGAATAACATTGTCCTATTTTGTAGGAATTTATGTTCTGAAGCGATACAAGTTGAGTTACAAACAAAGTAAGTAGGAAACCAGGGAGATATGTGAACACAAATTTACATGGTTGGTATGACAACGGGGTTGTTTTGTTTAGATAAGACTGAAAGGCGTTGAGGGGAGAATGAAAGAATACGTACACTCTAAAAAAATGCAAATCTGGAATGGCTTCCCCAAGATAGACAAGAATTTATTAATAATTCACTTCAGAGAGAAGATAAGGTCGGCACACAGCAGAATTAACCTGAGAATCATCAGCCTGCAATGAGCTGAAACCAAGTGGTAAACACACATCATGATTACATTACAGCTGCAACTGGGAGGGATATTTAATTATTAATTGTTAATCGTATGAACAAGTAAATTTACTCTGCCTTTGTTAACAATGCTCTGTGCATTTGAGAGTTGAAGATCTACAGCCCCTCAGCACCATTTACACTCAGGCTTGAAAGTTCCCCCCAGGTCTAGCTTCGAGTTTGTATGTGCCAGGAACCTCCAGGAATCCCCATTTTTGTGGATGAAGCCCTGGAGAACTCCTGTCTCTCACAGAAAGGCATAAACTGGGGGAAACTCACTGCAGTTGGAGACCCACCCTGGTAGCGTAAGACAAAAACTCACCACTGGTTTTGTTACTTATGGTGATTTTCGTTGGAAAACTCCTACAGGGATGAAGCAGCAGGGCTCCCAAGGAGCTGCTGCCATTTTCCAACATGGTACCTGTGTAATGGAGAAAACCCTATTCCCTCCCTAAGGTACGTGCGACTGAGTCTGTGAGGATGGCAAGTGGTGGAGAAAGCCTCGAGAGCACAGTCAGCCTGGCATGGCAGGTGCTATGCTATTCCCAGCTGCAATAAAACAGACATGGAATTGAATACTCCCTTTCCTTCCCAAATTGCAGGGCTTTCCGGCTTGTTTCTTTCTCTAATAGCCGAGACAGTTATAAGGTCACAGCCTTTTAATGCGTTATATGAACTGCTTTGAAGCAGTGCTGGGTTTGTTATCCTCTCCTTTCACTGCAGATATAAAGTCAGATGGAGCAGTTATTGCAGGAGTGGTTCCTTCGTCCTGCGAGCCGAGCTGTTCCCGAGCAACCCAGCTGGGAGCTGGGAACCTGCACAACAGCAACGGAGCTGTACAGAGAAGGTAGCAGCTGGGGAAAGTTATTAGCAGCGAACCATGGAGCGTGTGAAGTGGAAATAATGGCACATATCAGTCCAACTTGAACCAAGAGCCAGCCAATGGTAGGGTTGAAAATACATTTCCAACATCATTCAGTTTTTCTAGGCACAGTAAAGGAAAAAAACAACCCAGGTATATGCTGATAAGCCCTACCACTACTCCTCCCAAAGGCGCTTCTGATGGGTGACAGAGGGACAAACACCAATGGAGAAAGTCTGCACATTTCCCACTCTGATATTCCCTGATTTTATGCACAACAGAGAGCTTTCAATTCTCCAAACTGAACAGGTATGATCCTGTATTTATCTTTACTTTAGCAAAGCTAATCACAAAAATCTGTTTTGTGGAATCTTGTGATAGTCTGGAGACCCGTCATTTTTATGTTTTCTTTGGAGCAACAGAAAAGAGAACATGAGATAACGTGCTTTGATAATGTTGAATTGTTTCAGTTTGATGAATTATGATGTTTTGTGCTAAAACTGCAAAGTCATAACCCACTATAAAAGACTAAACAGCATATGTACCTTATACTCTTATACATTCACTTTTTAAAGCTTGTATTTTCATCTAACTCAGAAACCAAAATGACACAAATTGAAATGATCAAATCAAAGGGAAACATTTTTACCTTAGCAAAATGAAACACCTTTGATGTTATTGAAACTAAACAAGAAAGTCAAAATGATTTGACATTTCCCACAAAACACTTAGTCAGTACTGACACGCTTCTGTGAAATATTTCTAATTTGAGGAGGATTCGGGGAGGCCCCGCACCATCATAGCCAAAGCCTCCCCGTCCCTCTCGCACCAGCTCCCGCCTCCCGCTCCGTTCCTGGGTGCCCGCTCTGCAGTGGCTCGTTGGAAAACCATTACACCAGTGCAAAACGGCTCAGGTTTCCCAGCCAGGACTGATTCTGGAGGTCGCGTAGACGGATTCTGTCTGTCATTCCTCCAGAGGTGCTTTGGCTCCCAAAGCCTTCCGTCATGCCCCCAGACCGTGCAGAGGAGGAGAGGGGGTTGCCTGTGCTGTGGGGGGAATCCCACACACCTAAAATACCACTGCGGGAAGTCAGCACGTAGGTTTGGGAGGCTGGAGACTGCACAGCTCTGGTGTTAGGCTTACAAGCTCCATTGAGGAGCAGGATGTCTCTGTGCACGTCTACGCTCTTTCTGTTGGTGTGAACAGCCACTCAAGAGGAGTGCAAGCCTCAGCACTTTCCCATTTCATGTGAATCAGTTCCTTTGACGCTCTGTCCCATCTCCCGCTCTGCAAAAGCCTCTTAGATACTTGTAGGGACACAGTGGGTAGAAATCAGTTCCATTGCTACAGGCATTATCTTAAGAACCTGCAGGCATTAATAAAAAGTTTATGGAGAAATTTATGCAGTGACTTATATGATTCAACTGAGGATTATACTTCATCTGTATCATCTTATACCCTGGTTTAAGAAAGAACATTATCCTTTGTAAAACCCTACAGGAGTTTTTATGAGAGACTTAAGAAAGGAAATAAGAACTGCACATTCCATCTGATTCATTCAGTACTCGAGAAGTATCTTAATAAAATTAGAAAACAAGATAATGTAGTCCAAAGTGGAAAATACTAAAAGCCTTTCAGTACATGGCTTTCCCAGTACAGGTGGAATAAAAAGAGGAATTAATTGTGAAAGTCAATTAGTATGTGATTTTATTCCAAAACACTTCATATTTCTAGGTCTGCCCTTTAATATTCTAGGGAGGAGAAATCTTAAACCCTGATTTTTATGTTTTGACTTCAGGGAACACGTGTTTACCACCTGTTTACAGAGCAGTGTCTGAGCCAGCCAATTATTTAAATATCAAAACAGAGACATCATCTGTGACTCAATTAAGCTGTTTCTCTACCTTTGCAACCCGAGACAATCACCCTCTTGCTCTGGGGCTCTTTCTCCGTCTGGCTGCTAAAGAAACAGCCTAGCCAAAAGTAATTTGCTGTGTCCCTTCCAGCCAATTCACCCACAGGAGAGGAAAATTCATTTCAGCGTGATCCTTTCACACAGCCTAAGGTGTCTGTCTGGAGCCACCCCAGGGTCCAGCTGTGCCCATGCTTGGCTGTTGGAGGACAACAGTAGCGACGGAGCACGCCGCAATGCCAGCCTGTGACAACCTCTGTATCCCGCCGGGAAACAGCCGGGTCCAAGGTCCGTTCTCCGTTCCTGCCAGCTGCTGGCGGCATGGCGAGGCCGAGCGATGAAGGCCACCACTCTTCTCCCAGCAGATGACAGGAGCTCCCTGTCTCCCTCCTCTCCTGGACAGGACACAGCGTTAAAAATGTATCTGGTTCCATACATAGAAGCAGACGGACCCAGAAACGTCACCCAGTTGAGTGCGCGGCCTTTGCGAACTTGGCCGGCAGCTTCCAGGTTTATCAGAGCTCTCGTTCTCACTGACCTTACAGCAATTAAATAGGCTAAAACCACAGGGCCTTAACTATTAGACCAGGGAGCTTGTTTACGTAGCAAGGGTCAGAAGCGAAGGACAGCAGCTCTAGCAGTACGGGAAGCGAGGCTGTGATGGTGTGAGAAGGGGAGAGCTGGGTGCCTTCTCCATGAAGGTGGTCAGCTCTGATGCAGAGAGGCCGGCGGTGCTGGGTGCCTCACGCCACAGGGCTGGAGGAGCCTCCCCCCACCTGAAGCAGGATTGCACGTTTGTGCTGAGGTGGGGTGTTACACCCGGACAGGAATGAACTTGGAGAAGTTCGATACAAAAATGTATTCCTGATGGGAATAGGCAAATAGGTCTGACCTCTGCTCATAGCTCATATGTCATGGGCTTCACGGGGCAGATGTGGAGAAGAGGCAGGGAGGAGGCTCCCTGGTTTTCCCTCTTGTTCCAGCAGTTTCAAAGAGGTCTAATGAAACCTTGGACATCTCAGAAGCAGCCATGATAAGGTTAAATAAGTACCTGTCCCACTGTTCACTAAAAAAATGAGTTTTCAGTGTACTGCCTTGACATGGTAATGACACATCAATATTACAACACTGTTTGTTTGACGATACACGTGAGACAATATGATCTCTGGAGCTAACTGTAGCTTGTAATGGGTGATAACCTGAAGCTATGAAAAGATATGACAAAACAATGTCTTAAAATAAAATGGAAAATCTTTATGAAAACAAGCAAAGTTTTGAAAGGTGGGATTGTGTTTTCCCACGGAAGCACAGTTAGTGCATGGAAAGGCTCAGCTGCTGGATGGATACAAGACAAACCACCCACGTTGAGTTTCTTACGTACAAGTGAAACTTTTGCACACCATTGGCCTCTCCCACATGCTATCAGCCTTCTGAAAAGACAACCCATCTGCCACCCCCATGTTAAACTGGATGCATCAGGAGCAAAGTTCAAGGAGTAGAAGGGGACAGATACATTCTTCTCTGCACAGAAGCATCATTCACCTGAGTTCACTAAAAATGACTAAAAGACAAAAATATATCAACAGTCACCGTATAACACCACTTGATAGACTGTGGGAAGGAGACATGACCCAAGAGTACCAAATATTTACGACACGTATCTGTTCAGCATTCAGACTCAAAGGAACAACCTTCAGCTTAGTACCTCCTGTGCGCTCATTTTTACCGTGTTTGTTCGGATTGTTTCCTCACTGCCAAATTTTTGCCAGGAGGTTCCAAATCTCACTATTCAGCAATAGCTATTTATTCCTCTTTACTGCCACCAAAACCTAATCCTATACATTAGCAGTCTCCTCCCAGCTTTTGTAACAAGAGACGCATCTCAACCTGCGAGATCCTCGGGTTTGACTTGGTTTGCAAGTACCTCAATGGGTTGCAACTCAGTTTTATCTAGATTTACTGCCTTGAAGAAAGCAGAGCATTTTGTGCCTGACAGATTCATTTGGGTTTTTACTTCAAACATTTTGCGGGATAAACTCACAGCAAAGGGTTTAGTTATACAACTGGAAACACACTCACAGAAATATCCTACAAACATAAAATACACCTGGACTTAATCCCTTCCTTAGGACATTATTCTGGGCTCTGAGATAGCCCTTGGAAGGACCTGAAGAGGGTCCCATCTTTCCCCATGCCCTCTTTTGGGTCCCCCTTACTCCAGTTACAGCTGGGGGTCAGACCTGCCCTCCTGTGCAGGCTGCACTCCCCTCAGCTGAACAGCGCAAGGAAACTCATCACATTTGTGACTTGACTTTGTAGCGGGTGTTTGTGAGACTGCTGGGGTTTGGCATGCCCGGGGCCTTTGCGGTGTGTTGACTTCTTCCATCAGACTCGCTCTCCTGCCAAGGAAGTTGACTGAATGGTGATTTTTCTGATTTCTCCTATCTCAGAAAGCATGACTTGCATTTTAAATTTATTCACGGGTCCAGAGTAACTTATCATACACATATTTTTCAAATCTTTATTTTTTCATATCTATACAACATGTCGATAGCCATCCTGTCTGAGAGCCTGATGGGATTCGCTGGAGGCTGCATGTGCAGGACTAACATCACTGACTGATGCAGCACTTTGGGGTCCTCAGTCCTCTCCCCTAAAACGTATTCATCAGAATTAGAAGCACAAGCTGCCATAGTGTTCCTAGTTATAACAACTAGTGATTATTTAGCCCTTCTCATTTCTAATCCCAAAACACTGCAGGAAGAAAGGGGACTAGCAAAATCCCAGTTTGACAGAGAATTTTACGCTCCTGTAGCACAGGAGTTACACAGTAATTAGGACAGAGGGAAAAAAACCAACTTTCACAGCTTGAATCCTTGAGCCTTTGGCACTGTCCCATATTACTTGTCCATGGATCAAGTAATTTGGCAATAGATCGGTCCCTTCTAACTAAACCAAAAGCGTGCTGATGTTTGGAAAAAGTTCAAGGGGGGAGGGAGTGGGACAATGACGACAACCATTATTTTTTAAATCTCTTTGTCCTGTAGAACTGGCTGATCTGAGCTGAATCACCATAGTTAATACATGTTGTTCTCAAAGCTTTTCAGAACCAAGTTTGAAAAACAGGAACACTGGAAACTTTGTGGGAAAAAACATATTCCCAATCTGAAGAGATCATTTTGGACAAGTTTACAAAAAAATGTGGTGATCTATCGGACACCTTTCTAAAAGGAACTGTTAGATGCTGGAACAGATTAAGGGCTTAGCTCCAAACCATTCAAAGTAGCTGAAAGCAAATTCCTTGCACAGCTTGGAATAAGGTCTGAATTGATTCTCTTATCATTTCCATGAGACCAAGTAGGACCAACTATACTGCAGTCAACAGAAAAAGGGTAGAGCAAATGGGTGTAAGAGTGAGGTCAGAGTCAGCCCTTAGATAACAACCCATGCTGGCTTCATTATTTCATTTAATGACATGCGAACTACGGAGGTGTGGGAGTAGAAAATGAGTATCTGAAAAAGCCAAGATTCAAATGAAAACATTTTACACAGATGAAGATGCTCTTCCTTTCTCTGAGAAAGCTAAAAAAAGAAGAGGGAAATATCCAGAATAATTAGTCCAAATAACACCATTAATCCTAAGCAGAAAAAAGACACTTATTCTGCTTGGATCCCTGGAGTAGGATGAGAACATTTTATCCTATGCATATAGTGATTTTCCTTGTTTACTTGTTGCACATTGTATGCTCCTCTCCTAACAAGCAGCAGTCATTGCCAGTCCTTCAGCAGAGCCTAGCCTAAGTGTTCATATTATATTCATCACTGTTTCAGAGCCAAAATGCTGTAAATAATCTACCACTCAAACTTATTATTATCTTGACTGCCAAAGCCAGCTGCTCTTGCTGTTTAGCATCCCTTTTCAAAGGAAACACATTGTTTTTTCCAGCTTTGGGTCTCCTCTCATACATTGGTGGAAACAGGCATAGCTCTTCTGAAGCTGGTGGAGTTGTAGAGATGTAAGCTTGGGGCATGTGAGAAGGAATTTATTGCTGTCATGTTGTCTCTGTTTCCATAACTCCCCTAGCCTCTCAACCAAATATGTGCTTCAGTTGTGCTGGGAGCTGTACAACATGTAATCCTTGTAGCATCCTGACTCAAAACAAGCCTGTTTTGTTTTCTCTCTGGTTTATGCTGCTTATGTGGGAGCTCCTGTGAAGCCGGGGGCATGAATACGTTGCATGATGCTACTCAGACCTTGAGGAATGAGTTGATCATGGAAAAGATGATGAAGAGCCAGGCTGTCTGAAATAGGATGCTTTTTATTATCTTGTTAGCTGCTGGCATGATCAACTCACCCTCAAGACAGAAGGTGAGACGATGAGATTTATCTCTTTAGAAGAAGATTTGGGTCTTATCCGAAGATCTTCAGTGCAATACATGTTATATACAACAGCTAAATATTTTGTGCACCTCGCAAAAGAGATGTGGAAATAATAACATGTGGAGAGTGGAGAACACATGACTTCTACCATGTAAACTACTTTCCACAAAGTTTTTTTCATCTGCTAAGCTTTGCCTGCTCTTCGCACATGACAACTGTTCACGAAACAACAGGGTCCTGGATAACAGGATTAGAAACTGGAAGCTGTGAGCTGAGCTAAGCTTCAGCCTTGCTGCATGAAAACAGCCTCTGAGCTCAGAAGAAGACAGCCTAGAGTAGGAGGAAGAGAAAACTTTTGGAGAAATGCAGGGGAAGTTCTGGAGTGCCTCCACCCTGAGGAGACGTGGGACGGGGCTTTGTTTCTTGCGGGCTTTGGAGACCTATTGAATGTCCCTATATCTATTTGTTGGCACTTTCAATTTTATTGAGGGACCTCACTGAACCTGCTGCTGGATGATAGGACACGATCAGGCTGGTTGTCACTGACAGCAATGCTGTGCTGCCTGTCTCTCTGAGAAGTGACCGTGGTATCTGTTCATGCCACGCAGGCAGCATGACCAGTCAGGGCAATCAGTTGCGACTGTTGTGAAGACTGGCATGAAAAGCTCTGCTAGGACGGGGATGAGTGTGGTGCCTGAGCAAACCCAACCAAGGTGTCCCAGACTCTGGCTAGGGAGGCACTTGCCCACACCATGTGACTGGTCAGCACGCAACACCGTCCCCCCGCTGCATCCAGAGCACCTTTGGTTTGGGAGGCTCACAAAGCTTCAGCAGTTTTTGCACTGAGTGATGAGATATTAAATTTATCAAAAGAGGGAGAGGAACTGCTGGCATCCTTTGAGTCTGCCTGCCTCTTCCTCTGCTGCAGTGATGCTCTCTTGCAGAACTTGAGCAGCCTCTCACACCTGCTGCTTAATGCACTTTCCACATGTGTCCATCATACAGATTACCATTTATATGCCTGAAATGCAAGAATTTTTGCTTTCTCAAATACTTGTCTGACTTCAAAATGCCTGGAGGTAGTCCCCCAGGCACATACACGACACTGTTCACGTGCTACATCAGCTGGACATGCAAAAGGTATTGGGGCAAGATCAGTCAGACTAGGAAAGGAATTTTTTTCTGTAGCACCAGCTCATCTCTTCAAGCAGAGAATGAAACAAGGGGACTAGTGCTTGACTATCTCAGCTCACCTGTGTTCTGACTAGAAGAGGTACTGTAAGATCATAAACCAGATGTGACACCCTATATTGTTCCTAGAAATGAATGGAAGTTAATGCATAGATAGTAGACAAAAAGAATTCTTCCTTCTGCTTACAAAACCACATCTGGAATACACAGATCTAACAGCAGAACCAAGAGGATATGTAGCAACGGCTGTTACTTGTGCTCATTCCTTGTCACCTCCATTAAACAGTTCTTCTGCTCATTTTATGGCTTTCCAACCATACCAGAGCTTTTCATCTGAGAACACAATTTCAGGCATTAAGTAGGGTCTTAGCAGTGGTTTTAAGTGAGGCTTCCTGAATATCTTCCTGTTTTAATAAATTCTTCTTATGAGCTGGCTAACCATTTCAGCCCTGAAACACCTAGGTTAATGCATCTCAGAAGCATCTGGAGTTCTAAGACAGAGCCTGGAGCCTCTTGATTCAGATTAGCCGTGAAAGCAATCACAGCACAGCATCAGCAGCTGAATAACTTCGCTCCCCAGTGACCTTTTGCCATTGCTGCCTATTCATTGCATCCTTCAAATGATGACCCTTCCATCATTTGTTACTGTGCTGGCCCTCCTGTGGTTTTGGAAATACAGCCTCAGAGCATGCTGCCAGGGATCCCTCTCCAGCTCCAGACTTGCCCTTCGCATAAGCAACAGCAGCAGGGAGGGAAACAGCCCCGACATGATGCACCCACCCACAGAGGCACAGGTTGGAAGTCTGCTCTGCAGTATCTTCATTGCTTTTATTATCCACATTAACTACATTGAAGAGAAGCCTAAGCCATGCTGCGGTCCCCATGGAAACAGGTCCAAAGAGCTTTGGTTGATTATTAATCAAGGTATATGAACGCCCTTTCATCTCCAAAGGTCCTGAGGAAATGACTCCCATTAGAAGCCCCAGGAGCAGATGGACATGCAGCAGGACACATACCCGGGAGGGTGTAGCCTGGGGCTGGCATGGGATTTTACTTGCCTTTCCCACACGGCATGGAAAGGAGGAAACCTGTCCGACTCTTCAGCGAGTCCCTACCCTTTTTATCCCACAATATGCCACAATGAGATTGTTTAGAGACATGTAGTCACGCTTTGTCTCCCTGGTCTCAGTGCTTGAAGGCCAGCAGTGGCATTTCCAGGGCTGGCATTTGGGATGACAAAGTGTTTGCAAGCAGGGGTGAATCATTTCCCGAAGGACACCCTCAGACTTGCTGCAATGTATTCAAGAGGAGAAAATGTTCTGCCTTTTAGCATCTCTGAAGTCCACCGGACAGACATGCAGACACACAAAGTGGTTGTACCTACGTCCTTAGCTGTAACAATTACTGATGCTCCCAGTACAAAACAAACACAAATCCCAGTGCCAAGCTGCCTACATATCAAGAGTTCTGGTGCACGTGTGAGAGATTACAAGCAGCACAATGAGGAAGGGGCTTTAGAAGACTCAGACCCCTTTTTCTTTGGAGCAGATGACAGCCAGCAAGGAACTGCACTGGTGGGAAGTGGGTGCCCCCTCCTCCACCCCCACCCAGTTCCTAGACTAAATTTGCGCTAGAGGGTGATGGAAAATTTATGTCCAAATTAGAAGATAAAATTAAAAAAAAATTAAAAGTTCATAGAAGCAGGATAATCTAAATTATTTATGTTTATAATTTCAAAATATTTTGTAATTTAAAAAATTGTTTAATTTTAATATTAATTTTTAGCATAAATTAGCTGAAGTTTCATTATAAAATCTGTTTTGAATCATACATCAGAAAATCCTATTTCAAAGCTTCTCTTAAACTCTTGTTTTAAACTTGTTTCAAAGAAGGGAGCCCTGAAAACTGACACTTGCCTGTACACAGCTTCAGCCTCAACACTCATCTGCTAACAAAAATATTTCGCCAGGAAGTTCCCAAACAGCATTTCTACAGCATCAAATTGTTCCCAGATCTTAAAATAGGAGATCTGGGATTATCAATCCGAAAGTCTTCCGTGGTCATAAACTCTTTTTTTCTTAAAGGAAAAGCAGACTGTCGTTTCCACGAGGACCTGCAGCCCCGTTGATGCCATGAGAACTTCCCTCCCGTGGTGACCTAGCCCTGAGCTCACGTTCAGCAGCAGGAGTTCAGCAGTCTTTCCAGGAGTTTTGGTGCTGGGCTCTGTTTCAGGGGAACATTGCCCTCCAAGATCCACCAGCCACTATGGAGCAAGATACTGCAGCCAAGAGGTCACGGCCACCTCCAGGACAGCCAGACACGTCACCACGCAGCCACGCTGGCCCCTGCATTGGGTCATTACAGCAGCTCAGCGCCTGCACGACTCTCCAGCACAGTTTTGTGGGAAGCCACTTCTAGACTCCCCAGGCAAAGGCCTTCCCCCTCGGGAAGCTTCCACCTTCACCAAGGGGCAGGACCAGCAAGCGCGCAGCAGCCTTGGTGCTGTTGGGAAACCTGCTGCTACCCAGCTGGCCCCATTTGCCACTTCGTGCCTGCTCTGCAGGAGGTTCTCCGGGATGGGAACTGAAAATGACAGGGCCCGACACCAGGAGAGCTGGAACTGGGAGCTCTTTGCCATTTCTGCCCATATAAAATGGCATCTTGGCAGAGCTGAGCTTCCTCTCCAGGGATTGCAGTGCCTGTGTCTGGAGCCCCTAATTCCCCGAGGAGAGCACTCTTTGTGTCTTCCCTGCTTGTGAGCCAGGGAACTATATGGTCGCTTTAGCCTGCTCTTCTAAAAATGAAAGCAGTAGATTTTCCTTCTCCATTGCCCCATAGTTTTTCTCCCTCAACACAAAGGGTGCCCTGAGGAGTGATGAGATAAATTCCTTCTTCTGTCCGCCACTTTCATGACTAGCCACAATGGGTTTTGCTCATGAGATGCCACAAACCATATATACAAGCTGCCACAGAAATATGCAATTAGAGTAGACCTATACCATACATGGTTACGAGCCCTGGGAGTTACAAGGCAGGGAAGCTTTTGCGCTCAGACCCAGGCCATGGGCAGAGGAACACAGACCAGCCGGGCAGCCACCAAAATACCAGTGTGCTGTTCCCAAAGCTCGTGTGCTCTCTGCTGTGGCAGCAGACGGGGGGCACTGAATCGCTTGGAAACTCAGTGGGATCTCATTGTTAGCTTGCAGTTCAGTTCTTTCGTGGCTCTTGGGACAGCCAAAGCGTTACAAGATGGCAAAGTCACTGATCACATTCCTCTCCCGGGAGTTTCACAAGCTTTAAATGTCTGAAGCAAACAATACAAATAGAGCAGCAATTATGTACTGGAAGTTTCCTTTTCTGTCTTGCATTAAACAAAGCCTTTTTTCTTTCTGTCTGTTCTGGAAGATCGGGATCTCTGGGCTGCACCGGAGAGAGCTGCATCCCTCCACCCACAGCCGCATCATGGCCACTAGTGATGTAATCACAGTGTCACAGGGCCCCCGTGGGCCAGCTGCTGTGAGGCTGCACAGAGAACAGGATTGGGACTTAATCCCTAAAATTTCTCTCCAAAGTCTTCCCAGCTACAAGAATGTCTTCTCTGAGCTGTTATATGTTCTTTAAGCAATGACACTGACAATAAGACCATGACAGGACCAGGACACTCAAAGGAAAAAATATCAGTTAATTCCAAGGAGTTACATGTTCCCTCACCTGACTTCAAAAACACCTGCTCGGAAGACGCAGACAGTTCCTGGAACTATCCTCCAGCCAGACTTAAACAGAAATTTCTTGACCTCTGAAGAGTGACTTTGTTTTGCACAGTTTCTAGAAAAATTCTGAGTTAGAGGCATTTTTACAAAGTAAAGAAAAGGCCCATCATCTTCTTTTGGGCCACAAATGGAAACCTGAGTGGTTTTGTGCGTATGCTAAGATCAGGGTCAGAACAGGTCTGTCTGACTTTTCTATTTCTAGTCAAAAGCTTTACAAAATAACTCTGTGCCAGCAACTCCCACAACCTTCTTTGCATGGAAAGGGCAATGACCTCTTGGCCAGCTAAAAAATGAAAATATCCAGGGTTCTTCTGACCTCATTCCTTTCTTGCAGAAGAAGAAAGGCTGGGGAGAGGAGATGGAAACCTCAAGGGTGTTCAGGATGCCCTGTTGCAGCAACACTGTCCTCCTTCCAAACAACTCCTGACTTCAGCCAGGCTCCAGCTTTTCACAGCAGCTTCAGCACAAAGTGAAATGCAGGGGTTAATCCTCAGAGGCAGCAGCTGAAATAACTGGAGGTCAGACAGCTAGATCCTGCCTTGTATGTTTTAGTCTTTCAGAGGATTATGAAGTTTTCCATAGAAAGAAAAGGTTATGCATGATCTCCTGTCTCTACCCAGAATTAAGGTGCCCTGGTCCCTCCTTACCATCCTCTGCTCTGCCCTGCAGGGAGCCACAGTCAAATACATACACCAAGAAACAACAAAATATTTAGATACTTAATTCCTAATTGGACTAATAGATATAGGCTGTTAGGCATTTGCATAGGAATTAGGAACCTTAGAGCTTTTTGCAACTGGACTTAAATTTTGTTTTATCCTTAATGAATCAGAAAGCCTGTGGCATTATCATGAGAACAAATCACATGGGGGCTGGCTATTTTCCACATCACCGCCTTATCCCTTGGGCATTAACAAGTTTGAAAATTCATGGGAAAGCACACACATAAGACCACTTTGGGCAAAAATCTCTGGCCTTAAAGAAAATACAGTGGTGAATGATGATCTCAAAATGAAATTAATGACCGGAGAATATTTTTTAGTTTTCTTGCCCTGATGATGAATTTGTAGAAGAACTAGTAAAGACAGTGGCTAAATGGTTAATGTTCCCCTGCAGATGGTCACAGTTTATTACTCTTATTACTATATTATCATCATAATGATTCAGAGAATGGCAGAGAGAGCCTGATTAGCAGCCCAAAATCTCTTGGAAGTGAATGTCACTTTTATGTTCCTCCAGAATTGTCGCTTCTTTAAAGTCCTCTAACAGTAACTGCTGCCCAACAGCCTCTCCAAAAATTTACCCCTGTCATTTGCCTGTGTTGCCTTAAGGAAACAAAAATAGGAATTTCTGTGGGCAACTTCCCTTCTGAGCAGGCACAGGCCCACAGGCTCTTGCCTGGGCACATAGGAAAGGTGTGGTGGTGCTTTTCAGTCCTGTCCAACTGGGAGGAAGAGCCTATTCACACCTATCAGGTTTTTAAATGGGAAGAAGAACTAAAATGTTTCATAGCCGCAAAGTTTCCTGAACTTGACTTCTAGCCCAGTGGCCTTCCCGAGCACAGCTCAGTTGTCCTTCGCAAAATACAATGTGTACCAAGCACACTTTGCTGTGTCTGAAGAGCTTTACTGGTCTACTTTTCCTTTTTAAAACATGCATATCCTAAGGTTGTTTTTCTTTAAATACCGTGATCTGGTCTGGGAGGAATGAAAGGCAAACACAGAGGAACATGCCAGTTCTCTGCTCATCCTTTTGCTGTGCATAATCTATGGATGTGGTCCAATCTCTCTTTGAGTGAGTGGCAATCTTTCAGGTTAGGCCATAACAGTGCCAGTACCGGAGTTTTACACAAAGGAATTGATGTACCGGGCAATGTTTTTTTTTTTTAATGTATAGCCACGTTTGTGCAGAATTACATAAGAAGTTTGTTGAGTCAAGCCTTGATCTCAAGTCTCTTAGATCAATGCCTTGGCTGAGAACATCTCCTTCCCTGACTTTTCCTGTTCCTTGCACAGTATCTCCACCAGCTTTGCTTACTCAACTTTGAGCAAGACAAAAGAATATTTCAACCAGGTGAGATGCATCAGGAAGCCTTTATATATTCAGACAGGTAATCCAACGACCAGGGCAGACGGGAGTGATTTCCATTGCTGCCAACAGCCAGAAGAGCACAAGGGAACCGAGAGCTGCAGAGAGCCAAAAGCAGCGGGGTCCCCAGGGGAGACACAAGCACCCTCTGACTTTACAGCTGCCACTGTTGGATGGGATAGACCTGATCACCATACACAAACCAACAGACATGAAGCACATCGAAGTAAAGGCTCTTTGACACTGCAGCTTTAATTTCTCCTGCTCCATTACCCTCCCATTACACCCAAATGGTGTCTGATACATCTCTCTGCTAGAGATGGGTTGCCTGCATCCCCAAACAGCTGGCCAGCCTGTCTTATGTGAGTGAGCAGATGGACTGTTGGTTTGCACTGCACAACCTATTCAGTGATGGAAGATGTATTGGCTATATTGTCCTCAGGACTCTGTTATATTAAGAATAAGTATGAAATAACATTCAAAACAAAATAAAACAAAGCTGATTTTTAGTGCTCCAGAGATTTTAACTTGGTGGGACTGTCTACTACAACTGACCATAAAATGTTACATTAAAATCAGATGATATTACAAGAGTGTATGGTACAGGATAAGAGCAAGAGATAAAAAGCCAGCTGTAATTTTAGCAATCTTGTCCATAACATTAAAGCACACACGAGCGCTCCTCAGACTCTGGATGAGCATGATGCATATTTTACAGCCATGTTTTTATTGACTATAATTTATACCCTGAAGCATTATTGCCTCTATATGAAAAGAGCAATTTTGTTTTCCAGTGAGCAAACAGCTATCCAGAAGGCACCCAAGTCCTCCAGAGAGAGGCACAGGCAGCAAAATGTTTAAGGCAGAATAAAGAATTTACTGCTGGACCAACACAGACCATAACCTCTTTTGCCAGTGACCTTTACTGACGAACGTAAATGAGATATTCCAGTCTGACAATAAAATATAACAATCTGACAATCTGCTGCTTGAATGTACAGTGTCTGAGGTGACAGAAAACCCACTTTCCATGTAAAAAGGGATGCATTCTCCGCAAAATACCAGCTCTGCACTGCTGCTGGCTGCCATGTGGGACAGCAGAACTGCAGTCAGTCACACTCGCTGTCCTTACCCAGCTGAGAAAGCCCCTGGCACGCCAGGAGTGCTGCTCCCTTCCTCTTCATTCTCCCCCTTTCCACCCAGGACATCCTCTGGCCCCACGGAGAGCTCAGTCTCCACACTGTTTCCCACAAGAGTCTTGTGGGGCGAGGTGGAAACCACTTTCTCACGTATGTAATGACCATAGGGTGAGAGAAGAACAGCCGTAAGGGGTTCCTCACCATGTTTCTAAGTGATAACATCAGTCAGCAGCACAGAAAGATAACAGAATTTTGCAGAACCAAAACCAACTCTTTTTCCCCACTGAGGCCCCCAGTAAAAATGGATTTGTCTCACATCAGCTATCCAGCCCTAATAAGCCATCTGAGCTTTTACTAACAAAGAGGTGAAGAACTTTCATTTCAAACACTCCTGTTTCACAAAAATGAACCTAATTTATGCGCATTTAATTACTGCAGTTGCAGAACAAAATAGCCTTTGCCTGTGCATTCCCAGTAATTGCATAGGAACATTAGCATAGTCTATGCATTAAAGAACATCTTAATATTTAGTGGTAAAAATAGTATCAGCAGCTCTGTAGATGGTATAAATGAATGGCTATAAAGCTCTCACAGTTTACTTCCAGTAAGGTTTGGTCTGTAATTTTTAACCAATCAACATCTTTTCAGTTGACAAATGTGAGCCGATATGTATCACGTTGCCTTGTGAGGCTGAAAATAGATTTTGCAAATATGTTTCTGGGTGCGGAGGTGGTTCATACAAGTGAAGCAAAAAACGAGGAGAGAAAAGATGGACACGTTTTGGTTCCCGGGGCTGGATTTGAGTCTCTCTCATCTGCCTATGCTCATTAATCAGTCCAGAAAGGAAACTCTGATCCTATTCACAGAGTGCACGACTTGTACTCAGAACAGAGAATGGAGCTTGGGAGTGACAGTGCTTCAAATTCATGCAAAAAGATACAGCAGAAACACCAGCTAACATGTCCTACCGTGTCACACGATCAGATAAAAGAGCAGGCACTTGTACTCAGATTCTTATTTCTAATGGAGCCTATGGGATTTTCCAAGTTGCATCAGCTACTTTTAGAAATCTAGAGGCTAGTAGGGGAAATAGAAAAAAATTAGACAGCAATCCATTTTCTCTCCGCTTGTATTCTGTACATGTGAAAAAGGTGGAGAAGAGCACTGCTTAGGTTCCCCACACACTCAAAAGCCAGGCTTAGTCAGACTTCTCACAGTCTGGGTAACCGCAATCCCTCACCTTTCAGTCTGGCTCGGGGCACTGTGTCCTGGAGAGCCAGAGGCTGTGATGGCTTTATGCACGTGGAGGGGGAGGAAGCTAAGCCTCCTTTGGTGTCTGATCCCTCAACCAGCACCACCGCAGAGGTTGTCACTGCAGGACCAGCATCCTTGCCTGGAGGGGCCAGGGAGGGTGAGGATGGAGAACCCAAATGCAGGCCACAGCTAATACACAGTTCAGTGTGCAGCTGTACCCCTAAGTGCTCAGAAAATCCGGTATTTAAGGCATATATATATCTCAAACCTGCTGCTCTTAAAACTTAAGATTCAAGGTAGCCCTAACATTCACCTAACCCAAATGGAAATTGGAAGTTTGACTGGTTTTTAGTCGGAAGACAGTTTTAGGATGTAAATCTCTACTACCATTTAATATTTTTGTCATACTCAGTCTTTTCAGTTCTTCTAAAGAACAAGAGACACTTCATTGACTTGCTTATTCATTGCAGGAAGAACAATATTTGAGATCTCTGAAAAATGTTCAAGAGCGACTTATATGAAGAGCTGTAACAGCTGGAGTGGAACCATTACTTGTCCAAAACTAGAATTTGCTACAACTGTATGATTTTTATGTCTGGCAAAATATAGTGAAATCATCGCATAATAAATTACTTACAACTGACCTATTTTTATTTAGAGCAAGCAGAGAAAATGTCTCTGCAAATGAGCTGGAGGAGGAGGAGGGACTCGGAGGATGTCTACTAGAGCTACAGGAAGCTGAGCCTATTGAAGAAGAGATGCGAGGAAAAGGACGGTCAGCCCCTGTCTCGGGGATGGAGACAGCCTTCACTCTCAGAAGAAAGAGGATGGGTAACTGAGGATCTAATTTCACAGACATGGGCATGAACAGTACCTGAGTAAAATTTGCATGGAAAAATTTTGTTGTCCTTCTACCCATGGCTTTGATTTGGTAAAATTTCAGTGGGTGGATTCCAGTTCTCTGGTCCATAGACCCATACGGGAAAGGACAGTTTCATGGGTCTGCAAGTCCTATAAACCATGCACGCAAAACTTCCAAAAGGGCCTGGCCCCTTGGTAGGAAACATGATGGACATTGGCTGGACAAGGCAGGAAGCTGTTGGTGAAGCAAACACACCACCTGATGATGCCTGTGACCCGTGCCAGTCTCCAGATTCCCCAGGGGTGGCTTACACGCAGCGTGCAGGAGGGTGCCCGGGGCAGTGACCCGGCCTGGGAGCTACTCGTCTCCCAACTTCTGAGCTGCTTTCCTGGAGGTGGTGGGCAGGTCTCCCTCCAGCCAGTGGCTCGGTTTCCCCCCGCCGGGGATGAGCAGTGCTAGCGCCCTCCGTACCCACCGTGGAGGTCAGTGGATGAGAGGACAGCGTGTGCGCCGGGTGTTACAGACAGCTGCACACATGCCAACGTCTAGGTGAATCAGAGCCGGAGGGACATACTGCTAACTTTAAACATTCAGATCATCAGACTGGTACAAATACAGTTTTTACAGGCTTTGTATCTGCCTTCTGCTTTTTTAACCTTTAGATTTTGTATCTTTAGGCTTTTTTCTGCATTCATGAGGACCTGAGACTGTCTTTTCTTCTTTTAAATGAAGCTGAGGCCACTATGTACTCCCAATTTTGGCATGGGAGGCTTTAAAGAGAAAGTGACCAAGAGACCAGACAACTTGCACTGAAGTCCTTAGTCCATTTGTACACAGCCACAACAGTGTAATGTGTTTGTTTTGCTATAGTTTGATAGATTATTCCTTAGCTGTAAAGTACCCACCTACCTGCTGCTGAAATTATGCAGAGAGAAGCGAGCTGAAATAGGTTCTGGAGTTATCTGCCAGGGACATCCATGCATGTTTCTAAGTTTTATGATCTTAAACGACCACATACTGTTCTGTCCCTAAAGGACATCTACACAGTGAATCACAGTATATGTTCTCAAAGAAAGCAGCAATTTTCTGCCTTTCTCCTGTTACTCAAACTAATATAGAATCTAAATGAACTTTTACCAAATATCTGAAAATTGCCCTGTTCCGCACCAGCATCCACTGCTGCTTTTTAGCTTGGCTTTCCTCAAAATCAAAGTGTCAGTCTTAATCCCATTAAAGTCAAGGCAAAATTCCCATTTCAAAGACTGGCATTACATCCTTTGTACTTAGTTTGCCAATGTGATAGGAGCTGATACAATAGGAGAGGAGATATTTTCCGCCAAGAAATACATCCTGATGGGAAATACCCTTTTTCAAATAGTGAAATTCTCCAAGAAGTTAAAATTTTATCCAAGCACTGTCCGTTGAAAAAAAAAAATCCTGTCCATTTTATGGTTGAAGCTGGTTACCTCCTATGCCTCTAATTCTATTTGCATTTTTTCATAATGAAAGTTTTATAGAAAACTCTTTTCCCACTAAAGCAGTGTAGGTTTGAGTTTTTTTCTGAGCAATGGTGGAAATGCCTAAAGGGGGAAGGAGGGAGAGGAGGGAAATGCATTTCCATTTCCACACAGCCATGTGCTCCCATGCACTAGGGCTGCTGTGTGGAGTCATGCCATGTTACACCAAGCGATAAACTCATACAACAAGAAGCAGCAACACAACGCAAGCTGTTGTATCTGACATAAGATGACATAGGTTGTCACAAGAGTGCTATATCAAAGAGCCGGGGAAAGGAAATAACATGAGACACTTTACAGATGTCTGGACTGAGGTTTGGAGGCATAGCCGTTCGTGCATTGCGGAGGTAAAAACTCTTCATTGGGTCTTGTATAGAGGGGGTATCCTTCTATTAACAGCAAAACCACACCAGAATTAGATGTGTTCTTCTCTGGAGCTTCTTTCTGTTCCTATGTATTTATAGCCTCTTTCAATCCAGATAAAGTGGCTGACAAAGCAGGATTGATTTGATTAGCATGTAAATAAAGCCTCATTGCTGCTTCTAGCTTGTCTGTCATGGTTATGTTTTGATGGGATTTCTGTCTGCCTTTCCTATTTACATCTGCTTCTTGTTTGCCCAGTTCTTGAGCCCACGTGTTGGGAAGGGCTCAGGTCTCCGCGAGCTGCTGGATGGAGCTTTCTCAGGCAGCGGCACTACAAGGCACATGCAGAACTGTCTAAGCAGAGACCCAGGACAGATTTCCCGCTGGGCCATGAGCAGCAACATGAGCGTGGTGGTGCTCAGCATTTCCCCATGTTGGTCTTTAATGGTCTGGTGGGAAATGAGCAGGGATCGGCCAAGCCGAAAGAACAGCATGGGAAAGTAAGCACTCCAGGACACAGCCAAGTTTGGGAATCTCCTAGAAGGATGCTAAACCCCTTGGTTTGTTTTACCCAGGTACCTGTGGACACCTGGGCACCACAGAGGCAGAAGACACGTACAGACGTATCTAACCAAACTGGTCTCGGACAGCAAGGAGTAACTGAGGATGTGTCTTACTGACACAGAGGTATGCCTCAGCTTTCAGACCACAAGACCACAAAAAATTGAATTATTTCTTGCCCGCTAGCCATGAGGCTGATTTGATGGTATCTGTGTGCTGCAGCTGATGTGGAAACAGCCTGAAAATCAGTTGTGCCCCAGGTCAGCCAGTCCTGTCTCCCCGGTATCCCAGCAAAAGGCTGGTGAACAGCTCTGGCTGGTCATGCCCAGCTTGCGCTGGGGACATGAAGTGACTTCTGGCCATGCTTTCCCTTGCACCACCGGGCAGGATCCCTCTGTTCTTCTGTGGGGCTGCTCAGCCTCGGTTCTGAGCAGAAGTCCCCAGCAAAGAACCAAAGGTCCCATCCTGAGCATGTGGCACTTGCTCCTGACCTGGCTGCAGGACCAGGATCCCATCAAAGCCATACTACACCTCCCTCCTCATCAGGGAGCAGCAAATACTGGTATATTCATAGTTCATTTTTCAAGCAAAACAGTTCTGAACAGCTTACAGGAGAAAGAAAGAATTCAAGCACATTCCACTGAATGCTGGCCACGTAACTCCATGCATCTCCAGGAACAGAGAAAAAGGAGCCATGGATGGAGAGGTTCCAGATTGATCGGTTCAAGTAATGGTTAAATATGTGCTCCCCAGAATTAAACAAACAAATCCCCTTTCCAGATAAATTCTACCACTCCCCTGTCACTTACAGAGATGGGGATGTTTTCAGTCACTCTAGCGAGGAAGGATAAATCTGCAGAATTTTTTTCTAAAGGTAACAGCTGCAGGACTGAATCCTGACAGTGAAAGATGGTTCACAATAACATGGTAACAGGAGACATAATCCAAATAAATGAAAGTGGCAGAAATCCACAATACAAAGTAACAGACTGCAAGCTAAAATTGATCATCAGATAAATCGCTACTATCAAAATAGGACTTAAAAATAAACATAGAAATCGCCTCGCAAAACTAAGAAAAGAGTTGCTAAGTGAAGGATCAGGTTTGTATATGTAGGCATGTATATGCACACTCACATGTGCATGAAAGCCTGTGTGCAGACATGTTCACATGTGCAAGAGCACGGGTGTGCATACATGTATTTATGGACTAGATACCTTTTACTTTCTTCAGAGTAACCATATCCCCAAGGATCTGCCAGGGATGCTCACACACACTTCCAGCAGCAAAGAGCCTCTAAGGGAGCCCCAGACCCAGCCCTGGACTGAACAGAAGGTGTCATGCTGTGTCCCCAGGAGGAGGGACAGCGCTGCCCTCTGCTTGGAGAAGCCCTGCTTTTCCCAGAGAGGACAGAGAAAATGCAACAGGGATTGCTTCGCTTTCCTCTGCTCAGAGCAGACCAGATTTTTTGCCATGCCACGAGGCTGCTCATAGGATGTTCCCTTTGCTTCTCGAGATGAAAATCTCTCTGTTCCACCTCTAAAAAGCCCAGGGAATGCAGACGGCTGGTTTGAGGCCAGACTCACCATTCAGATCTCGTGTGTGGAAGGCTCAGCCCCAGCAAAGCGGCCGTGCCCCACTCATCTCCCTGGGCTGCCTTCAGATGGGAACAGGTTTATTGATATTCAGATTTTGATCTTGTAATAGTCCTGAAGCTCTGCAAGTACATTCTGTCGGTTGTGCCAGCCAAGGAGAATAATTACAGTTGTGCACTATTATCTAAGACAGGTCTCTGCCTCTCAGGCCCAGATGCCATGCTGATGGGCTCCCTGGAATTAGACTGCAGTCAGCCATTAGAACAACAAGGTGGATTAGGAAAAACAGAACTTCTGATCCAAATTGAAAGGAGGAAACTACGGTTTTGAAGTTTACCACAGAACAGAAATGCAGAAAGGTTTTGTTAGAGCAATGCCAAATCAGTTTGTTCCACTGTGTTGAAGCAGGTAAGGGAATAAGCACGCTTCACCTTCACACTGCTTGCCTCTGAAAACACAGTGGGAAGGGTTCATCCTTATGTGAAGAAGAAAGAGAAGTGCAAAAAATAAGTTTAACTGATGTCTCACTAAAACAAATCCAACAAAGCTGTGCTTTCAGATGGAAGACTATTCTGCATTTAAAAATTACTCCTTTACCATCCCTGAGGAAGCACAGGGGAGGACCCAGCACCCGGGGACTCCTCAGGGGCTTGGCAAAGCAGACACTGGGTACCCAGTCCCACCCCCAAGGTGGGATTATGGCATTTCTGTGGATAAACCAGTTCCATCACAGACAGCAGGCAGTAACCACGCTGATGGCCAGGGATGGAGGAGCCACCTTGCCCTGCTTTCCCCTGCTGCTGAAAGTGTCCTGTGGCTGCGCTTGCTTTTTAACCCCCTCGGATAATTTCTTTATTATTATTGTCAGACCAGCAAAGATTGCACCTCAGAGGCACTCACTTTTGCCCACACGCTGGGGCTGTGGAAGGTAATGGGTTTTTTATCTCTGACTGAATGGAAGCAGAGAAAAGCCAGCAAGCATCCACGGCAGGACTGCTCCCTGTCCAGGTGCAGGATCGGTGCCCTGCCTTGCACCCCTGCTGCGGGTTTCATGCTCCTGCCATGGCAGGTTTCAGCACGGAGGCTCTGCAGCACGAGCCCTTAGAAACTCTGGATGTTGACAGATTTTATTATGAGATAAATGCCAATATATCCGATGAACCTCTCTGCTTGTGGCAGTGGGGTTAGACTACAGGCTGACAGCCTGCACGCTTGGATTATATTATCCAAAAGAAGCACCAGCCAAAGACTGCCTAATGTCATTTTCCCTCATTAGGAGGTTATTAGTAATTCCACTCGTAGGGCTGTACCACGCGCTGCATCCTGACACTCAGCAGTATTTCAGGGGATGGCATTTTCTACTCTCATTTATAGGAAAAGGGAAAAGATAAAGTTCACGATCATGAATGCAACCTGTGGTCTGGGCAGAGAAGTGTTCATCCATGCATTTTTCATGTGGTCCTTGAATCAAGGCTTCACGGGCTTCTGATGGCATGACTTTATCAACAGGTACGTCCCTAGTTTGGGGAAGGATGTATAGAGGTGAGGGACCGAACCACACATATACCTATAGCTGGCAATAACTGCCCCTACACAGCACACTAGCAAGCAGCTCGGTGTGATTAGATGCAAACCTGCGGAGCCACAAGCGATAATACCTCTGACCACACAAAAGGGTGTGTGTCTGTGTGTGGTAGAGCACGTCTCCCTGAGCACGACAGGACTCAGTCCTGCCTGCCCCACTCTACCCCAATTAGCAGCGCCGGCAGCACCGGCACAGAACCGCGGCCGCCGAAACAGCCCCGGCAAAACAACAGGGGCACGGCTGCAGCTGGGGACCGATGGAGCCATGTGGGCAGGAACCAGAATTGCCAGCTGCAGGAAATCCTCATTATTATAGGTTTAGATAATAAAATCCTTCTGCTCTGGAAGGAAAAAAAGCCCCGAATCTTGAAATTTCCTATGGAATGAAGTTCAAGAAAAAGTTGACTCACTGAAATGCTGTGCTTTAACAAGATTGATACACATGATATGAATATTAACTATAATAAGGAAATTATAGTTAAATATAGTATCTGTATTTAACATAAAATTAAACAAAACAAGACCATCAGTTCATTTGGGCTGTTCCAGTGGGGAATTCAGACAAAATTAACACGGCCCACAAAGCATCTTAATTTGAACATGACTGAAATGTTGTGCTTTTCCTGGCAGTTTTCTGAACAAAACCAAAGTTTTTAGCTACGTTACATGGCTTCAACAGTAAAACGATTTTCCTGGGGCACAGTCCTACCCTAACAAAACCCTGGACAAGGCCTGAACATCTCTGAAGCCCAGGGCTGTTCCCAGTCAGTGGGAGCCCGGTCCCTGCTCCCCTTTTGCTGCCCTGCAGCCTCCTGCTCACTTGAAAACATGCAGCAAACCACCATTTTTAAGCTAACTTTATCCAATTTGTCTCTAGAATGTTTTCTGGTCTCCTCTCAAGGGACTGGCACCACTAATCACTTCGGTGTTTTGAAACCCTCCTTTTAAAATCCAACTCTTCCTCCCCTTAGCAGACATCTGACAGAGCTGCTGCAATCGAACATCGCAGGACACAAACCAGGACAGTGATTCTTTGGGCAGGCACGCCTCTGTCTCCCTTATAACATATTAGCTATTTTTATCCATTACAGAGACCTAAAAAAAGATGATTTTTTTTTTCTTAAGAAGTACTTCAGGGAAAAAGAGACTCTGCACTGAATCCTTCAGTAATTTCTGAGCAGTCGTCTCCCCCAAATGCTCAATGCCCCCCAGCCCCTTCCCCTTGCCTGCCCCCTCCCACTATGAGCAGGGACTCGACGCGGGGAACGGCTGGTGGGTGGCTGTTTGCCTGTCCCCTGCTGGGGCTGCTCCTCCAGCCGCTGCTCTATCAGTGTGCCCCAGTGCTGCTTGCCATTTTTGGCAGTCAAGCCCAGAAATATGCAGGAGACATAAATAATTCCTTTTTCGAATTTGGTCAAGAGGACAGAGCGCTGGCTCCTGCCAGCGGCACGGTGCTCGGCGGGCTGGGGCGCGGGCAGGCAGGGGCTGACGGGCATCTTTGGGCTGTGGGGTGCACGGAGCACCCTGCTGCCCTCGCCTCCAAATGCAGGGGGGGGATTCTCCTAAAGCTGTCATCTACCCACCCTTCCAAGGATGAAGGAAAGAAGACCAGAGATCTGGTGGCAGCCCTGAGACAGGACGTGTTTTTAAGACTAATAATTGCAGGGAGCAGCGGGGCACCACAGCAGAAGGTGACCCAATGGGCACCAAACTGCAGACAGTCCCTGCCCTGAAGTCCCAGGCTGGGTTTTGGGGTAACGGTGCCCTCCTCCCGCATCTCCCTGCCCTTTGGAGGAGAGACGAGGCAGGACCTCAGTGTTGCTCACGCAGGGGAAGTTTTTAATGGAGACTGCTGGACCCTGAAATACCCTGTGGCTGTCTCGGGGCAGCAGTTGAGGGGGAGGCTCAGCCCTGCCGGGGCTCCCAGTACGGTGGCTGCTCCCTGCTGCGGGCGCCTGAGCAGCCAAGAGTACGGTACTGGACAGCAAGGTCCCCGCTTCCGCTCAGCCTTTTCCTGAGAGCCAATAATCTGTGCAAAATACATGATCTGACACGTTAATTTCTTACAGAAAGCCAGGTGAAGGCATGGACTGGGTGGTCCAGAGCAGAGCAGCACCCCCGGGGCAGGGCAGGAGCCGCTGCCCAGCTTGCCTGTCTCTGCGCTCTGCCCAGGCTGCCACATCTCACTGCGGCTGCTCAAAGGGGTTGTGTGCTGGAAAAGTGCCCTTAGGGAGTGAATGCCTCTTGTCCCAATCAAACATGTGTTATGTACCTGGATAGTGCCATCCACTTGGTCCTTGGCTTCTCCACTGCTGCTGCCTGCCAAGAGGCTGAAGATCACAGAGGCAGAGACCCACTTATTAGGGAAATAACCATTCCTCATACATGTTACGGCACAGCTGAGTCTCTGCATGACATTCAAAAATGCTGTCAGGCTCTGAGCTTCTGCAACATGTGCTCTCCCTTTCCAAGGCTGCTGACACCCTCCCTAGAACAGCTCCACCTCCCCATGCCCATCAGAAAATGCCAACACATGATGAACACCCCAACTCCTAGGGCTCTGAGTCCAAAGCATCCTGACTCAGCAGCACAGTACCAGCACAAGAAGGTAATTAGGCACTGGCACTGCATTTCATAACTCGTAAGTGTTAGGGCAACAGCTTATTGCGATATATCTGACTCTGCCTTGCTTCAGCATGTCTCATTTGGGCTGACTTTGCTCTGACCAGGACCTACATGCCCTTGGCCAACAGCGGGTATCCCAAACCAATTCATGCTCTGAAAAATTCCCATTCTGTGTCTGGTATCAAAATCCATGGTGACATCTCTGCTTTTGCCAGCTAGACAGCCTTGGTATGAGAGCAGCTGCTTGCATAGATGGAAGTCAACAGCGTCTGACACAGCGCTGATCCTTAACCCAGGACCCATCACATCCAGGCTGAACAGAGGAATCGCAAAAATAGGAAAAAAGAAAGCAGGAGCCGTGATTTCAGATGGGGCCGCCTGTTTTCATCATCAGTGGACACAGCCACATCTGGTGCATCAGGGCACCAGCGTGAGGAAGGAGATGATGTGAAGAGCTGTCACCAGAGAAGAAAATGGACCAGTGCTGGTCCTCAGTCAGTTAAGGACCAAGCTTAAACTTGGTCAAATCCTTCCTCATTGCTCACTGCTCACTCACTTCTCTAGATTCTTGCTGACAGAGTCATCTCACCAGGTCTGACAGACCTGTGCACTTTCTTCCCACCCCATTTCAAATCCACCGGCAACTGCTCCGCGTCCAGCCTGTGATCAGCCACACATCCCAAATGAGCACCTTTTATGGTAGAGGAGAAGGACGGAAAAACTGAAAGCCCATTGCAATTTCCTTCCCAATTACACAGATCCCTGTGTAAGTGAGTCAAGGTAGCTTCAATCCCCACATCTACTTCCCTATGCCTGCAAAGCAAAATCATGCACAGGGCAATCCATTAAAAGTGAGGAAAACTGCAGGCTGGGCAAAACTGCTGATGTATGAGCAGGGATCAGGAAAGTGTTTATGACATACAAAGCACTCTGCCTCCCCGGCCAGGAGGACAGGGGGACCTGGAAGCCCTGGCAGAGGGCAGCTTTGGCAGGAGGATCTCTCCCCACTGCTGGGGTTCCTCAGCCCAGCAGGCATGTGCTCACCATTAGAGAGCCTACAGGAACCTGCAGTGGAATTAGACCTGGTGTTGCATCAGAAAGATTTCAGCCTGAGTATCTGAACAGGGTCTTTAAAACTGGCCTGTGACCATGTCTCATACCGAGAAATACCCTGCCCCCTTGAAACGCCCCAGGATTTCATTAGCTGACAAAAAGCCTCTCCAGCAGAGTCCTTAGTGTTAAGACAGCTGCTTTATGCCAGTATTTACTTCAGCTCTCCGACTGCAAGAAAAAAAGAAAAAGCTGAAATATTCTCCTGGTGCCCTGAAAACAAAACACTCCAGAGTTTTGGCACCACAGGCTGATCTTTAGTAGGTGGAGATTTGCATTGACTCCAGCTGAGTTTTGCTCTTTGACATCAGTGCAACAACTCGCCTGCGTCTGCAAATACCATGCTTATGCAATGCTACTAAATACATTCCCTTGCTGCTACTCACACCAGCTTGTAAATACAGCCCACTCCAGCCGCCAGCCCCGCACACCATGGGGCTTACATGAGCGCTCAGTGCTGCGACTCACTGCGAGGGAACATGGATGTGCTGGAAAAGCAGGATTCACTTTATTTGATCCGACGGCACTGTGGGTATTGACAGGTGGGAGCTCCCGAAAGGTTGCTCCAATAATAAAAATGTGGCCCATTCTCTGCAAAAGGACTCAAGAGGGCTTTTCTACCTCCCACCCAGCAGCACGCAGCGAGCTGCAGGTCTCCTCTGCCCACCGAGGCACTGAGCTTCCCCTCAACCAGCTGTCAAGGGCCCATCAAACTGCAAAGAGGGAAAAATATCAAGTTTACCCACTGTGGGTGGAAAAACATTTGCTGGAGGGCCCAGTTTAATAAATAATGAGGGGATAAAAAGGCTGCAGCAACCCCAGTAAATCTGTTTCATGCTCGGCGCTTCCTTTTTTCATCGTAATCTCTCCTCGTGCTGGGTACCAGTGGCACTGACAAACTGCTTTGCCTTCCATGCAAAGCGCACGTTGACGTGTGCTGCCCGTGCAAGAAATAATTCAGAGACACCAGAGGGGAGGGATGCTCGCAGCCCCCTTCCACCTCCACGCAGGCTGGGGTTCCCCCATCCGTGGGGTCCAGCCCAGCTTCTCTCCAAAGGGAGTGACAGCCCTGCATCCCCCAGCATGATGCCTGTGTCCCCAGCCCTTCCTAGCCAGCTGCCTGCCGGCAGCTCCGAAAGCTGAAGCTGGCAGATAGCCACAAACAAAACGGGGTCCACTGACTGCCCTGCAGGCTTTGCAGGCTCCAAATGAGGGGGGTGTCTGGATTTTCCTTCTTGTGCTTTTAAAGTGTCCCCAGTCACAGCTTGCAGCTCCAGCAGTGGGAATCAGCTGCCATGGAAACCTTGCAAATGCCCTTTCCTAACAGCAGTTGCCTAACACACAGCTGAAGAACGTTCCTTCCCCAAAACACAAAACTCTGAAATTACCCCTGCTATCCCTTGCGGGATCCTCTGTGTGCCTGCAATGTTAAGATAAATGGTTTGGAAACCTGTTGTGGAGCAAATTCACTGCAAATGAGGCTGGGCACAAAAGGATCGTAAGCCAGAAATTCAAAGAAATCCAGATATACGTCACTATATTTCAGTCTTGTCCTGGACTAACGAGTTTCCTTCAATGACATTTGTTGCCACAAAGGTATTTCCTGGTGCTATGAGACTTGCAAAGAAAAAAGAAATATTTTCATCTCTTGCAGGTAGACCACGATTCAAATCATCTACCCACACCTCTCTTTCATTAGGGCATCGCAAAGCACTGTCAATAAGCCACAAGTCACTCAGCTGAATGAGGCCGACAGGCAAACGGAGGCATGAGATTGCGCTCAGAAAGTGCTGAGCTGCACCAAGGCAGTGGGAGGCAGGACCCCTCAAAGCCTAAAGCTTCTTTGGTGCTGGTGACAGTGTGGGCTTGAAAGAGTTTGGTGAGCAACCTGAAACATGAGTGCAACAAGAAACCTCACACACTACTCAGACTTGCTGAAAATTTAGGTGTTAATGATGCAGCTAGAAATCTACTGGCCCATAAATGTTATTTAAGAAAAATCAGCAGATACTTAAGCCACCTGAGGTCCTAAGTAAAGTCACCATCAACTGCACATCTTTTGGTACCCAGAAGACTTCCAGGATCTGACCCAGGGTCAGGGGCTCAGGTTGACAGGAGGCTGCCCACAGCAAAGTTGCCATCCTGGCTCCTCATCTCCAGCTCTAGGCACACAAAAAAGCTCCCTCGAGGTGTGGGAAAGGGAGGCAGAAATGCAAACACCCAAACCTTCCCTTGAGTCCTGGAAGAGCCTCCTGATGGAGTCCCTGCTGTCAGAGCCATGCTCTCACACCAGTCACCCTGACTTGTATGCTGAATTTCCCAGCTTATTTGTTGTTTTAATAAGTTTCACAGGGGTATGAAGGAAGAGCAGCAGATTAGATCCGAAGTTAACTGAAACAGCCATCAAGGGAAATTTTGACAGACTGATAAGCAACTAAATGCAATTCTTGCGACAAGAGTTATCAGACAGCTTAAAGATTAATGAACAGTACCAGCCCCTGGGAACAAGGCCTCCAGAGCTGTAGGACTCTCCCAGAAGACAGCGTGCCATGTCCAAGACATGCCCAGCCAGCAAAAACAGGGACAGAGGTGGGGAAGGAGCAATGGCTACAAAAATACCGTACAAATCATTCACTGCACAGCTTAGCTTTAGGTTTCTTCTGCTTGGTATTCAGGTCATTTGACTTGCCTGCTTCTTTGGTGAGAGGAGGGAAGATTTCACAAGCCAGCTAGAAATTATTTTGACCAAACAACGCATGAGTGTTGCCAGAGTACATTGCAGGCAAAGCTCAGAGGGCTGGAAGGGAAAGGAGAAGGCCAGATTTCATTTATTTAAAGATAGATGATCAATCTGGATTTTAGCATTTAACTATGGGGCCACAGAGCCCCTCAGCCTTCTCCATTTACCTTCATCCCATCACACCAAGAGGGCTCAAGTCTGGTGTTCAAACACCAGTTCACCCTGACCATGAAAAGAAAGAGTCCTGCAGCAGTAATGCATCAGCTTGGGGTACACCCTTGCCATCCATTGCTTTGTTCACTTGTTGCACTTGGCTAATCTGTCTTTAATCACTTTACCTAGCATTCAAGATAGGTGCCATTTATAGGCTTTAATTGTCAAGCTCCTACCAGTTCTTGTTGCTGCAAAGCTCTTGTGCTGTCAGAGATGGTCCCTTGTTGCAAGATAACAACGCAAAATTTCACTATACAGAAGGAGAGTCCTTGTATAAGATTGGCATCTAATTACCAGCAAAAATCAAGAAGTTGCTAATATCTCTATCAAAATGCAGAATGATACGTTTGACATACAGAATAACCAAGGCTTAGCACCCAGGTTTGCCCTAGTGCTCCCTGGCATTTCACCTAATTATCACGGCACAGGCTGAGTTTGCATGTCCTGGAAATTTGCTCAGCTACACGGAAACATTTCCCATCCTGTACCTGAGAAAAGCAATTAGCAGCATCTTCCCTCCCACCTCCCGCAGCCGGCACTCAACCCAAAAGCTCTCCACAGTCTTTCAGAGCAGAGCACGTTCATGTATTTCCTTAGCTTTCTATACTTTCCCATGCAGGTTTTTCTGTGCAGGACTAAAGCAAAGCAGAGAGCAGGCGGCAGTACCCTCCATCCCCATCCCCACGGCTGCTGAAGCATTGAAGGCTGGTTCAGGGCTCAGCTTCTCTCACTGTCGGGAGAGGGAGGTCCCTGCTCTGCTGAAGATCCCACGTGCTCCTGGGTCCCTTTGGCCTCCCAACTTGCAGCCCAAACCCAGCAAACACCCTCCGGGCTGATCAAGTGCCAAGTCATTTGGGAAGCCCTTGTGGGCACCTGGAAATGTCAGGAATTCAGGTGGGCTTGCTTTTCCCCCCCTCTTTCTAACCTTCAAATCTTCATGTTAAATCAGATGTCACTCCAGCTCTGCAGCACCAGCAGAGCCGGGTCACCGTCGCTCGCGGCTGGAAACAGCCTCGGTGTTCACCTTCCAGCCAGCTGTGTGCTCAGTGATCTTGAACTGAGCAAATAAGTCCCCCTCAGGAATTTTTTTCTCTCAAGAACTGCTTGAATGGAGATAGTTTGACCTCTCCTCAAGGCCTCTGTGAGTTGGCAGTAAAGAAAAATGCAACAAATTCCTGGCCTGGAGTTAGACCTCTTCTGGGCTCAGTTTCAGCCAGGGACTGATTTCTGTTTGCCTATTTTCTTTCTCTTTTGTAGGTGCTTTTTCAGCTCTTTCACTTCATGCTGTAGGTCCTCTTGGATAGCAAGCTCTACGAGGTCCAAAGGTCTCTTGCCTCTCCAGCCCTGGGGGAGGGCTGGCATGAGTGCATCTGTGCTCGGCCGCCTGCCGGGATGCTTTGTGCTCCCCTCCCCGACACAAACCTCATCTCTGCCTGCAAAACATCTTTCAGCCTCTCTGGGAATCTTCCAGATGCTCCTTTAACTCCTTTTTTTGAAGCCTACAGCTCTTTATTAGAATTTGCTCTAATCTTATTTTAATTCCTTTTGCAAAGTCTCTAGCTGCCTTAGATCGACTTTAATTCCTTTTGCAAGATCTCCACCTCTTGTTTTAAGCTTTCATTTAAAGTCTTTTGGCCTAAGGTCCTGGGCTCTGTGCACGGCTTGGTTATTTGCTCCATCAGATTCAGCAGCGATACCAGCTCACAGCTGCTTCCTTTGAAACTGGCTCCTGCTTCTGGTAGCCAGAATTATCCCTGTTTGATCTGGATCAAAGTTTGGGGCCTCACTAGATAACCCAATTAATAGGAAAAATTGACAAAGGAGTTAGGCATTTCTCTGATGAAATCCTACTTATTTATGCAGAATGAACAGCCCTGGTTCCCTGAAAAGAAACAGGAGTGAAGTTTCCTTTCTTAAAGCTCCAGGCATGTGTCAGCCAAGATTTAATCCCCCTAACTGCTCCTTTTAAACTTTTCTGGGATAACCCCCCCAGAATGCGCCTCTTGATTTCTTCCCCTCCCTGACTCTGTTTCTCCAGGCTTTATTTTCCTCTTGCCCAGATTGATGAAAATTCATCAAACAGCTGCCTGGAGGTCCTTTTCTCAGGCTGTATCAGATACAGCGAGCAGATGTGTACAGGAGGAAAGGAGCATATTTTAGAGGCAGCAAACCAAGGGGTCAGCTCCTACCGACCCCGCAGCTCCCACTAACACAGTCTGGGGCGAGTCACTTCTTCCCTTTGAATGACATTCTCCCATTTCAAAAATGAGGGCACGACAAAGCCTTCAAGAAAATTTGGCTCCAGTTTGGATGGAAATCACAGACTTTGTGAAGAAACGACCCACTTAGTGTGTACAGCCAGCTGTGCCAGAGCAAGTATCGGCCAAGTGGGCAGCACGCGCTGCCTTGCACGCACGGACAGTTCCCAGCTCCTCCCAGGATCTTGGTGTCTGTCTCTGAAACCAGGGTCTCCAATTAATATCCCAGGTTGACTTTTTCCCTCCTTGCCCTGGAAGCGGCTGCTGGGGGAATGCAGCCATCCTGCAGCTGCCTGAACTTACGGAGGGGAAAGAGGGAGGGGAGGAGGGAGCTTGTTTTTCTGCTTGTCAACTTTTGGAAGTGAATCCAGCAGTAATAAGAATTACACTGGCAGACAGAAAGACAAATTTTCACTGCTGGTAAGACTTTAAAAGACAATTGTTTATTTAAACTAACTCAAGGTCACAGAGATGTCCAGCTTGAGAGAACTAATTTTTTTTTTCCCTTCAAAATTCTGCATCTGAAGTTGCTCAAAAGATGAAACAGGACGGTATGTGCATGTGGCTCCTGCTGATAGTGGGAGGGCAAAGGAGGGCTGGGGAAGATGCTGGGGTCTGAAGAAAAGCAGAAGCTTTCTGTGAAAGAGTACAGATATGGGCAGCGCAGAAAGGTCAGTCCTCCCTCCCAGCAAGAGCAAACCTCGGAGGCAGCCAGAGGATTTCATGGTCTCTTCTTCCAGTTTTGGAAAAAAAAATCCCATCTTTGCCTTTTGAGTAGTGAGGATTTAAATGCTGGGTTTTCCTAAATACCTCAGCGTATTTCCCAGGTTCCTTCCAGTGGCAGGTGGCTGGGCATTGCCATCGCTGTCAGGGCTGTGGCATGGCCAGGGTGAGCCATGAACACAGTACGGTCCTCGGAGGAATTTCTGAGCAGCCAGGGACACATCGTTCTTGCGAGCCCACGTTTCACCCAAACCTGGGGAAGGCCACCATGTGTCTGCATGGTGCATTCTTCTCTAGTCCCTGCACTTGAACCTGGGGTCTCTGAGGAGCCGTGCTATCAGTAGACTTGGCTGGTTGGGTCATGGGCATGTTACTAGCATCTGAGTGCTGGATAAAAAGAAAAACACAGCCACCCCAACGTCATTCTATTTCAATAAGACCAGGACCGAAACAAAAAGGTGTTGCCCGTTTGCATTTGGGACTTAACTACCCAGATGGATTCCTTGCGCAAGCTGCTCCACTAATCTTTCACAATTTGATGCTCTTGTGGAAGACGTAGACCATTCCTCCTGTCCCTGCCGAGGCCTCGAGGCAGCCCCATCCCTGCCTGCCCTGGCTGGCTCGCTGGCACCGAGCGCTGCTCTGCCAGCTCATTTATGCTGACAGCTCCAAATCGGGCCCCGGATCCCGTTTGATGCAAGAGGCTTTTGAAGATCTGTAAAAGTCTCACATCTGCAAGGCTGGCATCTCCACAGCAGGAGGGAGAAACATTGGAGAAGTCATGTGGCGGAAAGAAAGTTTGAGCCTTGTTGTTTGAAGAGACTCTGCCTGAAGCATTGGAATGAGAAGGTGCCTGGAGAGAGTTTTGAAATTCAGATCTTGATTGTAAGCATAACCAAAGCGAAGTCTCATGTTGTAATTGAAAAGACAAAACTGTCAAAATTCTTTGGATTTATGGCTACTAGAAACCACCTTCCAACTATTTTCTAAATTGGTTCTCTCCAAAGTCAAAAGAAAGCTCGCTCTCTGCAGGGATTTTGCTGAAGAAGAAAAGCACAGTACTTTGAATTTAATTTTGCTTTTCTTTTCTCAGGGATTGTGTGATTATGTGTGGTTTTTTTTCATGTGGCCCAGTACAACAGAAATTGATTGAAATCAGTACCATGGGAAATGAAAAAGTCAGGTTTGTAAGGGTTAACTTACATTTTTCCTAAGCTCTTTCCTTCATGGATTTATGTGCTCACGATCATGTGCTCAACAGCCCCATGACTTAGTCACTCTTAGAGTCTCCTTTGCAGATAAAATATCTTTTAATTCGGCCTTTCCGTGATGCAGAAAGAAAAAGTCTTGAAAACTGGCATAAACCAAGGAGCCTAATGCAGTGAACAGATGGGATTCCCAACTCCCCTCGGACACCTCCATCCACAGGCAGCATGTGCTGCCCGCAGTGCCTCCCGGTCCCACGGCAGCCTGCCGAGCCCGGGGACCCGCCTCTGAGAATACAGCATTGGCTTTGAGACTTTTTGGCTCTGTTTTTTCCCATCGCACAACCTGTGTTTGTTTTCATTGCAAAGGACACGATCGGTCCTCCCAGTGCAGGGATGTTACTCCAAGCGTGCCAATCAAAGGCAGAACAGAACAATCCCGTGACAGGTTCCCAGCCATTGGATGGTGATTGGGAGTGATAAGTAAAAATTATGGAGCAATGCAGTCTCTCAGAGGTATTGCATATGGTTTCAGGAGAAAGTTGAATGACTCCAAACTGGAAATAGTGCTGTATTCTCTTGCCAAAAAACATTTGCAATTTTGGACCCAGCTTTTACCTATGACTGGTCAAATATCCATATCCATATAAATCTGCACTTGCAGCTCCAAACAGCTCTATGCATGCACTGTAGGAACAGTCTATACCTACCAGGTAGATCTAGTGGGTAAAGAGAGCCCATATGCTAGGAGTATTTGATGCCTATAAATACAGGTATCATATATGCATGCTCAGTAAATATATATATGCACTATTTTGTTCCTACATTAAGAACCACCTCAAAACAATCCCCTTTGTAAAATGCTTAGAAGATGACCAAGGCAACCCAAATTCAAACAAATTTAAATTTAAGGATGGTAGAATTATGCAAAAGGGAACGTGCAAACATTTTCTTCTGAATTCGTGGTGCTTCGTAGCCTCGAGTCCCAGGGTGGCAGGGTCTAGTGGAGCCATACAGTGCACGCCAGTGCCAGGATCCTGTCCTGCCACCTCCAGGCAGCTTCAGACCAGGGCTGCCTCCATGGCCGCCAGCACAGCTCAATGATATGAAAAAAGAGGCTCAGCTACAACCGTCCATTTTGGTGCATGAATGGGAATTTGGAAATCTTGCAGAAGGCACGGGTGTGGTTTGCATCCCCGCTCTGTCCTATCCAGTGCTGCCTGGAGACATTAAAAACTTGTACGTATCACATCCTAGCCTGGAAACCACAACTGCTTCATTTTCCAGCTCTAAGAGTCTTGACCTCTCCCAGCCTTTCGTGCACTCCCGAGACTCATACTTTTCTCGAGATCACAGTGGGCTTGTGTTTTTCATCCTCATGTGATTAATAATTTATGCTCTACAGATATTTAAGCAGCTCATGTTTATTTTTCCGTCAATAAAAAGAGAATGTGTATTTGATCTGGGAGCCTTATTTTCCATTGTCTGAATTTAAAGTTAAAACTAAAAACTTCAGATATTAGGTGATTTATGAGCCTCTGCTAAAAATAGCTCAGCCCATTCTCATCAGTGAATCTCCCACTTTGCTTTTAGGAGTATCCCAGCAAATCAACGGGTGAAAGAGGAATCGAAGGCAATGGCTACTGGTAAACACTTATACTTGTGAATACTTAGACACCTTGCCATTATATCCAACTCTGCTCTGACAAAGCAGTGAGAACACTACAGGACCTCCCATGCAGCAAGCAAGGCTCTACCATAGACTCCCTCAAGAAACATGAACAATTTTTTGTTCAAGTTATAATTACTTATAGCTTTAGCTCTTGGATTGTTATTCTCTCAGGCTGTGGCATCTAACCCCAGCTACTGCTGAGTTTGGTGCAAATACCTCTTAATTTAGTTTTCATTCCTGGACCACGGCTTCTGAACAAACTTCACTTACTACAAGGTTTTCTCCCTTCATAAACCTATGTGGTGCATCACAGAAAGTATATTCTGTCCTGGGAGCTCAGAGCGGAGGGAAGAACAGGGCTGCAAGGCACTGGACTACGACTCCCATGAATCCCTGCAAAAGCATTTCCAAATCATTTCAGGTTTTCGGCAAAAAAATTCAAATGGTTTACAGGGGGAAAAAAAAACCCCAAACCAACCCACTCCCAGCAAAAAAACCCTTCATTTTGCTGAAATACAGTTTTCAGTTAGAAAACGGCTTTGCTGGAAATTTTTCCAGCAGCTGTAGCTATAACAGCGATGCTTCTAGGGGCCCTGGGAAAGGACAGCACTGGAATAGCTGATGAGCTGGTCTGCTGCCAGCGGGAGGGGACCGCAGGCAAAAGGCTCCTTTGCCGAGTGGGGAAGCTCCCGTACGCGGGTCCTGCTCTCCTTTAGGCTCCGGGAAGCAGCCTTGCAAAGGGGCCATTTGGCCGGACTCTCGTGAGCCAGAGCAAGGACCCCCGTGTTCCTCCTCCTCCTCCCTCAGAAGGTTCTGTGAGCACATGTGCGAGGCAACCCCTCCGCGGCGGGGCGGCTGGGGAGCGTGGTTCCCACCTCTATATAAAGCCTCCGATTTCCTGTGATGCCGAGCGTGTGGGTGTCAGCGAAATGGATGTTTTCTGTCAGGGATGACAGTACTGGGGTGAGCGTCTGCTTCCCGCAGCGTGGCAGCGCCGGGAAGGCAGGCACGAGCCGTGGCTGATGCAGCGGCCCGTGCTACCGTGCGGGTAGGAGCATCCCTTGGGAGAGGATTTGCTTTCCACCGTCCTTTCGCTGCTGTTATCCCCTCCTTCCCCCAGAGATTCTGAAGCTGCGTTCGCAGCTCAATGAAACCACCAAATTCACACCGTGCCCTGCAAGGCTTTTTGGCAGGGGCAGAGCAATAGCTGTGTACGCAGCCCACAGCTCCCCGGCCCCAGAGAAGCACAGTGTAAATAGCAACGTCTCCCTGGCACCCACCTGGGCCCACTCGATATCCCCATACCATTTCTCTGGATAAAGAGCAAAAGACAACTGGTATTTACAGGGCAAGGAAGGTCTCTAAGGTTACGGCTTAGGGGATAAATCATGAAAAGCAAATAAGCCAGTCTGTTAGCAGAATAGGCAGAGCCAAAAGCAGGGAGAAAAAACCTCAGCTGTACTGCACAACAGGCTCAAATTCAATAGGAAGGTCCTAAAAAAAACCAAAAAAAATCACTTTGCTTGGGCACCTAGTTGGGGGAAGCAGGCCACTGTTTCCTCCTGCAGGGATGCTCACCCATCATCAAATTGTCGGGGGGAGAGGGGGCGAATCAGTTAATGGCTCCCACCTTGCTACCTGCAAAAAAAATCCGCCTCCATCAACACTGGCTCCATTTGCCTGTTCGGTGCCAACCGTACTGGTGGCAGGGTTTCCTTCCCACAGAGAATGGGGCAGGATCTGTTCCCACCCCATCGTGGGTGGCATGGCAAGTCAGACCCTACATGAGGAAGGGGCTACGGGCCAGGGCTGCCCGGATCATCCCCCCACGAGTGACCCGCTGGGGTGGGCGATCCAAGCTCGTGGACTTGCTCAATCCCTAATTTCCGGAATACGTCAGAAAAGTATAATTAAGGAGCCCTCCCCTTCTGGTGGAAGTCTGCTTGTGTCAACAGAGAGACGGGAGTATTTAGCAGACTTCTTTTTCCATCCTGCTAATTTTAGCCCCTTATATAACGTTTCTTTTCAATACAACCCAGTTTCTGTAGCCCACTGAAGGAACGGCACTTCTCATTTGTCTTACACCAGTGCCTAAAATATTCCCCAGAGCCCGAGGGCTGGCTCTGTGCTCCCCACCGTGCACGGGGCCAGCTCTGCCCACAGCAGCCTGAGGTTTAAATAGACCAGGGTGCAAGGGGGTACAGAAGCAAAAGGGGCGATGCCCTAATGCAGCAGCAGGGGAAGGAATAAAAGCCAGTTTCCTCCTGTGCAACTGCAGGGCCCCAGCTCCAGGTACCCCCATGCAAACACCAGCAGAGAAGAAGGTTTCTGGTGCGACACCTCCCCAGCCTCCACATGCTGATGCCTGAGCCTCCTGGCGAGCCCTGAAGCTCCACGTGCAGACACTTCAGCTTTCAGCCCTTACTGCAAATTCTCTCAGTCCCTTTCCTGCTCTGCCTCCGGCTGTCATCTTTGACAGGGAGCGGTTCTTACCTTCCTAAGTAAACCTCAAAGTTTGACTGTGAAGCTCCAGAGCACATCAAAAGTACATCAAAATAACTCAAACTTCCTTTGACGGACCACATGAAGTTTGCAATTAGCATTTCAAAGCTACGATCAGGCATGGAAGGCAAAAGCAAACAAGGCGGCAGCAGACACCCAAACCTGTCAATTATCCAGCTGATTTTTTTGCACAAGGCTGGGAGAGCTGCAGAAATAACTGCCTGAGGCCAAGTTCATCCCTGCCGTGGCACTGCTGAACTCAGTGGCTTTACACATGTGACGAGTTTTGACTTTTCTACGTACTTTTTCATGTGAAAATGCTGGTTATCCAGCATCTTACCGCTGGGCAGCCTTGGAGCACGTTGGTGTAACACAGCTGCCAGGTCAGTGGTGATCTGGCCAGTTAACTGGTTAAAAAGTAAGGAGTTTTCACTACTACTAAGGGGAAAAAAAATTGAAGCTGACTGCCAGCACAGAGAACTGTATGGAGATGCCACTGAAATGACATGTGTAAAAAACAGTGTCAGCAGCGGGAGCAGAGGAAAGCGCGGTGATTCCCTGTGAGAACAAGCTCTTCCCACGCTGCAGGTGTGGATCCGTCCTGCGGCCGACCTGCTCTTTGTGTGGGGAAGCCGCTTGGCTTGGGTCCCTCTCCCTTCAGCTCCTCGCTAATGCAGACAAATGTGGTTATTTACGTGCCACCTTGATGGCTTTGTCTTTTCCTCTGTATCAAGTCAGGCTCTGAGCTCAGTATCCACCAAGGATTTCTAGTGAAGCTTTGAATAAATAATGAGCACCTTATTTCACTTTACAGTAATTAATCTAGGGGATAATGCACTAATTTGCCAATGCTGGGAGCATTTATCTTTTCCTCGAAAAGAAGTTTTGCTATTAAAGTTTCACTCTAAGCTGATAAAAAACAAAACCCTGTGCTCATCCTATACTAATAGCTGGTTTTAACACCAGCCTAGAGAGGAAATATTTTCTCTGCAGCACAGGGGTCCAGTCCCCTCCCCTATCCAGGAAAGTAAATTCTTTCTCTCATTCCCAGCATCTCCTACAAAGACTTGGCAAGAAGACAAACGGTGTTCCCCAGTCTTCAGGGGGTGACCCCTGCCTTCGCCTGCCTTCCCTTCTCCTTTCTCTTAAAAGCCATAGCATCTTTGGGCCAGGGTGCCTTCACAGCACCTAGTGCAGCAGGCTCCCAGCCCGGGACTAGACCTCCCAAGCACTACTGTAATATAAATAAATATGATTCATGAAGTCTAACTTTGAATTTGGCAACTGATCCTCTGAACAAATCTGGTGAGTAAAGCCCTGAAGAGGTGGAACCAGCCACAGTCTTCATGATCATATTAGTCAGCACGAAGGAAATCATCACAATTGCTCCAATGTGTGAATTCAGTATAGCTGATCTAAGTGTTGGCAGAAAATTATTTCCATCATAATCTTGAACTGTTTGACCTTCTCATTGAAAATGACACCAAAGAACTTTTTTTTTTCCAGGTACCCAAGTGTCAGCATGCAGTGCCACATCCTGAGCTGGCATCAATCAGCATGAATTCACTGCACGCAACAGGGCTGGAACCATTAACACCAGCTGAGAAGCTACACAACGGGTAAGTATTGAAAAGGAAAGAGAGATCAAATGTTAACATCTCTAACACCTTGCAGGCCAGAATTAGAATAAACAACAAAGTAGTCTTTTTATTTTGCACCAGCCTACAGTTTTGGATTAAAATTATGGATACCATGTTACATGTTGCTGTTAATAGCTATAACATAACCACGTAAAGACAGTGATCCCCAGGTAATCGGTTACTGGTGGCTGGTGCAGCCTGGCTGGCTCGAGGGGAGTTGGGATGGTTTCCACCAGCTCAGGAAGGCAGCTGAGTTCCTCCTGTACGGGCACCACAGCTCCCTCCAGGAGGGGTTTGAGCAGGGTGAGGACATCAGCTCAAAAAGGATGAGCCACATCATAGGAGCAAATTGTCACAGGCAGCAAACTGGGCAGAGGAAGCACTGAGGGAGCCGAGTCTCTTCCACCACGTGTGCAGTAAGGCAGGGACCCCCGAGCAGCAGCAGAGCTGGTGGACGAGGCAGACCCTGCAAGTGGGGTCCCCTCGCACATTCCCCCTACCCGTCTCAGCAGTACCAGGTTTATTCAGGGTGCAGAGTGTAATGACAGCTCAGGCTGGCCTCTGCTCGTACAGCTACGTGCCTAACGAGCCTCTGCAGTGCTGCCTGCAATCCCTCTCTCTAAGGCTATCCCTAAGGCAATGGAAATATTAATTGTAAGTGTATCATGCCAATGTTTGTGAATTTGTCAGCAAGGCCCATTAGTGGGGCTGTTGAAAACCATAAAATAGTTGTAAGGCAAGAATCTATAGAAAGGGAAAATTAAACCTAGAGAGACAGTTGCTCTGCTGATGTGTGGCCATGCTCCCGACCTGCTGGGCAGTTTGGGGGCTGTCACGCTCAGGACCGGTCCCTGGGCCATGGGTGCTGCACAGAAAGAAGATGCTGCGACAGCCTGAGGTGTGCTGGGGGGGCTGGAGCACACCAGGGATGGGGTGACAGCCCAGGTGGGCATCACACCTGCTCATGTGAGCCTCTTGCTACTCCAAAAGTACCATCTCTCACCATTTTTTCCTGCTCCATCACCCTGGAGCAGGTCTGTGATGTATTTTTATATTAAAGCCTGACTAGAGGTGAGGGACTGGGGAAAGGTTTGCCCAGGTTTTTTGGGCTAGGTCCGCCCTGGCTCCCTGTCAATGTCCATACCACTCTGCTTTCTGCAAATCTCTTCCTGAACCACATTCACCCGTATCGTCACCTCTGGCCAGGCTGGGTCTCTCTGTCCTGGTCATGCCAGCCCTGAGGCAGAGTCTGCCCTGTATGCACACCAGCCAGCCTGGCTACACAGCTCCAAAACCCTTCATCCATCGAAGCCTAAGCCCTGCCATCATGACCTTGACAGCTACCTGAGCTTGGTTAAAGATAGAGGAATTCAGTTACAGAAAACATGGTGAGAACACTGTCCGAGGGGCATCTCTCAGGGAGCATAAATCTGAAAAGCAAGGGTCCTGCCTCTTCACAGACCCTGCCATCCCTCCATCCTGCTCTCATGCTTAGAGAGCGAGGATTTGGGATGGAGTAAATGTCTGCAGGGCAGCTTTCCTCAAAACATCTGCTCCTAGCCAACATCAGAAATATTCCTCAGTCTCTGGTACAACAGGCTTTATATTCCTTAAAATTTACATCCTTATTGCTTTTAGTCAAAAGTACTGAAATCTCACTGGGTTCTTTGCTCTTGTAAAACCAGAGGAAGATGTATCCCTAATGACAGTCCTTCAGAGGGAGAACAACCCCTGTATGAGGCACGCTCAGATTTTGTTATTCCTGGAGGCTGCTGGGCAGCTCTGGGCTCCTTCACCCCAGGGCTCCCCTCCAGTGCCTCAGGGATGGGCAGCATCGGGGCAGCACGGCTGGTGATGGGGCATCTCAGACTTTGAGGAGAGAGGAGCAAAAAACGGGGAGCAATTGAAACCAGGACAGAAAGCTCAACTCACAGCAAGAAAAAGAAACAAGTCTTGCCTTGCAGCCTGAACAGTGCAAAGAATTTTGTTCAGATGTTTCTCACCTCATATATGACCCACCTCAACCTTGAACACAATCTAGCTATATTTATGTCCCCAAAAGAATATCCCCCAAATCCCCAAGCAGCTCATCACAAGGCAGTAGGACTCCCCCTTACAAGGACTTGCAACTGGAAGAGGAGATTGAACCTCTATGTAAGTTTGCATTACCTGCATTTTATATAGCAACAAAGAAAGGAAAGAAATATATAGTAATGGGAAATTTATGTATCAATGAGAAAGGAAGACGGAGTTCTAAGAGCATGTATTGGGGGAAACACAGCACAATTTAGCAACAGCATTTTGAACAGCCCTGTGAGGGTGGTTATTAAAAGGAGGTGGGACCAGACGGGTTAATGTGGTCAAGTGAGAGGATCCAACGTGTGAACAGGGAGTGAGCAGCCCTGCCTGGCACAAACCCCATCACTGTGGGGTGGGAAAGTGTCCTGGCCAGACTGAAATAAAGGAGGTTCAGGTGTGGGAGGGTGGAGAGGAGAGTCAAGGGAAAATAAAGGTGAGAGAGCACGGACAGAGGAGTTGTCAGTGCAAATACAAGGGAGACACGGTAACTGTCATCGCACGCTATCACATAATTTAACGTCTTAAACCCCCCTGGGTTTTGGGTAACTGGCACTTAAATCTTCTATTTGTGTCAGGCCAACAAAATTGTTGCTGCACAGAGGGCGTTTCTCTTCTAAAGGCAATTACCCCTCGCTGTCATTAGCGGCGATGCAGTCAGTCAGGTGGCGGAGGGGACAGAAACCAGCCTTAGGCTGAACGGTCTCACTCCTCATTGCAGAGCTGGAATCCGAAGGGGCTCAAACAGCAACCCAAAGTGGATTGCCTTCACGGTGAGAAGTGCCCAGGGGTCACGGGTGGCAGGGGCACCCACTCACCACGTGCCCCAGGAGCGTTTGCCTGCGTTACGCTGAGTGTTGCAGCCGTCATCACAGAAACTTCTGCGGGGCAGCCCAGGGCCGGCAGACCGGCAAGTGGCAGAGCGAAGAGTGGCGGAGGAGCCGTGGTGGTTTGTTTCTCAGCTGAGGTTCTTATCGTGACAAGTGAATCATCAGGAATGAGTCTAACAAAGATAGTGTCGTAAACTTAACAGAAAAATTATATCCCTCTGGATATGTGTTATGTTTTGAGAATAAACTGAAGAACAAACCATTCCTCAGTTTAAACCCTCTCCTGTGTTTGCCTGGGAAAAAAATACAAACCCTACAAGTTTTGTTTTCTCAGTTCCATGTAACCTGCCTTTATGAAAGCTGAGACTATGACAGCCCTTGTTACCCTTGCTCCCTTAGAAATTTTCAGAAGTACAGACTGTCCGTGGATTTTTTTTATTCTCTGCCTCTTCAGAGACCTCTCTTGCGAGGGATGAAAGGTCCAGACTGATGCCAGTAAGCTGGTACTGCCACAAATACCCCCTCATCTGAAGCTCGCTTACCATGCAGTGACCAATGCACTTGGTTTGCAGATCCTGAATTTTTTAGTGAGGATAATACCAAGGTCGACCACAACTCTGATACTGCTGCTGAAGGATGGAGAGTTAAGGTCCTCCTTCCAACTTTGCGGGGACTTCGGAGACTCAGCAAGTCTGCTGACATCTTTCTGATGCTGCATGTACCTGTGTCAACTGAAGGCCTTAAAGAAAAAGCCTGATGAAATCCAAAATGCACATGAGGAAGCATGAGATACTGTGAAAATCTATGGACAGTCCTTCTGAAACCAAAACTCCACGCTTGCAAGCACACTGCTGAACAAGGCTGTCCTATGCATAATTATGCTCAATTCTAACTAAAACATCCAAAAATGATGGAGACCAAAGTGAACCCTTTTGCCAAAATGTCCATTTCAGCTGTTTTCTAACAAAAATTCATCCTGGGTCTGTTGGTCTCTTCTGGTCTGTGCACACAGGGAACCAAATCTGCTCTCCACTGAGGAAAAAGGTTTAAACTCAGCCTGAGCTGGTAGGAAAGCAAACCCCCCGCCCTCAGTTTTGAGTGAACACTGTCATGTTCTCCCTTTCACACTGACACAGAGCTATGAAATCCAAGGCTTCGCATGCCGGGATCCCACAAGATCCCTGTGGGAAAACAGCCCATTGAGTGACAAAGACTGACGAACAGGATTGCAGGGCAGCAGAACAGAAACAGGCCAATTTCACAGCGAATGTTTCCAATTTCAAGTTGTAGGCACACTGTTCCGGGGGGGGTGGGTGCCCATGCACAGTGTGTCAGGCATCCCTTGCACTTCCCTTGGCTGAGAAAGACAAATGCAACCCCAGACATGCACTTCAGTATTATGGGAGCTTTATGGGAGCTGACTTACAGCCTCATGGCTCCTTTAACCTCTCAGTTAATATTTATAAAGCTCAATATTTGTTCAGTGTTGTGCAAGGGAAGGAATATTAAGCAGAAAGTCTGGTGGGGGGGGGTCCAGGAGAGCAGATCTTACTCCACACCAGGCACTAGCCACCTCCCCACCTGCAATGGGGCACCTGACATAGCACAGAAGATGAGAGAATCAGAGGCAAAGTTTTAGCCTTGGGCATTTAATTCAGGCTCCATATACAAGTGTGTCTGCAGAGATAAAAGGCTGCCAGGATAAATCCCTGGGCACGGTGGCTGAACTGCCAAAACAGAGTTAAACACACTACCACATTCTTAGAACTGAAATACTTGGAAATCAAGCCAAGAAATTGGACTTTAGGGAAAGATCAAAGGATAAGTACATCTTGCCGAGTTGTTTCCTTTTTGGTTTTTCGTTGTTGTTGGTTTTCGGGGTTTTTTGGGGGTTTTTTTTTGAAACTCCGATCGGATTTGCAGAAGTGGAAATGTGTTTTAAAGAGGCGAGAACAGGCTGCCCCTCCAGAGGACTCTCCTCTGCCCTGCCTGGAGCAGTATTAACTCTGTCTAAAAGAAGTAGCCATGTCATGACTCATACTTTCCACTCCCCATAATCCCTTCTCAGTAGGGTACAGACTTAAGAGTTTTCCTCTGACTTCAGTTTTGTTATAATTTATGCACCTGCTTTGAAAGAGCCTTTGAAAAATCTGACAGTGGAGAAAAAAGGAGCCTGTTTTATCTGTCTGATGGACAGGTTGAAAAAATACCCCACCGCAGTGGAATTCTGCATTACCAGGAAAATAACATCTGCGTCTGTAACTTTCTACCAGGCTGTTAGTAATCAAAAATAAACTACTAGAAATCCTTTGTCAGAGCAAGGGCAGGGCTTAAGTGAAAGAATAAGCAGTTCAACAGAGTCAGAAGTGTGCAGCTGACACGAGACAGAGCAAATGTCTTTTTAAAAAAACATGCCAATGTATTACGTATGAGGGCATGCTCAAGGGCCCAGATCTCATGTCCAGCTCCCAGTGACACCAGCAGCTGCCGTGCTGGGTCCCACACTTTTTCCAAGCCTCTGGAGCCAAGCATGAGGCAGCAGGTACTTCTGTAAAAGGATTTTTTTATGGAGTTTTGGAAAGGTCAATAAATAAAATCTCAGTCTTGACATGCCTGTTATTTTAGGAAAAGTAACTTTTTTCCATTGTCCCTGGGTCTGAAACAGCCAATACCACTTCTTCAAAGCCACTTTAGAGTTGCGGCTTTCTACATAATGGCAGACTGTCACCACTGCATCTAAAAATCTGCAGGTGACAGTCCATAAGGACCTTCCCCATCCAGTCCAGATGGCTCCCCAGGTCCACAATCAATGTGGTTTGTGCCTCACAGCCTCTCTGCAGCCTGCCCTGAAGACAACTAATTCCACCTAATCCCCCCCCTGCCAGTCAGCCGCTTTGAGGCAAGTGCTTCCTCTGCCTGCCTTTTGTCGGCATCGGCCACCAACGCTTTCCCAAGGTAAAGAGCTGTTCCTGGGCTCAAACATCTCTCTCCTGCTCTATTTCCAGCTCTCTGTTCTGCACTGCACATTACTGCAGAAGGGAAAATACAAATTGCATCTCCTCGCTGGTTTCTATGAGAGCTGAGTTCATCTCAAAGGACAGATTTCATTGTTACCATCCTGCAACAAAGAGCTTCCAAGAGGAGCTATCTCAGTGTGTTTCCCACCTGGCTTGCAAGCTGGTGTCCTCTCTGCTGAGATGCATCCAGACCTCTGTGCAACACTGCCCAATGCACCCCCTCAAATAAGATCCTGCCCTACAACCTTTTCTGCCTCACACAGAAAATACGGCTGTAAACAAGGAAGATTTCCTTGGGTTACTGTTTATTTAGCATCACTTTACAGCTCTGTCGGTCTAAGTTGTGTATTTTTACCATCTCATAGATCGCTCCCTCCATCAAGAGAAATAGCGGTGAGTGCATGACATATGCTGGAAAAACAAACAGTTTTACTGCTGGCTTTCTGGAAGCTTTTGGTAAATAGCTGCACCTGGTTCCAAGTGTACTTTGTTCTAAAGTGATGATAGTATTTACTTGCCTGATGCAATGCTTTCTGAGGTTGTTAATTAAGAAAACATTGAGTTTTATTGGTGTTGCATTTGGGGCCGTGTTTTGAACATATGAATGAATGGTGCCCCAGTGAAATTTATTATTTCTACTGGAATGCAAAGCTAAGGAATATATGAATAATAGAGACAGACCTTCTTAAAAGAGCTCAGTTTATCCGATTCATTTCTAGAAAGTCATATTACCCATCTGAAAGTATATACCCATATAACCCATATTACCCTGCTGAAAGTAGATAAATGATGCAAAATTGCCAGGGTTGAGCTATTTCGGGATATTACAAACCCAAGTGATAATATCTTGGTACTCCTATGATGGATTTATCCTTCTGCATACCCTCTCATTCTGCAGTCAATGATGAGCTCTCCTCAGAAAAGCTCAGGAGCCTTTACCATCTGTCATCTTGATGACTGCAAATATCTCTTTAATGGTGCAAGTCCCAGGAATGATTTGCACCTATATAAGAGCATGAAATTTTAAGAATACTCCTTTCCCTGGAGCTTCCCTGAATGTTAATAATGGGAAGGGGACACGAGGGCAGCAGGAAGAGATTTAGAAGTTTGCTGGTCTACATTAAAGATGGTTCCCATAGGTAACATCTCCAGGTTACCTGTGACCTTCACTATTCTTAGCGTTACTAATACAGACACCTTACTCTATACAAATCTTCTTGTATTATTAAACAAATTTAAAAGGAGCAAATTTGATAGTTTATGCACTTTTTTGCCCTCCCCCCAGCAGTGGGGGAAGCATTCCCTTGGAAATCTCAATTATAACACAGCTGTCAGCTCTATAATTAGACCAGTTAGGTCATTTTGAATGTAGTATGTTATTCACCTCAAATAACAAATAACCTGCCATTCCACCCACACTTTGTACACCTTTCCAAGGGCTTAGAAATACACATACAGTCTGGTTGCCTGTGTGGTACCATAAAATGAACCTCTACTGCTTTGAAAATCCTGCCGTGGACACCTAGTTGTAGACTCAGCTCAGACAGAAGCAGCTCGTACCTTCTGCCAGAGGTAGAAGGAGGGAGCTTGCTGTCATTGCTTTTCCTGCAACACAGGGCTCGAATTAAAGACTTTGATCAAATGCTGCCAGAAACATTGACAGTGCTGGGGAAGGGGCTCTGTGGGGATGAAAATATGAAGGCAGCCATCAGCACAGAGCTTCCTCAGGCCTTTGCCAGCATATGAAACGCTATTCATCAGCCCAGCACTCTGGAGCATTCCAACACACACTTGCCTCTTAACTGTCTCACATGAAATCTCATAAACCGCCAGAGATCTCTGTAAATGGCAGGGGAAATACAAACAAGACCAAAGCACATGCCTTAGCCTTAACGCTGGTATACTGTCGACTTCTGAACCCAAAGAAACTCTTTTTATTTTGGAGGTATCGGACGATCATGACAACCAGCCTTCCAGACTGTCATTTGATCAATATGGCTTAAGTCATTAATCAGAAAACCACGTTCTTTTACCTAATCTACTTCTTTAAAAAGATGTAATTTGGCCCATACCTATGCTGTAAACCAGCCACATAACCAAGTTATTTTGGCATAATGTGCAGTAGGGTCACAGAGCACCTGCGATGGAATCATTTGCTTCATTTGCTGCAGAACGCTTTTATTCAACCCTCAGCGACTAACTCAATCACAAACACAAGGTAGCCTTTGTTGTCCACAGTCTCCATGGCTTCAAATACACAATTGAGGAGTAAACTGTCTTACACATAGCGCACACAAACACATCACTGTGGGGAGTTAGTGCAAAGCTGGTGTATGGTAAACCCAAGCCCTGGCTTCCAGCAGCCCAACATCTACACACAGGCAAGCCTCAGCAAGCTCCCAGCTAAGACCTTCTCCCTGCCTGAGCTGATACAGCCACTTGCTGTTGAGAAAATAACATAATTGCACACCATGTGCTAAGTCTAACGAAACCTTATCGATTTTGTTGTTAAGGCCTATGTTTCTAGGACTGGTGGCCTACCAAGGTGTGTTTTCCAAACTGTACATCAATAGAAAAGTACAGAGAAATCTCATTAACAACAAAACAAATAACCCTGAAATGCAACCGTGCTTGTTTCAAATTCAAATCCTGAAGGTGACACATTTTAAAGTGCTCAGCATCTTGCCTCCTACTTAATGACAGATAGTTTTGAGTGGCACTAGGTCACTGGTCATTAATTAGATACATCTTTTATACTGTACCCTACCAACAGCAGAGGGAGGGGGCTCACAATGCCAGAACTCCTCTGTACACGAGCGCTGTGACTGAATGCCTACAGAAAATGAGAAGGATAGTGAAGAGGGAACAGCTGTTGTGTGAGAAGGAGAATTGCATTATTGTGAGTAGTTTCTGGCTACAGAGCTGGATGATGCTGAGCAGGGATTTCATACGTGGGGAACTGTCCAAGTTGAAAATGTATACCCACATCCAGTGCTGGGGTCATGGCCCCTGGAATAACATGGGATAAGTTTCTCTCCCCTCTCTGCCTTTTTCTTTAATTCCTTCATTATTTTTCAAACTTTTTGAAGTGCAGAGTTGCAAAGGAATGCCTAAGAGATGACCTGAGAGTAAATGATGAAAACTGGCAAGTCTGGGCAGCTTGGAGGGGTGGTAACTCCTGCGGTCACCTCGAGTGTGAACACCTGGAAGAGGAGGACAATGAAGGACACCAACATCACTCCAAGAAAAGCCATCAAGAGGAGAAAATAAAACTGTGGCTTCACCCAGCGTTTGAAGACAGGAGGTAAATAGTGAGGCAACATGATCTATCCTTATCTAGTCTCCTGCCTTTTCATGGGCCAAATGGGACCCTGCTGCCACCCCTGTTGCTAGGAGGGTTTGCTGGTGATAAATCTCTCCTTGACGTCCTTGCCTCTCTGTGTCACCACAGCACTTCAGATTGCCTCAACAGACATCCAGCTCTTCCATGGCACTGATTCTTTTCAGGAGAGCATGAGCACACCTTTAGTCAGCTTTGGTGGGATGTACACACGTTATGAAAGCACATGCTGAAAGTGAAGCCTACGTGTACATGCTTTGCTGAATTAGACTGGAATAAATTAGCAGCAGAGAAATTGCATTCAAAGATTTGGTGTAGGTATTTGCACCTAAACACTACCATTGTTTCCCATAGATATCCCTCAGACAGGGCAGAGCGCTGGAGATCACTATCCAATGTCAACAGACAAAACGTGGTTTCGCCAGCAACCTCTTCATCTCAGTGTATGCAGAAACTATGGCAAACATTGACTGTCTTTATGATAATCACTGCAGAAAGACTCAGCGCCAGCTACCTGGAGGCTTTAAGCGTGCTGGGGAAGTGCTGCTCTCCCAAATTTGGACATTCACTATCTTTCACTTCCATGCAACCTGCAGGGCAATAGCTTTCCAGCACAGTCTCCCCAGGAAAGTCTCTTTCTCAGAAGACAGCAGACTTTCATGCTTACAGTCTAAAACACAAACATGCAAGAGTACACTGTCCAGAAGGAAAACAGAGCCCAGGATGCATATTAATTACCGGTGGCATAAAGCCCAGGCGAGGTTGCTGCTCCATAGTCAAGCTATAAATCTGTCCAAATAGGATTCTGACCACCTTTGCCTTGTTTATATTACAAAATTTTATGGCCATGTGATTCTTCACCTGGAGAGGAATAGTATCCCTGCACAGCCAGTTAAGGACTGAGATTTATTATCTGGTGAAAAAGACCTCAATGTTCTCCGCAGGCCGGAGGAGATCTGCGTGTGCTGGCTGCTGTGCTCCCGGGGACGGGGGTTTCCCTGGGGGAACTGCTTGGTTGCTGCCCCTACAGCAGGACCCCCACTCAGGAGCTGGTTAAAAGTTCCTGTAAAGGTTTTGTCCCTTTATTTTCCCCAGCAAAAAAAGCTTCAGAATAACAGAAAGGTTTAAGCTGCCCTACCTCTACAAGCCTATTGATCTAACTAAACTTCTGCAAGGGCATCCTACTCCTTCACCCCGGTGAGAAACCTGGCCCATCACAGAGCTGCTGTTACATGGATTTCTGCTTTGAGAGGGTTTTTGCTATGCAGTTTGGGAGGATATTTCCAAATGAGGTCAAAAAGAGGTTCTCCCCGCTTTGTCCCGCTCACTTACGGTAAGACTGGCTCTGCAATGCTGGCAGGGGAGAGAATCCAAGTGCTGCTTTCACCAGGGAGGGGAAAGGACTTGATCTGAATGTGCAGAGGGAGACAGATGGCTGAATTAGAGAAAATACAGACTTCCTTCCCCATTTCAGCCATACTTCACAGCTCCTGGGCCCAGCACTGTCACAGTTAAAGCCACAAAAAGCGGACGAGACCTTAATGGTCACATAGGATGCTAGGGCTCAGGCTCACGAGGTGCTTCACTGTGGCTTACCAACCTAGCGTGCCAGCTGAGGGAGGTAACCGCTTGTGCGCCTGCTCTGAGCCCCGGCCAAGGGGGCAGAGCACACGTCTGACGGGCACCAGTTCGGCCGAGTGGTTTGGCACTGCCTGCAGGGCTGACTTGGTGTGGAAAACACTTGCCTGTGGCTCAAACCTGACCTGGGAGTTGGGAAAGCTGCTAGTGTCTCAGTATGCCTCAGTTTCCCTGCCTGCAAAGTGGGCTTAAGCAGATTCCTGCAGAGCACTCTGTGATCCCCTCAGGAGGAACGCTACGGAGGCTGACCAGGGGAGAGAACGTATCTTTGCTGTAGATATGAAGGATCCAATTTCTGCAAGCAGAAGCAAGAAAGTGTCCAAACTGACAAAAAAAAATAAAATGCAGATTGTTGAGCATCTGTTCCACAGAAACAATCTCTCCAGGCCTCTTGGATGTTGCAGATGACACATTAACCTTAAGCACTGAAGAATTTTAATTGGAGGAGGAAAATGTACTTATTTTCATAGAAACTTAGCCAGCACATGCTCCTGGCCTCCTCAGTGAAATGGGTCCTTTAATTGCACCATAACTCGCTCCCTCTTTGCTACATGCTAAATGTTAAGCAGATGCTTAAGACTTGTTGACTTCAAGGAGACTACTCACATGCTGAAAGTTATGTGCGTGCTAAAGTTTTCCACTCTTAGCAAGGTTTTCATTTTGCCTCTAGCCAGATCCAGCAGGAGGGTCAGCTGGATCTGAGCATCATGTTTGCCCTAGGCAGAGCAGGAGGATCAGCTGTCTGGTTTGATATTCACTCTTAAGAGAGAACTTTGACAAAGGGCAGGGGAAGGCATCTTCCATTCCTTATTATTATACGACCATATAGCTCAAAAAATCTCCATTCTGTACTGGGTCTCAAAGGAAAATATTTGAAATAATCCATATTCATTAGAGTTTTTAATCCCTCACACACCAGAATTCAGCAGGCTGCTAATGAAGAAGACAATTATAAAGCACTTCACACAAAAAGCAAACCAGAACAGGTGCAAAGGCTGGAGCTTTGCCATACTTGCTCTCTGTTCTTTGGCAGAGGGCATCATTGCTTTACTTAAAATGTATTGAAACATCCCAACAGTTTAAGGACTCAGTCTGAAAGGAAAAGAGGTGACATTTAAGATTAATCATTAGCTGTTGACCACCTAAGATACTAAATCAAAAAGGCGACATCTGGCCAAACTAAGCTTTATCTGTATTCCTTCTGAAGAACACAAGCAGAAATGATGCTGTACCAGCAGGGCTGTAAAAAGACAGACTGTGTTTGTTTTTCCCCTTGAATAAGGGCTCTGATGTACAAGTACAGGGCAAAGAAGTGGTCCCCAAAGGATTTACGTCCTACCAAGGCAAGCATGGGAAAAGTGAAGAGAGATTTTCCATCTTTTGCAGATGTTGGTCAGAGGCAGAAGAGAGAAAAATCACCTTTTGGAGTTTGTGCAGAAAACTCACAGCAAAGCCATGACCCCTGATCTGCCAATAGCAGCCATGTCACTGCCCAACAGACCATCGTCTCAGCTTGGGGTGTCATCCTACCTGCATGGAGGGAAGACAAACCAGAGCTATACAACACCCTGGGGTTGAATTCAAGAACATCGAGCTAAATTTTGACTCACTGGACTCACCAGAAACACTTTGGGAAAGACTGCAGCAAGGACGTCAATGGTGAAGGACTTTTACTGAAAGAAACAGGCTTTTAAAGAGGGGGTTGCGATGTACTTCTGATGTAAAAGATTGTTCTGTGGTTAGGAAGAGGGAGCCTATTACCAGCATTATGGTTTATCCCCCCCCCCCCAAAATGCTATGGAAAAGAAATATTCCAGCAGGTAGGTGATAATGCAGGGAACAACGGATGAAATGACAGCAGAGTTTTGAACTGTTTAAGGACCTGGTGGAAAAGGAAAAAAGAATAAAATTAGGAAGAGTCTTAGTACTTAGTTTCCCTTAGGACAGAAAGTCATTAATTACTGATAGAAAGGATCTGATTTGCTGACCATTTAAACACATAGCTGCACCGCATGCAATGATACGTCTAATTTGCACACAATTATCCTGTTTTTCCACACACAGATTAAGTAATTGCTTGTATAAACTGCAAGATACATTTATGTATTGCAGCTACCTGATTTGCATGCTAAATCACAGCAACTGTGCGTACAACCTATCTGTTCATCCTTCCTTTGCACACACACATGCCTGCCTAAGTCTGCTCAAATCAAGACCACAGATTACGTCTGTCTGGAAAGTATCACTAACACACTCATGTACTGAATCTGGCACAGAGTGCCTGGGGGAATGCTTCCCAGTGCTTTAGGATTAGCTTCTAACAACAAAACCTGTGATGCAACCAGCTTAGGTGAATTAAGCAGCGACAGCCAAAGCAATAACTTTCTCTCCATATGTGCCTCGCTCACCGTTTTGGAGATCACTGCCTCTGTGCAAAAGAAGGACGATCAAACAGGTCTTTTAATCCCTTGCTGCTTTGCACAGCCTGGGGTCCTACTGGAAACGAGGATCCCAGTTTAAGTGAGCAAGTGGTGGTGAGGAGAGCAACACGGCTGAAGAGCAGGCAGAGGCACTCCATCCTTCTGCTCCTCCTCCTCAGGAAACAGGCCAGTTTGGTTATGGGATTAGTAATTATGGAATATATATTCATATATATATATATCTCCTTCCTACAGCAGTTTTTTTCTCTGCAAAACATATTTATTACTTGTTTTAGGTACCATACATGAGCTGTGAGTCAGGCCAGTGTTCCACTTAGTGCTATATAAACACCAAAAAAAAAAAAAAGGAACTTTCTACAAAGAGTTTATGAATTAAATAAATTACGCCTATAAAGCCTGGAAGTGGCATTGCCATGCCCAAGTTATCTGGACCATGAAGCAAGTTTTCCAGAAGATAGTGCAAACTATTTCACAGCCACTTTACAAGAAGCATTTAAGAGCATCTTTAAAAATAACTAAGTCAAGTGGGTTTTGTTCATGGCCTTTCATTCATAGCCAGAAACTTTAGCAAATTTTTTCTTTAGCTTAATGGATGTGCAAAAATAATCAAATTATACCTGCCCCAGTGTTCAGCAGAGAGGAAAGAGATACCAGATATCACTCCAGTGGGACCCGATGTATTTGCCTAGCATGATGAAAGTCTCATATTTCAGTAGGTAGATTGCATATGCTAAAGCTGGCTTTGGCCAGGGCTGCAGATGTTAAATGAGACCATTCCCTGGGATTGCTGGAAGTCTAAAGTTACTCCTATAGAATAACACTGCATGTAAACACAGACAAGAGAGTGCATGAACGTGGCAATTAGCAAAATGAACTCTGATACCTGACATGATCTAGAATGCAGCACATATTATGTTTGGCAGAAATATCTCCTTACCAGGACAGCCCAAAAGTGCTCTGTCCTGTTATGCTGAGCCACATACAGGAACTTGGAGTCAGGAAGGGGTCAAAACACATACAGCAAGTGTTGGGTCTGTCGGTACCATGGGTGGCATGAAGGATGTGTGAGGTTCTTGTTCCTGAAAAGCTCCCTTTGATAAGATCTGCTTCAGTCAAAGTAGGGCTAGTAGGGCCCAGATCAGTAGGAATTAATCAGACTTCACACACTACACCTCATCTGCTTCAAATTTACCTTGAAGGATCAAAATAACAATAAGTGGGACCCAATGTACTCGGAGTCAGCTACCAAGCCCACAACTTTGTCAAAATAAACCAAAAATAAATGCCAGTCATACCAATTGGCATCTCCTCCAGAAGGCAAAACTAGAGGTTGACATATCTGAGAGCTCTCATGGTACCAGTGGGTCTTCAGCACTCCTGGGAAACTGGACTAAACCACCTTCTCGTAGTCCCTCCCAACACTGACATAATCTATCCTAATACATTGCAAAAACTGGCAGGTGCGTAACACTGCAAACCAAAACTGCTGTTGTGTGAGCCTGCCTTCCTCATAGTAACAGGTAACACATTTAAAAGACATAGCTTTTCTCAGCTAAAGGCTGCAAAACCTGCTGAGATCAATCAGACTCTTACCTGGGGAAGATTAGAGGCTAAGAATAACCGTGCATTGACTAACCTAAGTTTAATTCAGCTCACTGGCAATAAGTGTGAGGTACAGCTGTAAGATGAGGGGACATTTGCTGCCAGAACATTGGTATTTATTTATTTTTCATTTCTGTTCTACCCTCACAAAAACTATTCTTTCTGAGAAAAAAAAACATTCCTAAGTGATGCCAGTCAAGGTAATAAGACGTAGATGGTCATGCAACTCTTAGTCCAAGGGCTGAGGGGAAAGAACTAAGGCGAGCTTTGCAGTCCACCCCATGCAGGACTTCCTAAAGCTTTGTGCATGGAAGGGCAAGGAGCCAGAAGCTCCTTCCCCTGCAAAAGCAGACTCAGCCTGGGAGCCGCTCTGCGGTGGCTCCCTGTGGAAGGGAAGCAAGCCGGGGAGCAGTCAGAGAAGAAAAGCTCAAGTGTGAAGTTCCCCACAACTCTACACGGTGACCCCTTAGTGGGACCAGCTGTGCTGGGCTGACAGCTTTGGGTGCCTTGCACCCATCTGGTGTAGGCACTGGAAGATACCTCATGGCTGTGACAGCCTTGGTGGTCAGCTGGGTCTGCTGAGCATTGACGAGACCCTTCAAAGGGCACTACGTACACTTGATGGGCTGCATCTTAGAGACCCTCCTACAAAGGATAACAAAAGAAGGCTCTCTTGGAGTGAGGATCGGTAAACCCCATCACTGAGACGGCTTCAGAGAGAGCCCTCTGCCACCAGCTCTGCTGCTTTCAACCAGGGACACGAGTTCTGCTGCCAATCGCAACTTTCCTCTTGCCAGCAGAGATAATAGTGTCTTGGTCTAAAAAAATCTCCCAACTGCTGTCTTCAGCCTGTGTCCAACAGCAGTCAACTCCAGATGTAATGGCATGGATACATTGACAGGAAGACTAGTGGGTTCTTGCACACAAAATACAGCTATAAAATGATGATATCTGCTCCAGTTTGCTTTAACTTTCTAGACCAGGTTTGCTCTTACCTGTATCTGGGAAATTTTCTTATTTACTATTTCTTCTGCATTGTCACATTTAAGTGTAGATAGATAATAATAGTGACTGCACCAGGCAGTCATGAGGATTAGTTAACTAATGTTTGTGAAGCACTTTAAGATCCTCAGATGAAAGGGGCTAAGAAATATAATGTATAATTATTACGTATTATTAATAAACTTCTGGCACATTGACAGGAGAGGAAACAACACTTTTTGTCGTCGTCCCCCCCGCTTTTCTTTTCTAAAAAGATTTAACTTTTATGCTATGAAGGACAGATTTACCAAAAATTCGCAAACAAGTAAACAAGGAGTGAAAGGTCCCTATTCCACCACAGAGGCTGGGTTCTTCTAATAGCAGAGAGCAAACATTGCCTCAGAAAGCAAGTTACACTCCTTTTCTATCCAGACACTTGATGAACCCATAGTTTTGAGAATAGCCAGATATGGAGAAGTACTAATAGTGGAAGTGGTCAAATGCACCAATTACGAGAAGTAAAGAGAGTTTATTTAATGTGTGATCACTACAGTTAAGAAAAACATATGATGCAAAAGAAAGTAAGTGTGTAGAGTGATAGATGAACATTTTGAAATAAACAGAAAAATGACAGCCCTGTGAATAAAGTTTTTCAGAGCTGAGCATGTGCCAGATAAAAATGAAATTCCCAGAAACCTGAAAAAAAACAATCCGAGATGGATTCCCAGGCAGTTTCATGGAAGCATTAAACTCTCTTATGTATTACAGCTGCCTCTTGAATGCTTAGGGCTGGGATCCAGCTGCACCAGAGAAAAAAGTGGTCCAGGGATTAAGAGTGGATTACAACTCTGTTCCTTGCTCCATCACAGACCCTGAGAAGCCAGTTAGTCCCTCTGTACCCTCTCCAAGTACACTGGGATAATCGCACTGCTCTCCTTCACAAGACTACTGGGAGGACAAACACATTACGACACACTTAGATGCCAAGGTAGAGAAAGCTAGGGACCGACAGACGCTGAATCACTGCAGAGAAGGATAAGAAAAGACTGGACATAGTCATATAGAAGGCTCCTCAGGGAACGAAGGAGCTGTTCCTGGTGCTTTGTGCCACAGCGTGTTTCCGTTCCCCGTTTATACTACCATCAGATACCACTGCAAGCAGCCAAGCAAAGCATACCTGGCATGTGGAAGAGATTTCTTGTGTCATGGAAAGTGTGCTTACTAGAGCTCCTGCCCACTACAAAAGATTTTAAGTAGTGAGACTGAGACAGACCTCTTTGCTCACATCTTCAATTTATTCTTTTAGCAAAATGAGTATTTTTTAAGAGATACCCACAAGGAATCTTAAGCCTAAAATAAAATTTGGTAAGTATAATCACGTTTGAGAAACATTTTGTCCATCAGTACCAATCAGAGAGCATTTCTGACATTTATGCTGTTTATGTGTTGCAAATGAGATTTACAGCTCCATTTTGTTCAAAAATGAGCAACAGCAAATGGACTTAAATAAAATAAAACAAAGCTAATCTGTGCTTTTGGCTAGAGACTCTGCATGAATTGTAGTCCAAACAGCATTGAATAAGTTGAACTCATAATAACTGGAACTGATTACGTACCGCAGAAAAAAAAATGAACTTTAAAATTAATTGTTTCTTCCATTACTTTGACTGTTCTTCCAGCTTTTGTTAGTGACACAAGTTTTTTATCAGATTAGATGGATGCCTGATGGATGTTGCTTTTCACGTGAGGTTTGTCAATATGGGATTCAGGTATCAACAAGTGCTTCGGTTTTTGCTTTGCTATTGATTTCCCTTGTCTAAACCCAGGTTTCAGACACACAACCAAGCAGCAGAGTGCTGAGTTAAGGCCCCCTTTCCCATGCTGCAGTGCCAGCACCTCAGGAAGAGTCACAAAACATCCACAGCCCTTGGACCAATGGTCCACATTGTTGGACCAGAATAGCTGCAAACTTAAGCACAAACACTCACAGGAATCACGACAGGTCTGGGAGAGACTTGTGAATGGGGAAAAGGCAAACATTCCTAAAAAATGTCAATATATCTTTGAGGTCAGGCAGAAGCTGGATGCCAAGGGAAGGGCTGGCTGCCATCATCTCACCTGGAGGTGGCATGGGACAAGTCATACAGCAGGGAGAGGACAATAGTGCAACCTTGTACTCCCAGAGAGAAGCAAACCACAGGGTCTTTCCTCTTTGAAAACCCACATGAAGCTGGAGAGGTGCTGGAGCCCTGGGTTGAAAAGAAATAATTAGGGGCAGATTAGGAGATTCAGTAGGGAAAGAGATGGATGGTCCCCCAAAGACCCCTGTCCTTGTAAACCACACAGGATCTTTCCTGACTGCTGCCTAAAATATACTGAAGGGAGCTCCCAAACTACCCAAAAGCCCATGCTCTGACCAGTTACTGTCCTTCACGTTCACACGGACACTGGTGCTATCAAAGGTGGCAATTATTTTGGCTGAGGAGATACTACTCCCGTTGAATAAGGTTGCGAGTTGTTCATTACACTTGCTGTGCTCAAAGAGGAGCTGGTTGCTAGGATTAGGAGTTTTTAACTGAAAATAAATACCTTTCTTATACAGGTTGATTTTGGTACAAAGTAAGTCCCATATGGGGGGCAATTTTAAATATATTTCTGTGTTTATACATATCAATATGTACTGTATTGGATACCTATTATTACAATTATATAATTCCACAATACTTTTTTATACATATATAGTCTAACATACATAGTCTCTTGCTATTCAAAACAGTTAGACAGCATCCCCTCCTTACAGTCAGCATTGCATCAGAGAGTGCTGAAAATGCCCCACTACAGACCTTTTAGATCTACCAGAGAAAACCTTTCCATTTTTCTGTAGCCACTCATTCCTCAAACATGACAAAGTTTTCCAAGCTGGGCTCACTTAAATAAGAATACCTGTGTTGAAACAAAGAGAGGTTTGATTTCTCACTCCATCCCCTTGGATAAACTGTCAGATGGCTGTCAGCACCTTCCACTGTAATATCACAGTGTAGGCAGCAGGCAAGGGCCACTGGAATCTCACCTATATCATGAAAATGTACTGGTGACATGGGACAGGGGGAAGCCAGGGTGTCCCCCCACCAGCTCTGCCCCAGCCTTCCTCACTGACCTTGGGCAATGATCACCTCTTCACTTTAAGATGGGGATAATATATATATCATAGGTTTGTCCTGGCCTTAAGTAATCCATCTTTTCAAAGCACTTTGAGAGCTTTGCTTGATGAGTATGGACATCATAATACTCATCTGTTCCCATTACATTCAATGGGAGTTTTACCCTCCACAAAAGCAGGGCTGGGGCTGCTGGTGTTAATGGGGGACCTAGACAATAAATGCACTTGGGATATTTAAATGCTAGCATTTTGGGAGGGGCTATAGTAGGTACAAAGGCACAGTGCTTGTACAGGGATGCTCAGCACTTTTCCAGGCTTGCTCCAGAACAAAGAGTAGAATTTTTTCATGAAAAATCAGAAAAAGACCTCACTGAGTCCTGCTGGTAAACATGTTCAGCTAGTGCCAGATTGTAAAGGAGACAGAGGAGGCTGAGAAAAGCTAGGGCAGCAGGAAAAAAACAGAGACCAGCCAAACTCTAAGGGGGAACCTTACTACAAGGTTTACTTTTGCTATACAGAGTAATTGAGAATGCCAGGAGGTGAACATGTGGCTATCACCCCAGGGACTAAACTTAGGGCAAGGTCATCTTAAGGATAAAGAGTGCCAAAGCTAAAGCAGCTCAGGTGCAACCGTTAAGCAACGGGTGCAGGGTAGGGATCCCTGAGCTGTTACTAGCTCCTAGGTCCATGGCACAGAGCAGCACAGAGCCGATTTACCCACTCAGCCCTTGAAGCAGTTTTGCCCTGTAAGGACAGTGACCTGCAAGCCTGAGCTCAGCTACTGCCATACTGTGGTGTCAGTGCTCCCAGTCTTAGCGTAACACATGGGAAGCCAACCCAGCCCATGATGGAGTTGAGCCTCTAGATTGAGGAAACAAACTGGGCAACTCTTATAACAGTAAGGGTCTGATCCTTGTCTGCCTCAGTGTAGAAGCAGTGACAACATATAGCTTCCATGTATAGCTTCTTCAGAGAAGGCTAGTATTAATGTCTTGCTCACATTCACTGATCACATTGTGCCTCTTCTGTTGCTGCCAGATATCCCCATGCAGTAAATCATATTGACTGTGTTTATTATAAGAACTAAGTGATCAGCTGTGAACTTTCTTTGACATAAATATCTTGCCATTAGCAATGACAAAAAGCAACACTCGTTATAAAAGTAACACTGGATTATGCCTCTCCATGGGGGCATTTACATTGAGAGAAATGATAAGGAAATTGTGATCTTCAGGATCACTGGGAACAGGCAAAAGTAGGAACACAACAGCAAGGATATTTCTCCCACTGTGTAAGAAGAGTTAAATGAAGAAAGTGATTTTAAAAGTGAAAAGAACTGTGGTGGGTTTGGGGTTTTTTTGGTTTGGGGGGGGGGGGGTGTGGTGTTTTGGGGGTTGGTTTTTTTGTTTTGTTTTTTTAAGAACACAGCTCCAGAGGGCCTCTGCATAGCTAGCACTGAACACCACTGCAGTCAGTGCACACACGTCAGGCACAGCATGCTTGACTTGGCAGCGCATGCAAGTGCTTTGCACAGGTACCAGCCGAAGCTGCACCCACACTTTGTGAGCATTACACCACAGCGGCATTTCCTGGGTGGATCATACCCAGCACTCTTCTTCTGAATCCCATTACTAAGCCTCTGCAGTTACAGCTGAATAAAGCAGGGATTTTCCATTATTGCAAGATTTCCTACATTTTTGACTGGTGATGTTAGCACCTTAAACCATGTCTGCTCACAGGCTGAGCAGGATGGGAGAACGCTGAGCAGCAAGGGGAATTAATTTCTCAGGGAGATTTTTCAAAGGTACAAATGAGAGCCGGTGCTTTAAAAATAGCATCAACTATACTTCTATAGCACACGTTCTCTAAGGAATTCAGCCCAGGCACATAAGCTTGTCACTTCCCTCCTGAGGCAGGCAGGCACTCTCACACAGATGTGGATGCTTAGGCTCAAGGAGGACCACAGACTTGCTCCAGGCTCTCCTAGCAGAAGGTTACAGATAAATTAAAAATCCAGGATTGTGCATGTATATATATATGTTTATGCACGCTATACTTCATGGACTGTATGGCAAGTACATCAAAAGAACTACTAGGCATAACAATTTTAACTTTCTCTTTATAAAATTCTTTAAAGACTGCAAACCTGCAGGCCTGTATTGTAAACTGCTGAACCCAAACCATTTTCAGGCAGGAATGCCAGGCAGCTGCCTGCCTGGATCCAAGGGGTGCTCAGGGCTGCAGTAACATGTCTGGAGGAATGATCACCTTTGAAGGGTGAGGATCCCACCTGGAGAGCTTAGAACACGCTTGTTGTTGGCAGATGCACACCATGAAGGAAATAACATGGGATGTTGCATTAGGGATGTGGAAGACCAACAAGGTGGTGTCATGGCCAGGCTTTCTCCTATGTTACAGGAGCTCCCAGCAAGATTCTTTAGAGCCAGGAAAGAATCACATGACATAATTACCAGTCTGACAATATTACTAGGGTTCCACCCCCCATCACCCCCCAAACTGGGAGTTTAGGGGAGCTGTAATACAGAGGAGTTCTGGGAACTGGCAGCACAGCAATACATTGTGGGAAGGTCATTGGTGAGATAGCAGCAGAGGACACATTGCAGGTAACTGAACATAGGAAATAGGGCTCCCCAGACAAAAGATTTAAGAAGTTCACTGGAAGGACAAGCACCCAGAAAGGAGCTGCAGGATGAAAAGAGATTGATACAGAACAGCAATCGTTTGTGCGTCCGTAGGACAGTGCTGCGCTAGAAACCCAGCAATAAGCTATAGACCAAAGTGGCAAATCCTTGAACCCAGGGGAAAGGCTTTGGAATGAGGCGCTCCTTTTGAGGATCTCTGAAGACAGGAGTTTACTTTGGATGAAGGGGAAAAGTCTCCTAAATATAGCAGAAAAACCAAAGCAATAGCTGCATCAGAAAAATGAAATTTGCACAGATGCAAACACAATACAGGCAATCTGGCTTTAACAGACAAAGTCAACATCTGCCCTGTGATGGGAGCCTCAGAGACAGACAAGGCATGGCTAAGATGTAACCCCTGCAATTAGGGAGAGGGGTTTCCTCTGCTGAATGCTAAATTCAGGCGGGTTTAGAGATGAATGAAAACTGCATGCCATAAGGAAGGGCCAGGAATAGAAAGCCCATGTGGGGGAAGAATGCTCTAGATGTAGCAAATGCATCTCCAAGAGGTTTTATCATTCTTATTTTGTCACTACTATCAACAATAATAAGAAAAGAGCTTACAGCGCAACCTCCCCAATCCCTAAGCAATGCATCCAGAGATTAGCAGCAGAGAGCAGCGGGCAGCTCGAGAAAAGCTGTTCAACAAATGTAGAGGCATGCATAATAAGATTACTGAATTGGAGTTGCATGTTTTCAAGGATAAATGTGATATTATTGCACTGGCAAAGACATAGTAGGGACAGGGGAAAGGATAAGAAATAGCCTGCCAGAATGGAAGGATTGCTGCAGCTGAGCTCCCAACAGGACAGGGACAAGTGGGAAGTGAAGGCAGCGAGGAGCAGAGGAAGTGCACATCCTACTTGACATGCAGATATGCAGAGAAGCTTTTGGCAAAGTGGGTGATGTCATCATGTTTTTCTCAGCCTTCAGGACAGCAAGAGAAAAATAGATGAAACCAGCACATGCAGAGGAGTCTGTAAGACGAGCAGACTTTTTCTTCCCCACCCCTCTGTGCAACACTAATTACTCAAATATTGATCAGGGCAATAATTTGTAAGGACTAAAAGAAGAAAGAATTTCCTTTCCTCCCAAGAGTCAAAAAGGGCAATGTTCTTGCAGAGTTGCTGGAAAGGTCCAGGTGATCAGAGGATTTCCAAGACCATATAAGTTCATTCAGATGTTGAGTTGGTCTAATTTGTTATTTGTTTATACTGGAAAACATGGAACAACTGCAGTCTGTGATTTTTCGGGATGCCATGAAGTCTAGTTGGATTTACAGCTAGGCTGGCTTTCCCAAGGGGCATGAATGTCTCACCAGGAGGTAGACCCACAGATCCTAACTAGCTTGGTTAGTAAAAAACAACAGCTACAGAAGGGACTTCTGCTTCGGAAACTCAAGGCTGCTAGCCAGGTTGTGGGTGACAGAAACCAGCTGCCCAGGCTTAGCCTCGTTGAGGGAAAGGGCAATTACGATTAAAAGCCCAAACCAGAGTGCTGGAAAACGGCTAGCCACTACTGCCCTGACATGGACACTAAGTCCCAAGAAAAAGCAGCAGTTCTCCTTGGCTTCTGGAGAGCTGCTTTTCTTTCCTGAGGAAAGGAAAACTACCACACCACAAAATGTAATAGCCACTCCAGAAAATATCCGCACCTCATCTTCGTCTGGGATGAATCCAGACAGAAGCAAGCACCAGAGACTCCTCTATGGTTAAAAATGGATGTTGCAAGTACACCAAAGTACAGGAGGAATGCTATTTTAAAAAAACCAAACGAACGAACCACCAAAACAGAAACCAACCACCAAACTGTTAAGGGAGACCAGGAGAATGATGAAAATAAGCAGGAATATGCAAAAACAGGAAGAGATGGAAGCATACACAAAGACTGCAGTGAGTATTTCTCAGGGATATACAGGCAAATAAAGTCACAAGAAGCAGGAGAAACTGATCCTTTAAAATATCTTGTAAGGCTAGAGAGAGAGAAATGAAGAGTTTTATTTAATAACTGCCTGTTAAATATTTTCTCATTTGGTAGAGGGAGAGTCCCTCAGTGCTCAATTTCGGGCATAGGTGTTTTCCCACTGGGCAAGGTGAGTGCAGGCGAGTACAGCACAGCAAGTGCCTCCAAGTTAAATGGACTGGGGGTTAAAATGGTTCGGGTGCCTGTTGCACAGTCAGACCATAGAGAAAGGCTGGAGTGCTGCCCCGTGGCTCTACAGCACCTCGCACAAGGACAGTGCAGCTTCAGTTACAGATGCAAGGGACTGCAGCATTATAGGAAAGGAGCAAACTCCCCTCTGCTAGTGCTGGGAGGTAACAAGGCAGCAAGCCTGGGGCCTTAACAGCTGTCTGCTGCCTCATCGTAGAAATCCGGAGGCTCTCAAAGAGTGGGTATTATAAAAAGCTAACAGTGTCCTTTCCAGTCACATACAGGGTAAAGCATCACACATAAATAAGACACTGCTTGCCATGAGGTGGTTAGTTCAAAAGACAGATTAGTCAAAAGATACGGGTAAATCCTCAGTGGATAAAAAAGCAACAAAAATTAAGGTCTGGGGGATGCTTCATTTCTTATTTGAATGCTGTTTTCCACCCTGAGGTACATTACATACAATTCCTTTCTTAAAAAAGAAAACCCAAACCAACCACAAATAGAAAACAACTCACTCTCTCAGGATTTAACCTGTCCCAGTATAACCATGAGAAGTTCTGCAGTAAGCTGTTATGGAGGAGTCGGGTTAAGTGTTGTGCAGAAAATGTTAAAATACAAACAAATGCTGGCAGCCAGCAAAAAAGCCCACCTGGCTGAAGCAGGAGTTGGACAACAGGGCATGGCTTACAGAAGGATTGCATTAGGTTTGGGGGACAACCTGCATTTGTATCCATTTTCTAGACTTCTTAAAGAAAAGGTGAAAGGAGGCTATTTCTTACATTTAAATGGAAAAACCTTTGCACTAAGCGGCACAAGTCTGAAGAAAAAGAATAAGCAAGAGTAGTACAGATTTTCCCAACAATAATTTTAGGTCCTTCAGTGACAGTCATTAAACCTCAGAATAGTTTACTTTGTTCCCTTTCTATAGGAACAGTTTGAGCTCCCAGACCTGGCAAAGCAGATGGAGTCTAGCTTTGGGAAAGGTGACAGAAGCTCCTGGAGGCCCATGGCCTCAGCAAAAGTGCTCCACTGAGCAGACAGCTGGGGAAAGCTGGCCAGGAGCTATCAGGCAGAGGCTCAGATTTAGAAAATGCAGCCTGAAACAGAGCCTGGGCACAGCTGGTTAGGTCAGATAACGGGTCAGGCTGCCAAGTCCCTCTCCCCACATCTTTCCATCAGAAGACTGGGTCCAGCCTATTCAATATGTGGAATGAATTCTCATGAAGGTCATCAAAGCAAAGGGCATACTCTGGCATGAGAGAAAAGCTATCCACCAGCAGGGAGCAAATTGGATAAAGAATAGGCTTAGCAGCTCTTCTGTCCCTGCCTGGTAAGCTAATTGTTCAGCATGCCCATTTTCCTTGCTACACTTGACATGAGTAGAAATCTGTGTTTTGAAACTGCTGGAATATTTGAGGTCTGATAACATACAGCACCGTTTTCCTTACAGTAACGAAGTCACAGAATGATAGCTTTAAATGGGAAGGATAATAATGCATTACCATTCACTCTCAATTAATCCAGAACTGCAATGCCGAATGCACTTACTCCGAGAATTTTCTCAGAAAATGAAGCTAGAGTGTATTTCATTTATAAATCACAAGAGACACTTATTTGGCAAGAATGACCCCTGCTCATATACAATAAATCATGAACATCAACAGTCTCTAATGGATTTTGAGTCAGTGCCACACACAGCGAAGCCCGGGGCCTGTGTTTCAGGATTCCAGGACTGTGCCAAAGGAGCCTTATAAATGATTAATGCATTCAGCACAGTGTCATCTGTGCCATTGGAGAGAAAAAGACATTCTGGGGCTCCGTTTGTCATTAAAAAAGTGATAATCGGTTCAGCAGCTGACCATGCCTCTCCCTTCCCCCGCCAGAATGAGCCATTTAGCTGCACACTTCCTAAAATCCCTTCCCCAAACTTTCGTACATGCTCTTGATTCATGATGTGCAACATTTTGATAAGAGAAAAGAGAGGGAAATAAGTCTGTTCATAAGTAGCCCACCAAAGCCAGATTCCCATGGGATGGAACTAAGGTTTACATTTGCAAATGCACATACAACAGGGAGAAGACATTAAAGAGGTAGCTGGGGCTTCTTTCTACTTCTTTGCTATACTCTGAGGACACCAGTACATAGAAAATTCAAGTTTTGGTCCCTACTGCTCAGTCTCTTACGCTTTTCAGTTATTTATCCCACAGTTTTCAACCTCTCCCCCTTCACTTTTGTCCCCATGGTTACAGAATCATTGTGTTCACAGAGATTTTCCTCACTAAAGAATATGTGACTAACATGAGACAGCTGAATTATCAGAGCCAACTCTGACATTGGTTTCTCCTAACATGGATCTTATCTTCCATACGCCTTCAAATAGATCTGTTGCACTAGCACCAACTTCAGAGTAAGCAGCACTTCAACTATTGACAGAGACAGAGCTGCAGCAGTACTGCACAGGGAGACTTAAATCAGGTAAATGATGAAATTCAAACACTAGCTTTAGCAGACCCGCAGCTTAGGAATGCATGATACAAATAACCAGGAGATGTATTTCACCACAAAATTTTAAATTAAGCCCTAGAAGGGAAGGCATTATTTCCTGACTGGACCTAGGTCTAAGAGTTCAAGTAGATTTCCTCTTCTTGAAAGCCAGTTTGGTTAAGCAGTAGGAGACACACATGTTTTAGGCCCAAAGAAATCTCTATTACAAAATGCGCTAAGACAGGCCACTGGATAACACATCTACAACCTCCAGCCACTGCAATCAGTGAATGCTGACCCACAGGTCAGCAGAGCTGCTCCCACACTGAACAGCCTAGGCTGCCCCAGGGAAGCTCAAACTAGATCCTTTCCAAACTACACCAAAAAGATACAATAAACCTTGTTTGTGTCTGGGAGGCCTTTCTCCCCTTCAGTCACAGCATCCATCCAGCCACAAGTGCCCAGATGCTAAAGCAAGAGTAGCAGGGCAATACCTCACGTAAGCATCACCACAGTCACAAGCCAATACAGGCAAGACTTGACGAGAAATGCGGAGATCTTACCTTGGCCGCTACGGAGGAGTTGGGCTTCTCCAGGAGGTCCCAGAGCTTTTTCCTTTTGTCAGCACAGCAAGTGTTATCAAATTCCTCCCCTTCCCTTTCCCTCAGCGTCTCGGCTTCTCTCTTCAGCTCCTCGTTCATCTGCTCCTTCTTCTGATGGTAGCGGGCCTGGCAGCAGGACTCCAGGTAGATCTCATCCACCCCCCAGTAGTCCAGCTCCTGGCTGAAGGACAAGGCGCACATCTCCTCCATCATGTGCAGCTTGCCAGTACGGTAGAAGTTCAAGATTGAGGTGAATGCCCCGGGATGCCTGTCGAAGAAGTACTCGTTCTCCTCCAGGTTGTAGTCATCACAGATCTCCATGAGGGAGTCGTGTGTGTTGCAGTCTCTGAGCTTACCCAGCCTGGTCCGCGGCAACCTGTCCAAGGTCCGCCAGAGAACCTCGTGGGCCAGCCCCCCCACGTTGAGCTTGACCCTTCGGGAGCAGGCCTTGCTCCTGACAATCTCCGTGGGGTCCGGAGGCAAAGAGGTAGTAGAGCGAGATCCATGCTTATTCATCCCCAGAGGCATCGCTGGTCCCCCTCAGGCTGGACGCTCCAAGGTGCGGCGCAGGGCAGGGCGTGCGGGGGCCGGCTCTCCTCACCTCTCCTTCCCCTCCATGCCCCAGAGCTGCAAGAGAGGCCGACCATGGGTCCCCGCCCGCTGACCTCCGCGCCCGCCGCCGCCTCGGCGCGGCCTTATCCGAGCGCGGGGGAGCCACCGGCCCCGCTAATCTGCTCAGGGGGCGGCGGCGGTGGCGCTGTCCGCCCGGGTGGTGCTGAACCGCGCTCCGCCGCCCGGCCGGGCGCTGTCCGCGGCCGCGGTGCTGAAGGCCGCCCGCTCCCACGTGTCGGCCCGGGCGCTGCCGCCGCCGAGCTCCCCCGGGCGGCGGCCGGGGGTCCCCGTGTCGTCGTCCCCCCCCCCAACC
>NW_010972709.1:9600785-9601047 GCF_000737465.1 Haliaeetus leucocephalus | reverse complement strand
CCCCCCCAACCCCTCTCCCCCGGGGGACCCCTGCCTCTGCCCGGGAGGGTCGCTTGCACACCCCGTCCGGGGGAGCTGCGGAGGCTGGGCACGGCCCCGGGAGTCTCTGCTAGCAAAGGGCTGGGAGCTGCTGACTGATAGGGGAGGGCACAGAGCTCCCCCGAGCACCGCTCAGCAATGCGCTCCAAAAGGCGGCGGGCCGCTAGCCGGGGGTGGGCTGGCACGTCGTCCCCCGTCCCGGAGCCGCCGGCCGGGAGCGCAC
>NW_010972709.1:9599826-9600775 GCF_000737465.1 Haliaeetus leucocephalus | reverse complement strand
CCCGCCACGGCCGCCCCCCGAGCACCCGGCCCCGCCGCCGCTCCTTCCCGCAGAGGGGCCCTGCCGGACCGCGGACGCCGGACCCCGGGTGTTCCTACGACCCGGCCGGGGCAACCCCCCTCCTCGGAGCCGGCGGTGCCCCCCCCCTCTCTGCCCAGCCGTGGAGGCTGCAGGGAGAGGCGGAGGCTTTTTGTAACTCCAGCCTTGCAAATTTCCCCGAGGAAAGAGCTGGGCAAGGGAAAAGGGGGTATTTCCAGCCACTCTAACGACGCACTCTGCCTCTCCGAGCTGCCCAGGGATGCCGCCCCACACACCCCACGCCGACCTCTACAGAAGAGGGAAATCAACGAAAATCGGAATAAGGAAAAAACCCGAGCCTTCCTTGCAAAGCCGGCGGGCTTGTGACAGCCCTGAGCACTGTTGCTTACACAAGATGGCACGAAGAGAAACCCCGGCGCAGAAAGGAACGGCTCCTCCATGCCCAGCCGGCACAGCTCCGGGGGCTCGGCCCCTCTCCCCGCCGATCCAGGTGTGTGTGTGTCCCGTCTCGTCCCCCGAGCCCCAAAACCGAAATACCGCCGCTGCCTCCAAGCCGCCGCCGGGTCTGCTCCCCGGCGCACACGGGGGAAGGCTCCCCTCCCTCGGCCCCAGCCCGGCCCGCACCTACCTCCTCCTGCGGGCTCCCAGCGAGGCGGTGCGGGGCTGTGCGGGGCCGAGGGCGGCTACATCCTGCGGCGGGGCGGGCAGCAGGGGCGGCCCCGCTCGCATCCCCCCGCGGGCAGCCTCAAGGCGGAGGGATGGCGGCCGCGCTCCCGGCTGTCCACGGAGCCCGGGGGGGAGGGGAAGGGAAACGAGGTAAATCGGATCCCTCGGCAGGAAGCTTTCCAAGGCCTTCCCTCGGCTGCGGCTCCTCACTCCTGCCTACAGTCAACGCCGAAGCCGCATCTGC
>NW_010972709.1:9574863-9599801 GCF_000737465.1 Haliaeetus leucocephalus | reverse complement strand
CCCAGCCCTCTCTCCGTGCAGACACAAAGGAAAGCTCCGGTACTTCCTTCTGCCGCCTCGGAACGGAGATCAACAAGTCTAGGCTGAACCTCCAGCTTTTCCCTGCAATTCTGTCCCGGAGTTGTTTGGAGTGAATTGGAAGTTGGGGGTGGAAGAGAGGAAGGCAGCTCCACCGTGAGCTGGGATGCAGCATTGCAGGGAAGGTTAACGCTTTCCTGGCCGGGGCCCGCCGCCCCGGGGCTGATTTAGAGCGGGGGAGGCGCCTGGAACAGACCTAGCACCGGGGGGAGAGCCGCAGCATCCCTCCTTAGGAGGATGGGGCTATTCCCACCATCCTCCAGCTCCCGGTGGTATCACCCGCAAAAATAGGAGCAGGGATTGGTGCCAGAACAAGAGCGATGAGCAGAGAGCGCTGATAAGCCCAGCAGGGCCCCTATTGCTTCCCAGGCCCTGCTTGCTGAGCTCCGCGAGGCTGCACATCACTCGTGTGTGCGAGGAGTGAAGCGGGCCCTCATCCTCACCCCAGCAGCCCCCCCTCAAAGCAAAGAGCCTGTTCTTAGGAGGGTTGCATATATTTGCAGATATGGATAGGAGGAAGAGCAGTGGATCTCTCCTGCTGATTAGGACTATAAATATTTTAAAAAATATATAATAAAAATAGTAATACTAACCTGAAAACACAGCAGAAATGGAGAAAAGGATGACTTTCCAGGCAACAGCACAACATTCAAAGCATCCCTCTGCCACTCTGTCCTTCTTGCCTTCCTCCTTCGCTCCCAACAGGGAAAATGGACCTCACCAGGAGCCTGGAGCTCCATTAGCACCATTTAATGGGTACATTAGCATCACTTAATGGAGTTCATCTGCTTAGGCTGGTGTACCAGAGGTGCAGCAATGCTCGTTAGCCCTTTCTCCTCTTGCATTGATTGACCATGGCTCTTGGACTCTAGTGACAATTCCTACTACAAGGTTTCTAAAACAGGAGCCCGGTGTCTGATTTTATGTGATTAACTAGGGAAAAAGACTCTCATTGCTGCTTTTCCCCACTTTTCTATTCTTCTCTCCCTAGCCCCTACCCGGCTCCCATTACCCAGCCTACACAATATCAATATTATGCTATTATATTTGGTGTTTGAATGTCCGCATCTTCCTTAGAGATAGCTTTCTGAAATCCCAAACAGTGTTTGTTTTTCTCCAGTACCTTCTACAAGTCTATGTCATCTGTATATTTCAGAATTTCTTACAAGGAGAAGTGGGTCACTACCTTCCATTTGCAGGTGAGGAAATTAAGATATAGAAAAGCAAGATCACCCAGAGGGGAGGTGGAAGGAAGACTTGGGAATAAAAGTTGTAGACCAGCTTAATCCCAGCCCAGGGCCCCTCCACTGAAACAGCTCCCCCTACCCCATGAAAACCCACAAGCAGCACCCAGAGCACTTCAGTTCTCCCCTTACTTTCTCATCCTTTCACCTCCAGACCCTAGTTTACTCTCTTGCAACAGAGATGAAAATCTCTGATCAGGGCTAGGAAGCTAAATCTGTTAATGATTACCAAGTGCTTTGAAAATTCCAGCTGGCAGGTGCTGTAGGAGAGCAAGTTATTTGTTTGTTAGCGCTGGCATCCAGGGCACATTATCTCCCCTTGTGACAAATGCAGGCCGCTCTTCTGCGGGAAGAGCATCCTGGGAGGGAAAATGACAAGTAGCCTAATGCAGGGATATGCATCAGATTCAATGCAGTTAAATCACTGGGAGAGAGGCAACTCGGGTTTATTAGCAGGGCATTTGTATCTTCCTGCATCACTCTTGCTACCCTGCCAATGTCATTCACATGTTCTGCCAAGAGGCCGGAAAACCAGCTGTGGAGGGGGGCACATGAAGGGGCATCATGGAAGTACAGACTCCTCCACTGCTACATGCCCACCCTTCCACCCACGTAGTCCTGCCAGTGCTGAAAAATCGTTCTGGAGTCTCAGGTAGAAGCTGCGAGAAGGAGCCCTGCCCAGGGCAGGCCCTCCAGCTGTCTGTGCCTGGGGTGATCCAGGAGTCTGGGCAGAGGAGAGGACGTTTCCACCCCCAGGACGCCTGTTCCCTGCAGCATTTCTTGTCCCAACGATGGAGAGTTTGTCAGCAAGGGGCAGTGCAGGCCTGAGGATGCAGAAATGTGCAGCCTGCTCGCTCTTCTCCAAGGTTATCCAACCTACTCTTGGTTTGGATATTCCTTTCAATTGATATTTTTGTACCCTGAGCTTCTGCAAACTTAATTTATGGTTTGTTATTTCCACAGCCTATGGAAGCAGCCAAATGTTTGAACGCAGTCCGTGGCAAACCCTGTTCCTTTCCAGGTATTACAGCAGTTATTGACAAGGAAACACCCTAAACCTCAAGTACTTTAGAGGAAATGTGGAGAGTACGGCAAATGTATGTTCTCCTGGGCTCACAGTCAGTGGTATATACGTATCTGGATCTCATCTGCCAGGCAGAAAAACCTCTGTAAGACAGTGTTTGCTGTGCTACAACATGACAGGGAAATAGGCTGAGCCTAAATGTGGAAATATCCCTCTGCTGATCTGCAGTGACTCCTCTGCCTGCATAAGGAAAAGTATCACATCTCCACAAACACCCACACCTATACAATGGTCTGGCATTTTCCTGCCCATCCTGCAAAGCAAGAGGGGAGGTTGATTTACATCATTTTACTGGTCACAGAGAAACAAATGACTGTGAGAGAAGGAAGGCTCCTCGCCCGCCCGTAAACAAGCGCTCAGCCCTGTCACAGCAATGGTATGTGGAACAATGGGTTTCCAGCAGAGATGGGCACAGCAGCTTTGGTGGCCCACAAATTTTGGCTAGTTTCTGATGCTGAGGGGACGCTGGGTTTCATATTCTAAAATGAGCTATAAGATGTAACAATAACCCGTATTGTTCTTGCAGCCCAAGGGCCTTGTACTTGTCTTCGTGAGTGGGAAAGACAGTTATACACAATAAGCTGTCTCCATCACAGAGTGTTTCCTATTATGTACCCCTAAGGATTCCCTTAGTTTCCAGGGATATTCTTTCCAGCCTAGAAACACTTTAGGTACAATGGAGATTTTCTTCTATAGTCCAAAATCCTTTCCCTTAAATGGGAAAAAAAATTATCAGGTTTCTTGGCAAAGATCTGTAACAAGTGTTGAAAAGTGCAAAAAGAACTGAGATACATAGTGTGAAGTGGCATGTGCTACTGAGAGCCCAGGAGCGTGGAAATACTGGAATACCAGGGAAAAATACTGGAAGCAGACAGCAAAATATAGTCCAAAAATGAACCTTAAAGAGACAAGGCTCTCCTTGAAAAACCCAGGCAGAACTTGGATGGCAACGTCAGCAGCAGCTGGGCTCCATCATCACATTCTCCCTTGCTGAAAGCCCTGTTCGGAGGAGTTCAGCTGTAGCTGCCAACCTATGCTGCTGCAGGGGAGCAGGCTCTGTGTGCAGGGGGAAAGCCTTGGTAGCCACAGCTTTCCTGGCCCCTGGCCTGTACCCGCAGCATGCTCCACCATTCACTCTTGCCCTCTACCAGCTCCTCCTCTCACCGTGGTGAAAGAAAGCCTTTCCCAAACTGCGTATGTATAAGTCCATAACAGCTCGTTGGTCCCGAAAGCAGGGCCTGACCTCTGCCATGCTCTTTGAGTCCTCAGAGAAGCACCAAAGGATCTGGGAGGCCTGAGCTGCTGGACTGGATATCTGCAAAAGCAGGAGATGGAAGGAGGAAGAGCAGAAAGGTCTCCACGGGGACCAGGGGACCACAGAGCAAATGCCCCTTGGCAGAGGGCAAAGACTCCGAAGACTCAGCTTTGGAAGAGAAAAGGCAGGTGAAGGCAGCCCTCTTTTGTGTTTGGGAGGACAGTAGCCACATGGGAACCCTGTCCTATAAAGAGTTGAAGTTTTCAGCTCACCTAAACTTTTCAGATGCATTCTGAATTCCCAGGAGTGTCCAAAGTCATCCCCCCCTCCCTGTTGCAGGCAGGCTTCCCTCCCTCCTGCTGCCTCGAGGAGGGGTCGACCAGAGCTGCATCACCTCTGCAGCTTTCACCTTTGCCTGGCACAGCCCTGCAAATGGCTCTTGGTGCTTAGTCAGCCTTAAGCTCCATTGGCCTTCGGGAAGGGGGCAGGAAACACGCCAGTGCAAACTGGTCATCAAAGAAGTTTCTGGTTCAGGTTCCCACAAAGCACATTCAGAGCCACCCCCCTTGGCTCCAGCTTTCTGCCTTTGCCAGGCTGTGCACTTCCTCCCACGCATCTATTAAGTCTCCTCTCTGCACCCACTGACCACAAACACACACCCCGCAGCTCGTCTTTCCAAGGATGCCTCCATCAGACTCACCTTTCCTTTTATCTTGATGAGGATGAGTCTGGGGCACTGACTGACAGCTGTGGAAGCACCAGCCAATTCCCTAAGGTGGCCAGGTATGTAAAACATCACCTCCTGACTGCGTCTGTCTTGTTCACATTGGGTTTGAGACCAAATACTATTACTTCAAGGAGGAAAAATACACAAACTTTTCTGCTCATTGAGGAATAAAAAGCCCTCAATGGTATACTTTGTCCCTATTACCCATCTGCTAGAGAATTTGCAAAATGACCAGAGAAATTAATTTTCTCCTGTCAATACCATAGGCCAAATCCTTGGGGCCCCAGGTCCCCTTCCTGCCCAGGAGGGACCGGTGGCATTACCACTCTGCCAGTCCCTGCACCCCATGGAAGGGCCAGGGGGACATTTTATCATCCCAGCTTGTGCTGTTCAGGCAGGCCTGGCACCAAGGGAAAAACAGCCACCTATAATACATTATCTAACATTTAGCTTTAAGCACCAAGCTCTGTAAAGCAATTTGACTTGCTATATTATTCAGCAACTGCAGATTTATTAGCCCCTGAAGGGCTGGAATCTCGCGTTAGTCACCTCGCCATCATTCAGGAGGGAGGGCAGCAGAGCTAGAGGGGTTGGACAGTCTTTGCAGTGGTGGAGACGTGACCTCTCTCTCGCAGGGGTGATCAAGTGCCCATCCATCCAGGCTGCTTTCCGCCCAGCTGCTGAGGACTGCAAACAGCCCTGCAGCCATTCACACCCTTCGGGGTCTGTGGCACACCAGCCCCGTTCTGACTGCAGGCAGACTGGGCAGTTTTTTGGGAAAGCCAGGATCCAAGACCTAGACACAGCATTATTCCCAGGAATTCAGGGGCAGGAGGCCCTGCCTGCCCTCCCTAAGTTCCCCCCATGGCTGGGATCCCTCTGGCCTAGCTGCCTCCCTCAGCTGCCGGAGGGATCCCAGCCATGGGGGGAGCTTCCATGTGGGGAAAACCCCTTGCACAGCCAGGCGAGGGGCTGCAGATGTGGTGGGGCAGCTGCTGATGCAGGCACCATAATTAAGCCCCAGCTCTGAAGAGAAGGCATAAGTAGGGATGTAACGGGAACTGTTGATCCTGCCATGTGTGCCACCAGCCTTGCCCTTTACGCACTAGTCTCGCTGATTCAGAGGCGATGGGTGCTGTTTCTCTCCCTGGTTTGGGGGAAGCCTGACTGCTTTAACCAGCATTTGGAGAACCAGCCTGCTTGAAGCGTGTCGCAACAGGCGGTGGGGAGCCCTTGCCTGCTACGGAGGGCAGGAGTGCTGAGAAAGAGCAGCGGGGGAAACGAGTCCACCTTCCCCTAATAGAGAATATGCTGGCCCGACTGTTTCAGGAAAGGCTTTTGGCAACAAGACTCCAAGTGGCATAGTTAGCAGTTGGGTCTGCTAAGGAGCTCTCCTGTTCCAGTCCCTGGCAGCATCTTCCCAGCACGGTTGAAGCAAACACAAGCTATGTTGCAAAGGAGCCAAGGCTCTGAAGGGCACTCCAGGATGCGGCTGCTCACAGCGTCCTCGCAGCAGAGGAGGAAAAGTCAGGTCCCCTCCCTAAACAGCTTCCACCTGAGCTTAGGGACATAGTTCCTTGTGGCAACAAGGTAGCTGTGTCCTGAACGTGTTCCTGCCAGGATTCACTACTGCTCCACAGCCACCCAGTTTCCATCCCCGGCCCATCTTTTGCCCAACCCCAATTTATTAAACACAGGCTGAGGGCTCAGCCTTAGAGGCAAAGCAAACACCTAACTCAGCCAACAGATAAAATCTACTTCAGGGTCTAATGCTGGAAAAATGCCATCACTTGAATGTCCTGAAGCGTGGTGAGTTTTCTCAGGATAATGAGAGTAAGAATTGCTCTGCTCTTGCATATGCTGATCCTAAAAGGACTCTGCAGTCAGAGAGCAATTTCAGATGGTTCCTGGGAGGAAAGTACCATAATATCCTCTTTCAGACTGAGGGAAATTGAGACTGAGAAGGATTAAAGCAACCTGTCAAAAGCTGCATGGGGTGGGGGATGAATGAGCAGCTAAACGTCCTTTAAATCTTAAGAGCTATCCTTTAGTGATTCCTACCAAGATTGTTTGCCTTGTCACTGTTATTGCAGCTAACAGGGAGCACGTTTGTCAGAGGCTCCTGCCATCAGCGGCAGAAGCTTTTACAAGAGTCGCACGCCTCGGTGAGAATAAGGCTGGTGGGGGTACCCAACAGTTTAAGGGTTTTGTTGCTCATCTTTTATGAGGAACTGGCAGAAAATAGGCAGGATTTGAAAAACTTGCATGAACCCAGCCCTTCCTGGCCATTCCCTGATCTCAATTGCCCTAAGCCCTGAGTAAAACACACTCTTCCTTCTCCCTTCCTTTGTGCCATTCAACAACAGTGAAAGCTGAAGCTGCTTTTGGGGTCAGGAAGCCTCATGCCAACGGCTGCAAAGTGACATGGAGGGGGTCAAATCTAATTTTAAGCAACTAAATGTTATTTCTAGTACTAAGGGGGCCTAGCTCCCCTGGGGGCAGGTCCTAGAGGAAAGGCTGGGTGTCTTGTGCCACTGACAGGGCTGGCTCCTTGGAGGGGGGAGAGCTTTGGTTTCAGTGGCATCCAGCCGCAGCTGCAGGAATAGCATAAATTGTCTCTAGGAAGGGTCACTTCCAGCCTTCCTTGGGTTATTTTGCATCTGTAACTTGTCTTTAATAAAATACCTTTTAATTTCCAGGATTATGAAGATCATTTTAAAGCAGCTTATCTAACACTGTTCTCCTTCCCTGTTTTTCCCCAAAGTGTTTGTGGGCGATGCAGAAGGCTGCAATAAGCCATTCTTGAAGGCTGTCTCGGATTAAACTTCTTCACATGGGACAGCACTATTCCCCATGAATTTTAATGAGCTTTTCTAAACATGCCCTTTTTGCTGTACGCATGAGTTCTGCAGGGGAATAATACCCAACACCAGCTAACCAAAAAGAACAAATTGGATGTAATCGTACAAACTGAAAACACTGCAATAACCTACCGAAAACGCAGCTCTGCTTCCTTGATCTCGGCAGGAGCGGAGGATGCTGAGAGCAGAGCGGGTATTGCCGCAGTGCCCAGCTCGGAGGGTGCTGCGGGTCTGAATTTTGACACCAGGCTATTGCACAGTGCCCATGGGGAGCGCAGAGCGGTAGAGCAGGATTGGGAAGAGCCAGCAGTGGAGCAAGGAGTTATCTGGAGCTGACCAGGAGAAGGACTGGAGGATGGAGCCATCTTAAGATGGGATTTTGCTGTCCAAATTCCTCATGATAACACAGAATTAAGAGTTCTGGTGAATGCTTTATTTTCCGCAAAAAACAGTTGCAATGCAGCTTTTCTGTAAGGCACATTAGGCTTCTTCTGTGCAAGGGGCAGAGGATCTGGCAGGAAGGCCTTTGAAATCCCTCCCTGTGCTCCTACCAGCTCTGGAGGGGGATTTAGCAGGACTCATGTGGAAGACAGAAATTATTATCACCGGGTTTTAAGAAGATGAAAAGACACGGTCTGGCTAAACTCCTGCAGCTTTGCAGGTGGTGCCTTTGGGGAGCAGCAGTCCTGGGCGCTTCCACCCGCCCGCTCTTCAAAACTCTGCCAGCTGGGAAGGGCAAAGGTCCAAAAGGAAAGGGAGAAAAGGCCTCAGGTTAAAAAGCAGCAGCGTGACCCCAAACTCGGGAAGCTTTCCTGTTCCGTGCAATGGCATGGCGGTCACAGGTGCCCCGCAGAGGATGTCACACCCATGGGGCAGGGACACCCAGCCCAGCCCAGGGCTGCGAGTCCTCAGCCCAGCAAGCCACATCACGGAGGGCTGGTTTAAGTGCAGTGATGAGATGTGAAGACTTGACCTGGTCACAAGCTTCACTAACTCAGGGCAAACTCCTGTCCCCATGTCCTCCCTGTCTTTCAAACTGCAAGCTTCTGACTCCCCCTACCCCATTCACACAGTCCCTGGCACAGCAAGGTTTCTCTCCCTGCTCCTAGCATTTTTGTTCTGCTGTTCCAGTAGCTGAAGTAATAACTATAGCAAAGATTCCTCAGGATTATCATAATGGAGATTTTTATTTTAAGAGAATCGTCAGCTACCTACCTTTGTCTTTTTCCATACATTAAATATTAACAACCCAGCCAGCATAATGTAAAATTTAAAAGGCCCTCAGTTCAAGCAGTTACGCCCCAGTAAATCAGGAAATCCCAGCAAACTCCCAAACTTCTCCCCCACTGTCATGTTTGAAGAGCAAGCAGCCATTTCAATATTTCACAATTGTTCTCCAAAATCCTTTGATGGCCTTGCAAGTTCAAGCTTAGCCCGCATTTTCAACCTACCTCCTTGCTCCTGATGGGATGCAGAAGGCAGCAGAGCACCCAGCCATAGCCCCGGGCAGCCACTGGCCCTTGGGGGCTACGTAAGGCTGCTGAGGGGTGACCCACTTGCACCTCCACCTTGGGGATCACCACAGCTAGAAACACTGATATCCTCTGCCCTGGCAGCTGATGTTAGGGGATATCCACCTTCTCTCTTCTCTTCAATCTCAATGCAGAGCAAGTCCTCTGCACGTGCTGTCTCTGCTCAGAGGCCATTGCTTGCTTGTTGGAAGGAACGAGGTGTTTCTCCACCCCTCGCACACCTCCTGTATCACCCTGCGTGCTGGGGGAACATAAGACATGTGGAGATGTTCTCCAGTTTTCTTCAATTCCCTCACCCCATCTCTATTTTCTGGCCTTTTTGCAAAGGTTCAACCACAGTCTTGCACTAGAAAACCAGAGGTGAGCGAACCGAGTCCATCCCAGCACTTGTTTGGCCACCTTACAGATGGCTGCTCTTCAGACAGTGTCTTTTTCTCTTGCACATAAAAAGTGAAGCTGGTTCTCCATCAAAATCAACAGAGGAGGTTAATTAAATACCTCTGCTCAGCAACACATCAAAACCTCCTCCTCAAGCCCAGCGTGTGTGTGGGTGATCTTTGCCTGCCTTGCCCAGACCAATCCCTTTGATATGGGAAGGGCTGTGCAGGGAGCTCTTAGGGAAGCCAAGCAGCAATTCAGCGCTTCTGATTACCAAGGGCAACACAAGTATCATTTCAATAGATCTTAAGCTCCATAATTTAGCTACAGTTTATTGCTAGGCCAAAGCTATTTGTCCTGCATGGGCGTTTTTCTCCTTTCTGTGGAAAAAGTCCTGGTAAAAGGTGAATTGACTTCTGGGGTGCCACATGTGGCTGCACAAACCCTTCCTGCCCTGGTCTTTGCTCTTCTGAACCCTGCTTTCAAAGGAAAGGAGGAAGGGAGAGGGATGGCTGCAGTTGGGAGGCTGATGTGGGCTGAGTGAATCCCAGGGGCTGGGGGCTGCAGGGAACATGCTGCCTCTGAGAGCAAATGCCCAGGGTCCCAGCGACTGCTTTTCCAGTTAAAGCAGCTAATAGCCCCCAGGAACACTGCAGACAAGGGAATTCAATAAAGATGCATTGTAAAAAGCACAATTTTTGAGCTTGCGTAGTTTCTTCTGGGTGATAAATTTAAGTATTTTATTCTGTAATAAAAACTAGATTTGCTTGAAGCATCTGTAACAATAACTTGGGGATAGCTCAGCTGTGCTGCTTCCCCCGCGCTGGGTGCTAGCAGCTCTTCTCCACCGCTTCTCTATGGCTGCTGAGATGGCACTGGCCACTGACGGGTCCCTGTAGAAACACCCATCAATGGGTCCTTTAAGTTAAGGAGCGTGTTGTACTGCAGCCATGCAAAAACCCAAAGTAATGTTGCACAGGAACAACTCACCCCGGCAGTCCCAGACCGCTGAGCATGTGACATCAGAAACCCTGTCCCTTGGTGTCTCTTTCCTGCCCACTGAAGAACATTCACCTTGTATCAATGTGTGTGCAGAGAGGCTGCGCACCAGTTGTCTTGCTGTAAAGTCAGAATCAACAATGTGAACAACAGGTCTGAAAGTACCTATTCTTAAAGCATCCATCTTCATGGATTTTAATTTAGTAAAGCAAGAAAGACCAGTTCAATTTTGCAAGAAATGGACTAAACCAAGTCTTTCCCTGTGGAAAAAGATTAATTAGGATAGGAACAAGCACAAACAAGCAGCAATGTCTGGGGAACTATCCCAGAAACTTCAGTGGTTTGCTTTACAAGTCTTTGCAGTGCAATCTGAGACCAGATCTCCCAACCATTTGCTTGATCAGGAGAAATGTGATGCTCCAGCCCTAATATGGACTAAAGCACATTTTAGGGGGGTGACTTTGTAGATACAAGCAAATCCTTTGGTCTGCTCACAGTTTCCAGGTTTAAATGCAGTCTTTCCAGACCCTGAATGAGCACCCCCAAAAGAGGCTGTCTCGGCACCGAGCAGCTGGAAAGCTGCAGTCTGGGAGGAGATGTACTTTCCAGCCGGTGCCTTGCAGGAGGGCACATACAAACACTGGTAATTACAGGCAAAACAAGCCCTAGTCCTTCAGTGCCTTTGTGTTAGGTATCACCGGGCTTACCAAAGGCATTGGAAAGTCCTGCTTGGCTCTCAGAGAGAAATAGGTGTCCCCAGGTTTGGAATAAAGGGTCATGAAATCAGCTGCCTTCTCCTCCTCTTCCCTGCTTCAAACATAACTGGTCTGTCAGGGGAAAGCTGCACGGGGCAGCAGCTCCCCAGTGCTGTGAGAAGGCACCGCAGCAGCTCTGAGCGAGGCAGGTTGTGCACAGCACCTCACCCTTGGGGAGCACCAACACAAACACAGCAGAAACTTCTAAACACCCATCTAAACATCTCCCACCCAGTTGTGCTCTGTGCAGGTCTTCTGGGCCACCACTGCTTGGGTTGGGAGCCTAAACTCCAACAGGACTTTTTTCCGGTGGCTAAATATTGCACTAATGCACTTTATATGGACAGTCGTGATGCTGAGTCACTCCAGAGCGTCTTCCCTCCAGTTCTCACTTGTTATGTTGCCGTCAAGGAACATCAACCCTCTGCCTGGACCCTGGGGCTCACTCTGTAGAAATAAAAGCACAGCGTTGTGTGTACTTGAGCTCATGAGTCCATTAGCTATATTTAGTTCCCATCTACCCAAAGATTTGCAAAAAAATGGATGAATGTGCAAACTTAACTACAAGTTACATCCTATAGATTCTGACAGTTATGTTTTCCCTTGAAATATGCCTCCAGGATGGAGTTCTCTTTGAGTGTATCCAGCGTTTAGTTACTCAAAATGACTGTATGGCATGCTGGAGCCCCCCAGGCACCCTCAGACACTCAGCATCAAAGCTGCAGTCTCACAGCTACAAAGCTGATGTACAGCAATGGTAGTTTTCGAGTGCAATTTTTTCTACCCGTTCTCCATCCCAATAGACTAGTCAATACATTAGTTGGGTTAAAAAGCAGCACAGTAACAATTCTCGACAAACATACAGAGAAGTGGAAGAAGATGCCCAGCTGATGGAAGGCAAGTCCTTGCTGTTTTACTCAATTTTCAATTTATATTGAACCCTGACGACCTTTTCTGGCTGTGACATCCCAGTATCTTTCATTGTTAACCATGGGATTTGTGACCTGATGTCTTTCAACTCCAATTCAGAAGAGGTCAACAGAAGGAAAACACATCTAAAGCGATGAAACAGTCAATTCAGAAAAGCTGCCTTCTATTGCTGCATTTGGACGATACCTGCTTGACCCACCCAAGTCATTCTGCATTCAGTTACTTCTAACTTTGCCAAAATTAAAACTGCTCAGGTTGGATTTTTCCATGCCATTTGTTGGTCTCTAATAGGAATCAAAGGCCATTTCAGGAAAATTAGCTATTTTCAATGACCAGATCAGGGAAAAACTACACAACATTAACAGTGATGAGATTGTTATTGGAGAAGAAAAAAATAAGGGATTCATCTAGCATTTGCAGGTTGCACCTCTCTGTAGATTAACAAGATTTTATGGGAAAACCTTAATCATAGCATTTCATATCAACCAGCTGCTTTATTTTGCAATCCAAGTATTCTTCTAACAAACTAAGAGAATGAAATTACACTAACTACACTAACAGAATGAAACCAACACTACGGTGGAGTCCGGATCCTGGGAGCTCTCCCACTATATTGCACCAGTAAATAATTCCCACAGTTTGGGACTCTTCCTGATCTGTGGTATAAAACCCAATATTTAATTAAAAAGATAAGTATGAATTTCTAAAAGCATCTATACAGTTTGCTGAGGAATAAACATAAATTTAACAGACAGGTTTGTGCTATAATCATACACCGGAGATACCGAAGGCATCCTGTGAATTTTCTATGTGATGATCTTTCTCCCAAGCTAAGGGACTTCGGCTGGATTCCTTAGCATCACCATCACCAGGAGCACGCTGGGGCAGCGAGCTGCGCTCTGCAGACTGGCCGCACGCTTACTGCTTGCTGCTACTGACTGCAGCCGGCTGTCCAACACACTTGCTCGCTCCTGCTCCCCACGGCACGCTGCAGTACTGAGCCTCCCTTCTAGAAATCTTCCTCGGTGTTGTCTGCATTGAGGAATGTGCTGTATTTAAGTTCCTGAAAGACAGTAATGCCACATCCCAACTATTTGATCTTTCCCTGGTGCAGCCAGCTCATGCCTGACATGCGGTGCATGTCTACTGGTCCTTTGCAGTCTCCTGATGCTCACGGGGATGGGACAGCGGCAGGGGGTCACAGGAAGGAATATTCTGGAGAGGACAGTTCTTTGGACAGCATTTGTGAAGTTAAAAAAACAGGGTAGCTCACAAAAACAGGACAGCTCCTTCAGTGAAGCTCTCCTTTGGCAAACGACAAGCCCCTACACAGAGTAATCTTGATGTGATGTTCTGGCGTGGTTTGCCCCCATCCCTGCCCAGCTCCAAAGCGGTGATGCTCCCCTCCCGCCCACCACGGCCAAAGCTGCAGCAGGGAAGCAGCTGCTTCAGCAGTTAAATGTTTTCCACTCTTGCTAAGGGATTTTTTCTTTCAGTCCAACCTGTCTGAGGATTTTCACTGAGCTAAACCAGTATTTAGAGCCCACACACCGAAGCCGAATGGAGCAGGACCATCAAACCCATTATTAGTGGGTCTCTTGACCTCACACACCACACTTACCAGGGTTTACGCTGCCGTAGAGTTGGCCCCATTTCTGACTTTTCAGACTTTGACAGGTTGCAGCAAGAAGGAAGCAAAGCCTGTTTGCTCTTGTGTTACAGAGGAAAGGACAGAAGGGGGCTATGGGGTAAAACCGGTTCTATATTTAAGGCCTGCATCGGGTTGTTATGGCAACAGGAATTCCAGCCACCACCGCGGGCTCCTCCGAACGCCTCCCCACCATCCTCTGCAGAGCCCAGCTTCGCATCACTCACCAGCCTCCTGCCTAACACTTGGGCTGAAGGGGAGGGAAAAAAAATGTGCAACTCATCTTTTCACAGAAAGCTTTTTCCTCCAGAAGTGAAAAGCAAATGAGAAGAACAGCTTAAATAAATATGCCTACAGATACAAGCACTGAAAGCCAAGTCTAGCAGCAGAAAGGCTCAGACCCTCTCAGCTCAGGGAGCCCACAGGGGCTGGGAGCCACCAGCATGATGAAACCCGCTTGGTGTGTCCCCAGGGGGAACCACCGCATGGCTCCTGATGTGGGCGAGGTGAACACGGGGTGCATCCCGGTGGGATGGGAATGAACCCCTCCTTCCGCTCCCACTGCTGGTCCTCACCAGGGCAGACCTGAGGCTCCCACATACGCTAGCAGCCGTCTGTCCCTTGCAGCGCCACTTCCCCAAGCTCGGTTTCTTTTGTCTGACTGGTGAGAGTCTGCATTTCATCCATGCATCCATCTATGTACTTATATGGTCCTCATCTCCACCGTGCCCAAATCTCAGGGGCCACCAGGACATTGTTTGCTTTTTTTTGCAGCTATCATGCTGGAATTCATAAACAGAAAAGCTGTATGTGAGACACATGAAGTAAACCTTCCCTTCCCCGTTACTAAAGCCTCAGCTGGAGTCCTGCATCCAAGTTTGGGCACTGTTCATCAAGAAAGACAGGCCCCAACCGGCGAGAGCCCAGAGGAGAGCAATAGGAGTGACCAGAGATGTAGAAAACAGTCTCTAAGGAGAGACAGAGGGAAATGGGTCAAAAAACTCACGAAAAAGGCAGGCAGAGCAGAGATGGGGTAACAGTTTTCCATTTACAAAAGGTTCCTATCTGCTGGCAATCAGACAAAAAATAATAGGATGAGAGAATTAGGATGGCTGTTGGGAAAAACTTCCAAAGCAGAAGTACAGTAAAGCCCTGGGGTAGATTGCCCAAGGAGGCTGGAGGGTGGAGACATCATTAAGACTTTCAAGAAAAAGGTGCTTAAGCATCTGTCAGGGATGGTCTAGACATATTGGTCTTGGCTTGGTACAGGAGGATGGATTAGGGTACGTCTTCATGTCCCTTCCTGCCATACACAGCTGTGATTTTTCTATGAGAACCTCACACGTGCATTACAATTACACACTGCTCTTTCACATGCCTCAGCAGCCATTTACAGCAGTCAGAGTCTTCCTGATTGCAGTGACAGGAATTAGGTCTGGTATTTCAGAAGGCAGCTAAGGTTTTCAGTGTCACCCCTGGAACCGCCTCACTTTGCACACTCAGCAATTTTCAGCTTGCCTTTTCATGGCCACACGACCCTGGAAGCTCAGTGTCCCCATCAGCAGCATTCACAGGTCTCTCTGCTCCATTTCTTCCCAGCTGATGTCCTTTTACCTTAAACTAGCAAAACCTGTTATTAATCTATCAAACACGACCCAGCACTTAGAAATGGCTGTAATGCAATAACACCTTTCCTGCAGCCCATCAGTTCCTGGTTCTCTAAGCTGCTTCTGCTAAACAGTCTTGTTCCAGAATTAACGGCAGCTCATTGCATCTTACCAAGAGTCAAAACCCCTTTGCTTACTCAGAGACTGTGGAAAAGAAGTCAGGAGATTGCACACAGCATCCCTGTGCACCTGAATGGTGTATGGAGTTACTAACGGGGTGTGGTACCACATTAACACCGACACAGCAATCCCAACGGGGAGGCTGCCAAGCAAAAGGGCAGCTTGAATCCCAACGGATTTGAATTGCAAATGTAAAAAACCTCAACAGTTGATAGTTGAAACAGAGAGAAAATGAAAGGGGGTGGGGGGAGTGTCAAAATTGAAATATTTTTAAATTATCACAATAAAATAGTGACTGACCTTATCTGAAAAAACTTTGGTAACTTTGCAGTCTAATTCCAAATGGGAAGGAAAAAGAAATTAAATCAAGGCCCCAAAGTTTGCTTCTACCCAGCATTATCAAAAACCTTCTGCTTTATATCAAAATCAGATCCAAACTGCCCTCAACACGCAGCCAGGGCTTCTAGCTCTGTGACCCAGCTGGGGGAGATGGCAGCTCAGCAGGCACAGCGCTGCCCCTCCTCCGGACAAGCCTCTGGCAAAAAATGCTCATTAAATCTGTGCAGCGATGCCATGAAACCAGGGCTGAGCGGTCCTGGCAGCACCACGCGCTCACACTGTGCGGTAAGCGCAGGCAGATAGCCGTAAAACAAAAAGGACAATTTATGGGTTAGATAAGCCACGAAAGGGGCAAGCTGCACCTGAGGGAGACCTCCGCAGCCACTGCAGGGAAAACGGAGCTGATGCTTCCACAGTTGTTTCTTACCTCTAACTTCTTCCCTTGAAAACTGTTGTACAAACCTCTTTACCTTGCACCCCACATCAGCTCTGTGTGCAGCGACATGACCGTGCACACTGTGCAGTGGCTGCAAACCACGGGCACAGGGCAGCACCTCTGTTCGAGGCACCCAGTCCCCTTGAACACAGCCTCCTAAGTTGTCCAAAAGTTTTCTTTTCTGGTAAATTCAATTCTAGCGAAGAAAAGCTCAGGGATATTGGTAACCAAAATATGCAGAAGAGGTGCACCAGCCCAGAACAGCCGTGTCGTCCAGCATCCTCTGGCTACGTCCACATATCAGCTTTGCAGATTGTCCTCTGCTTCTAGCTACTTTTTCTAATTCACCTTGAACTGCTGCCACGGCTGCAGGATACTTTAGGAGAAATAGGAGAAGCCAAAAAACCGCAGGGCCTACATTACCCTAAAAATAAAGACCCGAGAGGAGTCAGAGTTATTAAAATGGTGAGTAGGTGAACTGGAACCAACAGAACCCCCAATAAAGCACAGAGAGCAAGACACAAATCAGTGTCAGCACCACCGTGGTGACAAACGCCACCATCCCGGTTCACACACGGCACCAAGTGCCACAGCGGGCTGTGAAACAGCCTCTTTACAGCAAAAACATAAGACTGGGAGGAAAGACAGCCTGTCAGCGGTGCAGCAAAGTATCAGATAGGCCAGCACTGGGTATTTTTGTTCTTGTTCATAAATAAATAAATAAATAAAATTGTGATGATTAAGTGGAAGCAAAATAGCGCTGTTATCAATACAGAGTGCCTATGCAGTACATTAAACCCAAGTAATTTAAAGAGCAGAGCATATCATATAAATAATTCATTCTCTTTTGGTAAGCACAATGCCACTTTAGCTGCCTGAATTTCCAAGGAGGGGGTTGCTTTTTAATTAAAATGTAAGCATTTACAAATGCACGTGGGCCTTCAATCATTCATGTTTGAAGCTAGCTGACTTGGTCATGCATTAGAAAGAATAAAGCCGCTTTCATCTTTCTGTAGATTACACCCAGCAAACTGCCGGGGCTGTGAATGAGCCGAGGAAGTCTGTCTTGCGATGAGAGTGCGTTTTGGTCCCCTGTGCAGCACAAAGTCATCTGGGAAGATGCATTTGCTGAGGTCAAACTGAAAAAAGAACAAAGTGCTGGAGAGCCAATGCGATGCAGAATCAATCTGCATCGCTGCCTGTTTTAGAGCAGGTTCTCCCCAGCAGTTAGGGATATTATGAAGGCAGATAACCAGAGTGCAGATGATTTCAAAGGGTTTAATTGCTATCTTCCTAATGACACTGCAGGCAACAGCCCTCTCCCTCCTTCTCCGGATCTCTGGCTCAATGGGAACTTATCAGCTGGTTTGTGGGGTCTGGATCTGGCCTAGGCAAGGGCAGCGCCTCAGCCCTGGTCTGAACAGTAACTTCCACAAAAGACTCCAGCCCAAAATAAAGCTCTGCTGCTCAGGAAGTAAATCAAAAGCACCCAACACTCATTATTTTGAAATCCCTGGATTTTTACCGCAAGCTGCTGAGTCTTGAGAGCCCGGCACCATGAAACTAGCATTTACTTGCATGGGCTGCTGCGACGCACGGGTCAGTGCACCGATCTGGGGCTGCTCTTGCCCCAACCCCCTTCAACAGCTCGCGGCAGCCGAGGATCTCTCCCATGGGTTTTGTACGCATCAAGTGATATAAGCCTGCCTCAAAGCACATAAAGTACAGTTTTTCAACGAAAATTAAGAAAGGAATATTCAGGTGAAAATGGCCTGGTGACCATAACCGGCTCTGCTGCAAATTTGCAGCCTGCAGGAAGGTGAAAGCGCAGGAGGGGTTTGCAGATGAGATTCTGTGCTGATGACCAGTGACTGCTCGGGGAGAGGCTGCAGCTGAACCTGGTGGCACCGAGCATCAAGCGAGGGCTCATATTCACCTCTGCCCGGCTGAGCAGATCTACCTGCATGGCCCAGAGCTGTGGCTCTGCCCCGCAGCTCCCCTCCTGCTCCCAGCTCCTCCGGGCAGCTCCCGGCTGCTTTGCTGCTCCGGCTTTTCACAGACAGAAGTTTCCAGAGATGCCCTTTGATGCTGGCAGCCTCCTTCTCCACTGCATGGGAACAGAAGCAGAGATTCAGGTGTGAACATAAACTCTTGCTGCAGCAGAAATTTGACTAGGAATGCGAAGTCTTGGCGCAGCCGCTTTGCACCAGATTTGCCCAATTTATGTATCTGCAGCTGGGCCACCAAGCCCGGGCTGATGTGGCCATGCACACCAGGAGCCCAGCCCCACGCAGCCCCCGGCAGAGCGATGCCCTTTGGGTCCTGGCACAGCAGGCAGAGGCTCCAGCCCGTCCCAGCAGTGCCATCTATTGCCACACTCGGCTCCTCTGCAGAGGGCCAGCTCTGGGCAGAGAGGGAGAAGAGGGACAAGGCAAATTCCCACCAGCGGGAATAAGGGAGACTTCCCAGTTCACCCGCACGCTGCTCTGCCCTAGAAAAGCTGCTAACTTTTAAAATATCTGCAAGTGTTAGACCACACTAGTCCCACAAACAGTGATATTCGAGAGCCGTGTTCCCCATCAGAGCCTGGGGTCAGAGATTCCCTCGTCACCCCTGGGCCACAGCTCTGCTCTGACCTTGCTGGTGCACATGTCCTATTTGGGAAGGGGCAAAGCCGCTTAGGAGTTGTTATCTCCAGCATCCTGCTGGGCCATCTGCCTGCAGCCCCAGCCCAAGGGGGAGAGCAGGAGAGCAGCTGTATGGTCACTCCAGCCCTGGCACTGACCTGTGGTCAGCATGGACCAGGCATGGCATCAAAACCTGCTCCACTTCCCTGAACTCCCCTGAGACGTGTCTGGTCTTCAGCTTGGCAAGGTGGACCACTGCAGTTTTCTCCATCGTTGCCGGACAGCACCAGGTACCCAGCTCTGTTTGAGATGAAGAGTGACAACATTATCGATGCTCATGTTGTTTTAAATGCAGGGTGTGAAGCCTTGACTCTATGGATGTCTTCATCTGATACATCAGCATTTTGATATTCAGTGGCTCTCCTGTCTCTCACTTCTCCTTGCTTTTGCACCCCTGGTTAAAAAAAAAAACAGCACACCAAAAACTTCCCCCAAACTTCCAGCAAATGTCTCTCCTCCCCCCACAGAGAAACAGTGATAAGCGTCGCTGGCATCTGCCATTGCACGGCCATCATGGAGGGATGAATACAGCCCAACCCACTACCCCCAGCGTATTCGTGTTTCAGTTTCCACGAGGGAGTGACTTGCACATTTCATTTTCAAAGAGGAATGACTTCTGGGTGGGAGAGAGACCACTACAGGCTTGACTTGATGGCGATTGGGGTAGTGGGGGCTGTGGTGCTGCTGAAAAGTTTGGCTGGCCCAGCACACCTTTTCCAGGCAGAGATCAGCATTTCTGCTGACAAGGCTGCAGGGTGGAAGCACCGCGTGGAAATGAGCAACCCCACACCTCTTGCGTGACCAGACCCAGTCCTCTGAACTTTTCACACCAACTCACTAGCGTCCAAGGGAGCAATTTTGCATCCTCCTTGGCACACAAAGCCACAGGGCTTACGCAGGTGGTTTCCAGAGCTGTACGGCACAGTTTAACCCAGTTAACTCAGTACACCATGGTGCTCAGGCTAAGCACTCCAACCCACAGACAGGTGAGTGGCCTCTGCTCGGTGCCCACTCCGCACAGCTTCCCACAACGAAGGGAGCTGGCTCCGTGCTCCATGCAAAGCCATCACCCTGTGGCTGCTCAGCCCCTGGCAAGGCGCTTCCATGCCTGAGGAGGATGGAAAAAAAAAAATTATAAAAAAATCAAGCCTCTAACTCAGGCCTTTCAGGTTTGTAACTCACTCTTAGCTGAGTTATGCCTGTTACAAGCTTGAGGACACTCTCCCCTTCCCTGGGACAGTCCTGCCAGCCTCATACCAGCTTTTTGCCCTTCTCCAGCATCCTGTAGTTTAACTGCATGGCTGAGACACTGATGTGCCCAGATCTATACAGCAACTACTGCTTTGGTGCTTTGGCAGCTAATCCCCAGCCTTCGCTCCAGACCTCTCTCCCTGGGATGGTCCAAGTGTATCATGGTGCATCACACCAACCTCAGAGGGAGCTGGCTCAGGACCTCACGCAGAGGCTTGGACTGTAACCAGGGTCACGGTGTCAGAGACAGAACTCAACTCACCCCAGTGCCATCCTGCCTTATCCGAATCATTTTCAGTCTGGTGCAGAGATTCAGCCCACAAATACCTAAACTACGACAGAAGCTGCCAATGATTTGATCCCAGTCATCTCTCAATACACTGCAGAAATCCCTTAAAAGCAGTGGAGGCAGCCATGCTGAACAGGGACATGCAGCAAAGGCTGGACCTCACTCTAAAGTGGTTGCCCTGAATAAGGGTTTGAGGGGGAGCACACCTTCCCCTTAAAACAATAAATATAAAAGTCCAGCTCTGCCATCACTCTTCTGGGTACATGTTTGGATAAGAAACGGGTTAGATTATTCTGAATGGAAACCTGACACTGGAAACTCTGAGCTGCTCCTTAGAGCACGTACAGCCTCCTGCAGGCACTTACAGCCCTTTCTGAGGAGCTCTGCTCCATGCTCATAGCAGTGTCGTTGCAAAGAAGGAAAAGTTGTTGTGTCTGTTACTTATTAATGTCTTTATTTCCTAAGTGCATGTCATACAGACAATAATACAAGAGCTGACAGCTGACAAGCAAGGAAGAAAACTCGCATTGTAGGGAAGGGGATTTAACTATTTAAATTCAAGCCCTGGAAGTATGAATCTGCTCGAGTGCTACTGATCCTCTCAGAGCAGCACTGATTTAGAGAGTAAACTCTCATTTGGCTCTGATGTGCAAACATTGAGAGTTTTGAAAAAGTATTCTGATATACATTTATGATTTTTTCTCCCAAGAGGCATGTTTTTCACCTGATTGCTTGAGGTTCCTCCTTTCCGTTCATATCCTGTGTTGAAACCATGCACATGGCTATGGCTGTACCAGCCTGAACAGAGGTTGCTGTTTAATCCCTGGGCACATTTCTCAGCAGGTCTTGGACCCTCCATCCCTACACATGCCCGGCAGGGAGCAGAGCCTCCCAAGAGAGGCTGATGCTGAACTCAGCTCACTGCAGCAGAGCTGATGACCCCATGGTGGGACAGAGCCCTGGCAGCCCCAGCAGAAGGCACAGAAATGGGAGGGAGGGCACAGAGGAGTGACCTGCCTGCAGCCAGTGATCCTGGCACACCAGTATCAGCATCATGACTTCAGCTGTAGGCTGCTTTCGCAATCAAGAAGGGCAACATATAACACTGGTATCTTGTTATATGCTACCCAACCAAATAAATCTCTCCCTGCTTCATACGCACGCAGCCCCACAACTGCCTCGGGCAGAGAACTGAGAAAAAACAGGCAGGTATGTTGTCATCTTCTCTCTGCCCTAGGGAAAGGGAGAGGAAGACATCGTATGCCATCAGCTAACGAGGCTGCCATAGCTTTCACAGAGTAACTCCTCAAGCAAGGGTGAGAAGAGTAAGGACCATGGAAACCCTTTGCTGTGCATTTCCCTGTGTTCCCATCCTAGCCAAAGTTATTTGGGACTGAAGATACAAGGAAGTCTGATACCCATGTGTAAACAGGTTGTTGGTACTAGAAGACATTTTTGTAGAGCACGAGCTGCCTTCCTGGGCACAACGGCCGAGCCACACAGTGATGGGGCAAGGACAGATGCCCTGGAGCAGAGGTCTGGACCCAGGTGTTTCTGAGCAGCAGCTGGGTCTCCAGCCTCTCAGGCCACAAAACCTCTCAGTGAGTTTAACCACCATGTGTCAGGGGAGAGAAAAGGTTCAGCAACCTTCAGCTCACAAGGCCAAGCCATTCGCTGATGGGCACTGCAGACCCTGAAGGTGCTCCTGCCTGGTGCTGCAGTCGTCACAGCCCGTCCCAGCCGCAACTATCACTGTTTGCATTAGTAAAGTGTGGGAAGTCTCTAGTCTAAGTACAGCATCATGCTTAGGGCCCTGCACTTTTAGATTCTTCTCAAGCAAAATATCCATACCTGCACTTTGCACTGAAGATATTTTAAAGCAAAAAAAAAAAAAAAACCACAACAAAAACCCAACCAAACCAAAACAGACCATCTGAGTTTCAGAAGGGCCCTACATATGACTCATTGCCAAAGGCTGGTTGAAAACATCAATCTCCACCCTCCTCCTGGAAAACAACCAGGAGCTCACAAAGGCATCTGGTGATGAGCAACCTCCCCACCCTGCTGGAGCGGGGCTTTGGGAATCCACCAAAGAACAACATTCCAGTTTTTAGCTTTACTTTAGTCAAACATTTCAGCAGGTTGTCTTTTCCCTGACACATCTAGCAATATTTTGTCATCATAAATTTACTCTGGTTTATATTAACTAAAAACCTCTCTCATTCAGTATCTAGTTTGAAAAATGTTGGCAATGAGCATTAATTCAAAGTAGATTTATGCCCACAGACCATGCTAGAGGACTGGGGTGAGTTTCCCAAAACATGAACCTAAGTTTACCAAATAAGAACATGAAAAACCCAAAGAACTGATTTACATCATCCAACTTACACAAGATAGATACACGAGGGCAGCGGGAATCCGCCAACATAAACCACTGTCAGACTTTGTGATATTCGTGTATACTTAAGAAAAACATGAACTGCAGTGTCTCAAGAGGAGACAGTACTTGAAAGGAGTCCAGCATCGGGTTTAAAAATTCACCGCATCCTAAACTGCACCTGGTGGGACTCAGTGCCCCTGGAGCCAGGGCAGGAGATGCTTCCAGGGGAGCGGCCACTGCCACCAGCTTGCACAGGGCTTGGGAGCAGGGATGTGCAAGTTAAGCCTTCAAGGCACCATGGCTTTCCAAGAGACACTTTATTCCTTGTGAACTTCTCACAGGGGAAAAACTCTCAAGATAGACTCATGGGATGTGCAGAAACACCTGTCTCCTTTTCCAAATACCTTCCCAAATTGTCCCAACTTACATCCCAACCCCATCCTGTGCAGACAGGCAGCCGGACTGTCACAAACACAGCTCACACCCTCCGCAGAACCCATACAGCTGCGGAGGGCCCAGCTCCCCACTCTCTCCCTCCGAAAGCCAAACGGTTTATCCAAACAAAGCGTCAGAGCACAGGGAACTTTGGGTCCCTCATTGGCTTGGCCAGATCTCTGGTGGGAGGGCTGAGGGCCAGGAGTGCCGTGGCGATTCCTGGAGGCACACAGGAGGATGCTGCACTCCCCCAAAAATTCAGAGGACGGAGCACTCCCATGCCAGCAGCAGAGGAAAGGACACAAAGGCAGGCGGCTGCGAAAGGCTGGTGTGATGAGCAGGGCAGGGGGATCCAGGCCCACTGAGCCCCAGCGAGGGAGCAGGGATGCTGGGAGAGGTGCCTCAGCACAAAAGTGCTCATGAGAGCACTTGGGTTTCTAAGCCCATCCCTGTGAAGGAGAATTGGCTTCACCTCCCTGTGTCCAACTCCTGGCATGACAAAGACAGCTCTCTGTTTCACGAGGCCGACAGCATTAGAGCTAGGCGCATTTATCTGATGTTTCTACAGAATAATGTATTTCATCAAAATCAGACTGCAGTTTGAGCCAAAACAGGCAGAGAAGGAGGAAAGGGGGAGCTGAAAAATGTCCAAGCTTTAAAAAAAAATGATTCTAATTTTGTTTTTTCTTTAAAGCAAAGCTTTGACATTGTTTAAAAGAAGAAAAATATTATGTTGATAAATATTAATAGAGAAAAGGATTAAACAGAAGGGTAAAATAGCATGAACATGAAACATCATATCTGAATTTGAGGACAACTGTTTCTCTTCAGCTCAGAACTTTCCATGGTTTTGGTCACAGGAAAAGAAAATCTACAGCAGATCCACCAGTTCTGCTCAGTGGAGGGGCAGTGGAAAGGGGGATCCTTACCGGACATTCCCATGGCTAGGCACAACATATAAGAAAGCAGCTAAGCAACTAAAAAACAGTTACAATGATTTCTTCTTGGTAGCGACAGCTGCAAGAGCAGGAATAACTCACACAGAGAAATCAGGAAAGTATCACAAGGATGTCCAGGAGCATCTTCAAGGCCAGACTTTATCTTGTGCCAAGGAATCAAAAGCCAACAGCTGCTTACCCACCAGCGGCTCAGCTTCCTCAGGCACTTTGAGACTCACACTTGGCTTTCACTCTGCATTTTTAAATATCCCTGAAAACCTGGGATTTCTCCCCCTCTTGCAGGAAACGGACCCAGTTTTTCCCCCAGCTATTTTTTATTTTGTCTACCTCGCATCATTGCCCTAATCAGCAAATGTTGGGGATGCCGGGTTGAAAACTTTTGCTCCTGGGAACGGGAAAAATACCCCACGGGACCTTCCTTTCCCCTCATTTCCCTTTCCCCAGGCTGCCCGGAGCCCCGTCCCATCCCCTCACACCCCTGAAGGCCTTTGTCCACGGGCTTTCTCTGCTTTGCTCCATTCAAGCTCACTCTTTCCCACCACGCAGCTCCAGCCCGGTGCCGCCGGGACCGGCAAAGCCTCGACACGACCCCCCCCCGTGGCACCCAGCCCCGCGGGGACGGCACCAGACACGGCTCCTGTGGATAAACCGGGAGGGGGGGGGGGAAGCTGAAGTCAACCTTGCTCCTGGGGCTTCAAGGAAAAGGACCCTGCGAGCCCGGCTTTTCTCCCGCGTGTCGGTGGCAAAACACGCGTGGGTGCCGCCGGCCTGAAGAGGAGAGGGGACGTGGGTTGGGGCTGTCCCCGGGGCCGGGCTCGCTCCCTGCCGCCGGCCGCCGCCAGGTGGGGCTTTGGGACCGCGCTGAGCCGCCCAACGCCCGCACC
>NW_010972709.1:9540392-9574853 GCF_000737465.1 Haliaeetus leucocephalus | reverse complement strand
GTGCGCCAGAGCGGGTGGCCCGGGGCGAGGGGACAAGGTCAGGCTGTGGTAGGGCTCTGGCCCATCGCCCAGCTCCCATCTGGGACAGGGTGGGACCTGTGGGCACAGCTCCTCATCCAGGTGGAAGCACTAATTGCTCTCCCCATGGGTGCTCAGCACCTATTTTGGGTTGTACTGAAGCACCTGCCTCATTTGCAGCCTGTTGAAAGAAGCTCCTGTCGCTGGCATCCGGAAGGGGCTGCAGCTGGGTAAGGGGGCTTGGGGGCTGCTCTCCTCCTCCTCCTCCTCCTCCTCCTCCTCCTCCTCCCCACAGGCTGGTTTGAGGCTGAGCTGCATCTCTACAGCTATTCCTTTTTACCTCATCCCAGGGTACCAGACCGTCTGAGTAACGGAGGCTTGGTCAGGAGGGCAGCAGATGCTGCCACCCTGTGCGTGCTCCATAGCTGGACGTGCAGCCCCCTTCTGCAGAATACATGGTTGCTTTCACTGGTAATGAACGCCTCTGGCAGGGAAGCGGGGAGAGCGACTTGGCAGGGACTCAGGCAAGAAAGCTGACCTGTGTTCAAGTAACCTCCCCAGCCGCTCCTCCCAGCCAGAGAGCTCCGAGTTCCACCTGTGCCTAGTGCCAGACAGAATTATTGGCTGTTGAGCTGCTGTAAATCCTGACCCTGGCTCGTTTGACCCCCCTCTAAATGGGCTCCAAACCCCAACAGAAATAAGCTCTGTTAAAGACAACGTATTCCGTCCCCCCTCTGCCCTGGGGCTGGCTGCCAGGGGCTGTGGCATCTCCAGGCCATTCAGTCACCTACGAAAAGTTTCCAGCTACAGAAGCAGCTCTGAATTATGAATGAATTTGCTTTGTCAAACGAAGGTGTCTGCTCAGGCTCAGGGATTAGGTCTCAGCCATGTGCTGGAGACAGTTATTGGTATCAAAGCCCCCAGCATACACGTGCTCTGTGATGGATCCCAGGCCATTGCCCCGATAACACGATTAGCTGTTTTAATGCAATCAGAGGGGCAGGAGCGCCAGGGTGAGAGTGGGGAGGCAGGAGCCTGGGTGCGTGGGAGTGATTCCTGGGCAGCACAAGGTTGGCTGCATCACGCCCCCCATCCCAGGTCCCCAGCCTGTCTCATGAGCAAATGCGGATTGCAGCAGGGCCGAGATGTGGCCGCACCGACTGTACTGAGGCCATTTGTTTTACTCTGACGCTCCTGGGGAGGCACTGCCCATCCCTGACACCTCCCAGGGCAGAGCAAGGGAGGAGGGAGGATTTGCCTGGTCCCGCCGGCAGGTCATGGGGCACCACCGCCACTCACGTTGACCCCAGAGCAAGGCACTTATTGCAAGGTGACTCGCAGCTTTTTGGTGGAGGAGAGCATTCCTGTTCGCTGGGAACCTGCCGCACCGGTGAGCAGGCAGTCCCAGTGATGTGGGTGATTGTGCAAGAGAGTCGCGAATGTGCCACCGCACTCATGGCCTTTGGAAACTGCCCTGCTGCCTGCCATCCCTGTGGCTCGAGACGACGCTTAAGGAGCCGATTTCTCAACTGGATGTCCAGGCATCCCATAGTTCTCCCTGGCTGAGCAGCTCCGCCTGTTTGGCCCAGACACTGTGGCCCAACCACCCACCCACTCATCCTGTGTCCCCACCAGCGCCGGAGGGGGTGGCATCTGCTGCGTCAACGGGAGTAAAGGACCAGCCCGAGTCCCTGCCGCTCACAGCGGAGTGTTTGCTCTTGCTTCACCCAGGTGACACCGGGTGAGTTACTGTTTTTTCCTCTTTTTGCTGTTTTCTTATCCAAAAGCAATTTGGCAGGCACACAGCGCTGTCAGCAGTACTGGAGAGCCTGGGAGCCGTGATATGGACCAGTGCCCGTGGCCCTGCTCATCGCTCCCCAGACAGCGCAGCCTGCAGGCCCAGGTGAACGTTACCGAGCCCTGGCCTGACTCCCTCCGGCACCCAAGGGCAGTGCCCGGGGCTGGGGTCTCTCTTCTCTCCTTGGGGAGCACAGGAGGGGGCTGGCACAGCCCAGGGGGTGCCCAAAATCCCTGGAGGGATGTCACTGAGGGACCTTGCCCCGGTGGCTGCTGCTGGGGGCACAGCAGGGTGCTGGGTGGGCACAGGCAGGGTGGCCAGTTGGCAAAGGGAGCACCCGGGGCAGTGGGAGACGAGATGCTAAGGGCAGGCAGCAGCGCAGCAGACATCCCCATAGGGCTAAGCTATTGGTAGATTGTGGGAGAGGAGTGGGGGCTGCTGGCAGCCCTTGGCTGCGTACCTGGGAGAGTCTTTCAGAGGAAACGGGTTTCTTGGAAAGTCCTGCCCAGCAGGATTTACTAAGGGCAGCTGCCTGACAGCTGCAGTTAATCCTCCACGACCCACCACTCCTGCTCGGCACTCGCCTCGCCTCTTGACTACCAAGAGCCCTTCTTAAATAACAGTCAATATTGTCACACCGCTGGCCCGAGGGAAGAATAAATATCCAGGGACACCTTGCCCTTCCCATGGGGACTGTGTCTGGAGCAGCAAACCCCGGGCTCGGGGGCCAGTGGGACCCTCTGGCCATGCCCAGTGGAGGGTCAGCATTCCCCTGCAGGGAATTATGAATGAATTTCCCCCTGCGGGGGTAGAGGTGCCAACCCGAGAGCCACAGCACGTCAGCAGGAACCTCTGGCATGGCTGGTGACTCACAGCAGTGCCTCTCAACCCACCCACTCCCAGGAGGAAATTAGTAACCCTAAAGAGGGGGGGAAATTGCTGCAACTAGAAACTTTTAACCTAAAAACAGCTACCTAGTGCTGGAGGAGCCTCTGAAGCCCTACTGAGGGTTCACCGAGCGTATCACCGCATGCAGCAGCCCTGCTAATACCGGGGGACATGCCAATGCCACATGCCAGCAGTAGAGCTGTGCCACAGGCTGCTGGGCAGACAGCCTGGCCCCATCCTGCCAGGGCAGATGCTGTCAGCACTCACCAGCCCCATTCACGTACAACTGGAGTAACTCATCTCCACCTGCCTGACAAGAGGGGCCACATCTTTTTCATACTCCTGTCTTTGGTTACATAGGCACAGCCACCCCTGGTCCGGTCCCTATAAAGAGCCATATCTGTCAGGAAAAGGTTATGCTGCATGAATATTTGGGGGAAAAAGTCATCACATTTTTTGTGGTATTTATCAGATGTTCAGAAAAGGCAGAGCAGGTGCTCCAAAGGGAAAGGAGTAGATGCAAAGTATCATTAGCCTTGCACTTCCACCTCGTGGTCATTGCAGCGCAAGGGACCAGTGCCCCTGCCTCTCCCCAGCCCGTGTCGGTGCCCATGCTCACACCTCCCAGCCCACTGGGGCTGGGCAGTGCCAAAAAAAATACACGTGAACGGGACATGTATGAACAGCCCCAACCTTCTGTCCAGCCTTTCCACCAGCTCCTGAGCAGAGCATCCCCCTGGGCAGGGTCTCAGGGCTGCTCCGGGCAGGCAGGGATACCCCACAGCTGCATGTGCTCCAGCTGCCAGCCCAGGCCATCCTGGGCAGATTTGTTGTGCCACACGGAAATGAAAGAGGGAAAGAAGTGGGAAAAAACACCCTGCTTCGATGGTTGGGGGTTTTTTTATGCACTCTGCAGAAAAGCTCGAGGATTTTGCAAGCACAGAAGGCTGAGCTATTTTCCAGCCTGAGCAGGGAATGCTCTCCCCCGCAGGCGTGGGCTGCTCTAGAGGAAAGCCTCCCTCTGCAGCTACTGGTTTGCAGCAGTGGCCGTGCTGGAGCTGCACTGCCATGCCAGTCCCTGACAGGGCTCCTCTTGGCACCCTGCCGGCACAGCCCACGCAAAAGGGGGTTTGCTCCCAGCTCTTCTTTTTGCAGCTGGCTCCGGTGAGGGGGACCCACGCACACACCCCGGACATGGGCTAGAGGCTTCCCTGCCCTTCTCATTTTTCCTGTGTAAGGGCAACCCCAAATTTCTACGTGCGCCTCCATCTCCTCCAGCCCCTGCCCAGCCCAGCCCCCACAGGCGTGATGCAGGCAATGAACCCCTTACAGCTGGGCGATCCATGGAGGAACACAGCCATAGGGATCCCCCCAAACTGAGGTCAGGGACTCCCACTAGAGCACAGCCAGGAGCGAGAGGCTCCCACCCTTGCTCCTGCAAGCCCAGGGGGATGCAAGGCCGTCATCCCCGGGTGGGTGGCAGCAGCTGGAAGGAGCCTGCCACCCTGCAGGCTCCAGCCGAACACCGTGGGTGGGAGGAAGCTTCCCAGAAGATGGAGAGCTAAATAAAGGCAAGGCCTGGAACAACCCAGGGCTGCCAGCTATTTATTCTAGCATGCCTGTATGCTGCATGAAAGATATTTTAAAGCTGCTGCAAGGAAGCTTGTCTGTCTGCCTGGGTTTGTTGATCAAAAAATCTAATTACTAACCCTCATCACCGTCATTTCCGAGCCCTGCACCAGCTTCAGCCAAGTATCTTCCTAAACCCACCTGCCCGAAAGCAGCCAGCCCCTCCATCAGTACTACACTGAAGCAAATGCTTGGAAAAAAGGCTTTAGCATATACACAGTAGTAAAAGCTCAGGGAGCATCCCTATCCTACACTCAATTTTACTTCTGGCCAGCCCTAATGAGAAGTTTCTAATCAGCCTTCAGCATCCAGGGCTCACCCTTTGCCACTCATTAACTCTCATAAGCACTTACCGCTCTGGGCTTACAGATCTCACCTCCTATTAAAAAAAAAAAAAGCACATGCCAACCTCATATAAAAAAGCAACCACTGCAGTCTTTGTTCTTGAATATGTATTTTTTACTGAAAAAATCATTCATAAATTAACAAATACAAAAATGTACAAACACATGGGTAAATAAATGTAATGACACAAAGGATTGCTTTGCTGAGAAGTGTGTGTGTGTTTTAAAACACTAGTCTTCAGTGCAAAAATGTCCCCCTGGCACCTCTTAAAAACATAACAGTAAGCTCAAAAGCCATGATGATGGAAATCTACTTTAAAGTTTAAAGCCACTTCTGATGGTGAGCAACCCAAAGCACGTGGCTGTTGCTCAGATAGTACCTCCCTTAAAGAAGCAGAGCTTTACAGATAATTAACTGTCAATAAATAGTTTTGCATTTAAAAAAAATCAGCATCAAACAGGACCTGCCCTCCAGCAGGGCGGACTAACGGTGTTGACATGGAAGGGGCGAACAAGTGGCCTTGTTGAATTTCAGCTGCCAGAATATGTACAGGTTCTCCTTAATATGAGAATTTTTACACCATAACAGCACATGCGCTTGACAGTATGTTTTTAACAGTTACATTTACTATACAGTATTTGACATAGCTGCTAAGATTAACAGTGCACATTTTCAGATATTCCACATTTTAAAAAGGGAAAAAAATTTCAACGTGATTAGAACAAAGGAACTATGAAGAGGGGTGCTGCTGGGGGGGGGGGGGGGGGCGTGGACCCTTTTGTGCCAACCATAGAGTGCATTTCTGAACAGAGGTAACGACTTTTTGTTCAACACAAGGTGCGATGGGTGTCAGGTACACATCGAAGGCTGAGGATCCCGACTAAGGTAGTTTAACACCTACTCACACACACATGCATGATTCCTGGGGTAGTGAACTTGGACTAGTTGAAATACATTCCTTGTTTGAAGCACCATTAAACAAAGACAGATTTCTAGCAAGGTCTCAAGATGAAAGAAAAGAGGGGCAGGGCAACACAGGTTCAGCATCTGAAAAGGGTCCACACGAATTAGAGATCGAGATACAGAAGCAAAAGTCTTTATTGCTATATGCGCCGTAAAAAGCAAATCCTCACCTCTGCCTATAAATAACCCAGTTGAATCCCCTTGGAAAGCGAGTTTAAAGCACATGTAAGTTCAACGACTTTAAACCTAAGTTACAAACTTATCAGCGCTTTTCAAGGGCAGGCTCGCTGTCCTCTCATACCGGCCGATAAGATCTACACAAGAACTCGTGTTTTCTAAACTAACGTTTTCTGGATACAGGTTAGGAATGCCCTGGGCAGTCACACCCACAACAGATGTGTATGGGGATCATATGTCCACGGAACCAAGAAAACAATGTAAACCATGAGAAGTTAAGGAAACTGAAGGCAAACAACGCAATAAAAAGAAAGTTAAAGTACTTCAGAGGTTAAGTACCCACCATTGTTATGTATAAATACAAATTAAAAAGCAACCCCCAATGTATTTATTTTTAAGTCGGAGTAAAAGTGACTGTGTTGGTGCTGCGTAAGGACTGGATTGAGTGTCAGTGGGGAGGAGAGCCCAGCGCCCAGCCTGCCCACAGCAGCTGTGGGGAAGGGGCACTCCAGTTTGGATGGGGTGTTGGACCAAGCTCTCTGGTTCCCAGTCCTCATGTTTTCATGAGCTTGATTCACGCGTCCTTCATTTCTCTCACTAACCTGTGACAACCTGCCCCACCAGCTGTGCCTGTGCAAGTGCTGCCAAGTGCCAACGGTGATAATGAAGTGCACTACCCGGCTCTGACAACACTTCAGTGTGCTGCTAGATTTACACAATAAATACAACTAAAACAACCTCCCAAACTGTACCATCACATTATAGGAGTGACGGCAGGGTGCTGCCGGTGCAGGGCGGGCTTGGTGCGGCCAGCTGCCCCATCCCAAGGGCAGCACGTGGGCAGGACTGATGCGAGTTCTTGAGCAATCTGCCAAGCTCACGCTTGTCATCAGTGGGATAGAGAGCAACAGGAAAGGGATTTTATTCCATATGGCTTTTGGATTCATTTGCACATCATGTTGCAAAAGTGACAGAAAGGGGAGTTTTTTCATAAATATTCCCATTTCCTCACTCTCCCTGGAAAATGCCACCCCTGTGGTTCCTGGAATGAGCGATGATACAGCTGTATTTCTCAACCACTACATTGGAAAGTTCAGGGCCCTGTCCCACAGACATTCCTGCATATGCACAGCTTAAATCATGCAAGCAGTCTCACTGGCTTAAAAGGGAACACCTTGCACAAGTACAGTGATGCACACACAAGTGTTTACAGAATTCAGGACTAAAATGAGTGACTGTATGTAAACGTCTAGCTTGGACTTGAGCCATAGGAGAAAAATAAAAAGGGGCAATTTACACAGCATATTTACACTTACACTTCTTTAAGAAGCGAATCTGTTGTATATACTTCAAGCAGGTCATTTAAAAAACTGCACAGACATAGAAGAACGGTATCAGAAGTCATTTGATCTCCCACCAGGGCAGTTGCCGACTGAATCGCTCCCGACGTTCGCCGTCGAGAAGCAAGAGTCCCTCAGCTGAGCTGCTTCCCAGAGGAGAAAGCGCATCCGAGGCGAGTCCCAGTGCCAGAGATTGCTGGAGGAGGAATGTGGAGACAAGAGCAGCAGGTCGAACCATTGTCCTGAAACCCAGAAAGCAAGTGGCAGAAAAAAGAAAGAGACTGCTGAGCTCACTGCACGAGTATCGGGCTGGATTGGTACAGCTAGGGCAATTTGTGCGTGCACTTTCAGCCTTATTCTCCAAAATACTGTGATCCTTCATTAGACAAAGTGTTGCTTGTCCTCGATAACCCTTGGAAAAGAAAGTCTAGCGTGATGCTTTCTTGGTGAAGGGCAGAGCAAAGTTATTTTTTCCTCTTAATATTCGGTCACCAGAGCCAGCTCCGGTGTCAGGTTAACAGTGATGTTCTTATACAAGGCGTCATACGTGACGTTTGGAAAGTAGTTCAAGTTATTGAGGCCGTCCAGGGCTTGCCTTTCTTTCGACTTCCTCAGCAAGGCATACCTGTGCAATGAGAACCAGAGGCCAGAGTCACTTCCACATATCCCACAGAGTTCTGCAAAGTCCTCCCAATGCTACTAAAACACCTTAAATGGTGAGTCCCAGCAGCAGCTACAAAACAAGGAACTTTTGAACACTTAATAAAGATAACCATCACATTTTCTATATTCTATATTGGTAAATATCCCAAACTTTAGAAAATTACAGTCCATCACCTGATGAAGAGCAAAATGCTCTCTGTGCCACCAGCAAGCACTCAGCTGTCAAAAAAACCCTGTAACTCCTGCCTGAAGCCTGCAAGACCCATTCCCAGGAGGCTGTTGAGCTCAGGGGTTCCTGCCAAGCCCTCACCAGTCAAAACATCCCAGAGAAAAGCAGATGATGGGTGGTGTGGTCCTTTCCATTTTTAAGAAACTAGACCACAAAAAAGAGCAGAACTAAATGGTTTTAGTCCGAAGGCTGGGGGATAAGGAAGTAGAACTGTAAAAATGATGGTTTGGGGAAGGAAATGGCAGGTGGTGCACAAAAATAGCCTCAATCAAATTTAGGGGCAGCATGATAAGATCTAACATGTAAGGGTGGGAGGGAAAAAAATGAAATAAGCAGAAACATCTCAGCAGGACAGGACACTGACTTTCTGCCCCACAGTGCTGGGGGCCTGGCAGCACCAGGGTGAGTGGGAGCTGAGCTGAGACCTGGGGACAGAAAAAACACGAGGGAAGGGACGTGCTGGGAGGAAGATGCTGGGTGAGAGCAAAGAGAAAAGGGCCAAAGCTGGTTTCAAAGAGGTCACAGCATCAGAACATGGGCAGGACACTTAGTGTCTTGACAAACACTTTCCTTCTCCACAGTGAGAAGTGTTGGGTCCCCCTGCTCCCTGCTTGGGTGGGAGAAGCAGCAGGGCTTTCAGATAGCAGCAGTTAGTACTTGCCTGTGGGTAAATGCAGAGCAGAGGGAAGCAGAGGCAGGACACAGAGCAAATCTATTGCTAAGCCTCGCCTAGGCTGGAGTCAGGCTCCAGACACAGCAGTGGAGGCAGGAGCGCTCAGCAGCACAGGTACCAGCCTCACTGGGGTGAACCACTGCCTTGCCCGTCTTCACTGCAGATCCCCCCCCCCCGCACCCCTGACCCACAGCTCCTGCTGACAGTGAACCAGGGCTCCTGGCTGGGGCCAGGAGGAGACCAGGGAAGCATTAGGAACAAGAGCTCAATCCCACTGCACTGCCAGCCTTCCACACTTCAAGGGTTTAACTAAATATGGCTTTTGAAGCCAAAACCAACTTTTTTTTTCAAGAATGGAACAAAAGAAGCATCTCTTACTGGCTGCATTCTGTCTGGCAGGTTAATGAAAGCTAGAGCTAAAGATGGCATAACCTCAAACGGAAACTCCCCCAAAAATCAGTCTTCTGTAAAAAGAGGACCAGCAGATAGCTCAAATGGTATCTGCAACATAAACCCTCCTTACTGCCTTTTCTGCCAGCAGTGGCCAGGAGCCCTTCTGCAGAACAGAGCTTGCACTGTCCAGCAGCTCATCACTTATAAGTGTTAATTCCTGCAGTTGTTTGTGAAAAAGGTATTTCTCCAGTTTTCTGTTGCATAGTTTTCAGAGGACTCAAACTCCACCAAGGTCCCCAGGCAAAAGCATTCAACCAACCTTCGTACTCTCTGACACAACCCTGGCTCCTGGACAGCTCCAGGGAGAATTTAGCTTTTTGAGAAAAAAAAAAAAGACAAAATGTTCATGCAGTACTTGTGCTCCTTAGGTACAGGGCACAGTTACTGCTCGTGATGGATTTCCAAAGTCTCACAAAAGAACAAACCCTGAATTCAGGGGCTCTGTACACTCACCCTAGTTTGGGACCAAGAGGCAAGAACAGAAGAATGGAGAGGGGTGAGCTGCTCCATCTCAGTGCTGTGGTGGTGGAAGTGTGCTGGAGCTGTTGCCATCTCCTTGTTTGCACATACCGTCACAGGATGAAACCAGTGCTAGTATCACTCTCCGACTCAAACCGCTCAACACTGTCCACTACCAAAGAACAACACCGCAGGGGGACGTTGCTTTTGCAACAGCAACTGCCTTCATAGTGCAAACCCAGGGTGTTGCTACTGGACTTTGTTAGTGTTCCCAGGGATACCTGATGCTTCAGCAGCCACACATCGGGAGAGTCCCTGCTGTCTTTTGCAGGCTGAGCAATGCCTCCTTCAACACTTAGATCAGGCTCTTCTAGAAACACAGAAGCTTCTCTGACATCTGGCATTAGCCACCCCTTTTGGAACATCCCCCTGGAGACACAGTACAGGCCCCCAGCCTGCTGCACTGACAACCCTCTCTTTTGGGTGGCATCCAAGCAGCTACAACCACAAAGCAAGGACCCCTTATCATAGGGATGCAGGGTATAAAACATAGGGATGGAGGAATTCAGGCAGTGCTCTGCCTCCATCTCCCCACAGTTAGTTTCCTTCATGAGTTAAGGCTGTTACTGCCCTCAGAAAGCTGCATGGAGCCTTGTACATGGTACAGACTTGTAAAGAGCTTTGGAATTCTTAAAAAAAAAAATTACTTGCCTTCCTAGGAACTGCACTTCTCCCCGATGATGGTGGGGAATTGATTTGTATTTCCCTGTGTCTCCTTCTGGTCGAGTCACTGAGTAGCCTGCGTACTGCACTCTGCATTAGAAAGGGAAGAAATAAAATAAACAAAAAAAATTTCAATTACTGCATTTGCTGTGCTGTCAGCACTTGCCAGGGCTGCCCAGTTAGTTCGCTTGGGGCTCCGACAGCAGCTTTGCCTTTCCACCCAGCAGATAAGCTATGCAAACCTACCCACTCCAGCCTGGGCTCTGGGCACGTCACACAGCATTTGGCACCTCAAGGCTTCAGCTCAGCCGAGACCAGTTTGAGCTCAGCAGCATGCGATATTGCACACAGAGCCAATAATCTCCCAACCAGCACTTCTCTGTTTGCTTTCAACCCATTGCCTGCAAAGGCTGGAGCGGCCCCCATTTCCACTGAGCCACCACAGCCAGGCTGGCTCTTCCCCAGCCCGGGTGAAATGGGCACAGCAAGCCCAGCGCTGGCTGCAGAGGTGACAACACCTCCCCCCCTGCAGCACATGCAAAGCTTGGCTCGCAGAACCACCATCAGAAGCAGAGTTCAGGGATGCTGGCTGAGCTGAGCCCATACCTGTTCCAGAGATCATCGTCTTCGCCGCCCCAGCCCCAGAAGGCATTAGGGAAACCGTTGATCTTCTGAAACTGCTCGACAGTCAGGCCACTCACCCCACCAAAGAACTCATTGTAAGGGAGCCTAAGTGGAGAAAAGGGGTTAAGGCAGAGCCCACCAGCGCTGCAGCTCTCCCACCTGCCATGGGGAAAGCCTGAGCTGTGAGGATGCTTTCTGCTATTTCCCTCTCATGTTCACTTTGCACAAAGCCTGAGAAGCAAATCGAGATTCATCTTCTGCCTTTTAAAAAAAAAAAAAAATCTAACACTGCCTCCTTAGCTATTATGGTAGTGGGGAGGAAGAACAGTGCTTACAGATACATGTACTTATCCAGCTTGGCTGCAAAGTGCCTCGGCATCTGTCCGCACCCATAATAGTTACGGTCATTTTCTGGTATGTGGTCCACATCATGAAAGATGAGACAGTCCCAGTCCAAGTCCTTCATTGCTTCCCGAAAGCCAACATTGAAGAGCATGGCACGGTTAAAGGGTTGGTTTCCAGCCTAGGAGGGAGAAAGTTCCTTCTCAAGGGGAGCCCCATGCAGCTCGTGCTCCACACGTGCATTCTCAGTCTTGTCTAGAAAACTGCGGAGGGCAACCAGCTCCCACATCAGTGCCACAAAAGGAAGTTATGTATTGGAACAGACAGACTGGCAAGATCAGACAAGACTTAAATATTCAATTTACTGTGCAGGAGCAAAAATAAGGATGCTAAAGTCTTACTCAGACACTTAAAAAACAAAACAATTTTCATCAGTCTTTTTAAGATAGAGCTAAATATGGAGGTACATTTACTGGGTAGATGAAGTCAGATAGCTTAAGTGACAGGTTCACATACACATCAAATGACAGTCTTATGTTCTACATTCATGAAAGTCTTCCAGATAGTGCCCAGACAAGAAACGCATAACTCTGCTCAGGCCATTCCTGTGCCTAGGGCACGCTCCCCAGAACTACTAGAGATAAACAAAATAACACAGCATTATTTAAACTGCAATACCTGGTTCAAAGTTGACTTTTTTTAAAGCCTTGAATCTCTACTTTATTTTTTAGATAAAAACAGTCATTTTGGAGCACATGTCTTAGCTGTGCCACTTTTAGGCAGAATAGGGGAACCTACACATTGCAACGTGAACCCTAAACCTGCCAAAGGTTAAATGGTGTCATCTGGCAGGTAAACTCCTTGGGACACAGCAGAGAGCTACACTTGCAGCTTTGGCAGACACACTTTGAGCGCAGCACATCCATGCCCCAGCGGCTGCCACCCCAACCACCCCAGGGCTCACTCACTTGTTCCACAACATAAAAGGCGAACTGTAAACGTTGCCGCTGCAGCATGGGAATAAGGTGTCTGAAGAGGACAGGAAGATGCTCGTATCTATTGCGGAATGGGATCAGGATCGCCACCTGACAAGGAGAGGACATGGCTCTTACCGCACTGCACCAGCAGCTCCTGCTACCAACCAACCCCCAGGCTGGGGAGCAGGACTGGCTGGTATGGCATTATAGGAGGAAGAGCACCAAACATGGTGTCTCAGCTCTCCCACGTAGGGCTAAAACCCTTCCAACACACACAATGTGGATTTCGTATTTACTTTTTGGGGAATTGTTGCTTTGGGGAAATTCAACGTAACCTCGAGCAGGAGGGAGACCCACAGCCCCCCTCCACTGATTCTGCCCAGCGCTGGGGACAGCAGGAGTGGGGCCAGGCAACTGCTACCACACTGCCCTAAGCCATCTCCCTCTGGGGATGGGAGTCCCCAGCAGTGCCACCTTGCCTCTCTGGGTCACATCCTACCCCAGACAGGGCTGTGGGGGGCTCAGCAGTGGGGAAGCAGGCAGGCGAGCTCACTGCCCGACTCCTTAGCAGTCCCTGCAGAAACTCAGAGCTGACTCAAGCATCACTAAAACGGCCCTCGAGTTCAGCATTTCTTCCCCAGACGCTGCAGCCCCACACTTTGGAGATCCTTATATTCATTACTCTGGAGCTGCAGCACATCAGAAACGTTCCCGTTAATGTCTTCCCACCACCCGCCTGGGACTCTCCATCCCCCCACACTCGGCAAAGGACACAGGGCTGCCCAGCTCCCCGGTTACCTTCCAGCGAGGCAGGCAGTCGCTCGGCTTCCAGTGGCCTCCCAGCTTGATGGAAGGGTCTTTTGCGAAGAACTGGTGGATATCCTCCATTGTAATCTCGCTCATATTTACATCAATGGGGCCCTCTGCGGAGGCAGTGGGGAGAAGCAGAAGAGCGGGTCAGGAACTGCTGTGGTCCTGGGGCAGCTCGGGGCAGTGTTCTGCTGCATCCCTGCCCACTGTCCCCAGTGCTGCACACAGGCAGTCCTTTCTTTTCCCCAAACACCAACAAAACTGATTAAGAAACACTGCTGGCATGACTTGTAACACCTCCATCTCCTCAGCAGCTGGGCTCAGTTCAGCCTTTGTGGCCACTGTGGGATGCGGCTCTCCATCAGACACCCACACGATCTGGGGCACCCCTCTATTCCTCTACACAGGTTTCCAGCAGACACAAAACCCCACACCTCAGCAGAGAGCTGTTTCCCCCTTTTAGGAAACACTTACCCCCCAAAGCCCAATTTTCCACTGCCCAATTTTCTTTGGTGGAAGCACTTCTCCCTGCTGCAGCTCCCTTGGCGGGGGGGGGCCAGCCTGTCTCCCACACCAGCCCCTGCCCAGCTGTACCCAGCACAGCTCGGGGCTGGGACCCACCACTTCCTTCCCCTGGAAAAGGGCTGGCCGAGCCTTTTCACCGGCTCCCAGCACACAATCCCGCTTTTGTTTGTGTTTGCCAAGCGATGGGCTCCTGCTTCAGCAGGGAGACATGCCTCCAACATAGAAGGGATTAAGTTGTGTGAGTGGGTAAACAATGATTTCCCAGGAGGCGATGAACAGCACTCCCATTCATCCCCAGGTGCCTGGCAGGGAAAGGTGCAATGCCGGTGAGCCAGGGAACACCACAATGTGCCCTCCAAAGCCATGGGGAGGAGGAGAGGGGCACGGGGCCATCGGGATGCTACTCACTCATAGAAGGGAGCCTCTGAGGACAGGTGTGGTTGGGGAAGTAGGTAAAGTCTTCAGGAAGAAACGTTGTGGCTTGCAGAAAGGTGTCATTGTGGTTTAGATCAAGAGGATAATCTGGGGAATGGGAAAAAAAAAAGGAGAAAGAAAAGTTTACAGTTGAGCTGCAGGTCTTTGTTGTTTCCAGCCACCTCCCAGTGCCACTGAGACCAGACTCCAAAGCCACCCATGGCTGAGGATGTCCCAAACAGGATGGGGGTGTCCCCATGCGGCATGAGCCGTAGACTTGCAACCCAGCTGGGTGCTCATCCCCATCCTGGGGCAGGTGGCCGCAGAAGCCCTGGCTGCCTTCAACAACGCCACACCAAAGAAACCTTCACGTTTTCCAGCCAAAGGAAGAATTTTGAGTGGCACCTTTAGGTATCACAAACAGCTCAAAGCAAAGGAGCACATGGCGCTTGGAAGGAAAAGCTACTTAGCACTTTGTTCTTGAAGGACCACAGCACAGCAAGAGGGGCCATGCTCCGCCAGCGGGTCCTTTCCTAATGGGCTCAGAGGGGGAAGTCCCCAGGCGGGTCCCAATGCCAGCAAGGATTGCCAGTGCAGCAGCCTGCAAAGGGAAGTCCTGCTTCTTGTCCTCCTTGAAGGATCAATAAAAACTATCACGTTACATGCAGCCTTTCCTCTAGTTTGCATCATGCAAGAGCAGAGGAGCCCCCATGCCCCAACAGTCACAGCAGTGCCCACCACAGCTCATTTCTCCAGCCGCCCCCATTCCCCTGCACCCTTTTACCTCCTGGGTAAAACCCCTCCAGCCTGCTACACCTGTAAAAACCTCCTTAAAACATCTACATAACCATGCACTTCTGCTTTCTACAGTAAAGTCATCTTCAGCCAAGCATGACCTTTATTTTAGGCACTAGAAAAAGTTCCCTGCCTGTAGTAAGGCATCAGCTGCTACAGGAAGATGCTGCCTCTCCACTTTCTCCGAGCATCAAATGTTTAGCAGAGGGTTGGCCTTTTGGTCCCAGAGCACCAGCACCAACCTTACACCCTAGAGGTCCTGGAAAGTGGCCATTTAGGGCTGAGCCACCCAGTCCCATCGCAGGCAGCTCCCAGGACTACCAGGACAAGGAGGAGGTCTCATCCTTTCCAATTACCTTATGCATGGGCATTCCTGCAGGTTAGCTGCAGAAGCACGCCATGGAGCTGACATTCACCATGCTGATTCAAAGCAAGAGCAGCCCTGATTTCTTATGAGCATAGTACAAACCAGCTGGTGTTCAGGCACCCAGGGACAAAAGAAGGTCTAGTGTCCCACCTTCCACCCCCCAAAAACTGCCCAAGCAGCTCTGCAAAGCCTTGGACACAAAGGTTGCAGGTGATCCATCAGCAAAGTCAATTTACAGTAAGTAGCCAGATTTAAGTTATTTTACTGAACCCAGTATGAAATTCAGATTTTTTTTTAACCAGCAGCTATAACCTTTCAAATTAAGTATACATTTAGTTGCAAGAACATATTGATTGCAAAAAAGGTTTCACACATCTTATCCTAAGAGCAATTTAATAAACCCAGAATTACAGCGTAGCAAAGTGAATGAATCTGCTAAGATTAAGAGTTAAGAATTTAAGTCATATTTAAGGATAGGGACATTTAAGTAATTGCATAGGCACAGTATATTCTGCATAGCAGAAAGGCTGCATCTAATAACCACATTAATGATATATCAAGAAAAAATAATCTAGTGACAATTTAATCTTTCAGAGCAAAGCAGGGAGGGTTGCCTTTACCTACAAGGTCAAACTCTTTCATTTAAATCAATTGGGACAAGTCATTGGTGGCCTGATATTTCAGCTTGCTTTATTGTGCTAGTACCTACCATCACATCATTAATACTGTTTACCTGCCCAAATAAGTGGTACTCAAACTATCTCAGACTCAAGACGGACCTGTAAACAGAACCTAAGGACTTTTCAAGTATGATAGATATTATTTTGGATGTTCAATACTGCTCTAAATTTTGATAACCAGATTCCCATTAAACTCCTATCACCAGAGTGCACACTTAATACTTAGTCCAGCTGACAATGCATAGTGAAGCTCAACTCCCCTTTGCACGAAGTGCTGCCTGTTTTGCTTGCAGAAGCACAGAATGGAGCCTTCTTGGCTCACCAAACAGGAAACCTGTTATCGCATCTATTAGCAAATGCTGAAAAAGTTATAAATTACTTCCCCATTTTAATACAACACAAAAAAAGCTAAGGGCAAAGAATAAATGCAGATGGATGGGGACAAACACACTGTGCTTGCAGCAGACCACCCTGTGCTTGGTGACCTTGCTGTTCAAGGTGGGAGATTGCATTTTTTAAGGAATTTGCCCAGAAATTAAAGCCCCAGATCCCAGGAGAACACACACAAGACAGCACTGCACAAAGAACTGCTGCCCTCCCAGCCCCTTGCTGGGGCATGTGATGTGTGGGAGAGGCTGCAGCTCAGAAAGCATCAGCAGCCTCCTACTTCCCAGCGCTCCCATGCAGCTGGAGCAGGGGCAACCAGAGAGGGGTCACAGGGTCTTCTACTACCCCAAATTAGTTTGTGACCTGTGCCAGCTCACCCCCCAGCAGCAGCATCCCTGCCCCTGCTCTGCCTGCCTCTCCTGGGAAGAGGGGAGGGGATGCAGGACGCGACACCCATTGCTGCCTGCGGGATAGGACAGGGACAGGAGAGCCCGGGAGCTGCTCCCAGCAGCTCTGAGTCACAACTGGGACAGTCAAGGCCTTTGCTGGGTCCCTCCTTGCAGCTGCGTGAGGTGGGTTTGCTGTCCTGGCCATCACACTGATGCAGCAGTGTGGGGAGGATGCACTAACCAGGCAGTGCCACCCACCCAGATCTCACCAAGGTGCCCAAAAACAGAGTCGAGGAGGGAAGATACTGATCCCAGCGTTAATATAATCCTTGCGGCCACAGCACCACACGCCTTCCAGATGCCACTGCCATCCGTCATGCATCTGCTTTGACCTGCCTGCCAGCGAAGGTCGCCCAAGGACGGTGCACAGCACTTGCATATGTTAAAAGCACCCTTGCGGACAGAGGTCTTGGGGCAGGAGGGGTATCGACCCACGCCTGCGGAGCTGGGATGGACTTGATGCCCGAGCAAAGCCAGTTATTTTGGTAGCAGCACTACCGGTATTGCCGATGCTAAAGCGATAACCATTTCCCTTGTCTGCTGCAGGAGCGCGCAGCAGATTTTCGGAGGGCTCAGAGCCCTGGGAGCAAGGATCGCAGCGGGACAGAGGCTTGCATCGCCACAAGCAGCAGCGGATCCATTCCTCTCCGGGGATCAGCTACTTCCTCACCCTGCGTCTGCTTTACTCGATGTTTCCAGTCTTAAAAATAGCCTGGGCTGGCAGCCCTGGCCAGCTTTGGTGGGGAGAGGAGGTGACCTGGGGCATCAATCTCTTGTGCAAGTTGCTAATTCCCCTCCCATGCCCATTCCCGGTCAGAGTATAGCCAAACTGGTGGCCGCACCACCCGCTCCTCAGCGGGCTGGGAGGCAAGGACACAGCTTGTATTTTTTATTAATAAGGAAATAATCTTGCCTTGTAAAACGATCAGCCCCCGCTGATGAACCCTTGCAGAGGAGCCGAGCGGAGCTCCCCAGCACCGCTGCAGCCCGAGGCCAACCACACCAGCGTGAGGCACCAGTGACATGTCAAGAGGGAAGGTACATGCTCGGTGTCACACCAGCCCAAAGGCAACGCCTCATCCTGGCTCACACACAGCCACGTGCGTTTATGCTTCGCTGTACCATATTTACACCAAAACTTGCAACCCTGTTATCAGCTTTATATTATGGATGATGAACAGCCTGGGAGTGGGAGCCTGTGACTCTGCTGCCTGCGTTCTGCCCAAAGTTCAATATATTATTTGTGGCAGATCTCCAGCCAAGTCATCTCAGTTCATCCTTGCATGGGAAGAGTGAAGCTTATGAGCACAGGCTCCTCCACGTGCACAGAGCCAGGGCTCTGCGCACACATGTGCCTGGGAAGTCATTTTTTTTAAATATGAAACCTGATCCTTGCACTGAATTTGAAAGCATTTACTCTCACACTGGTTGAAGCTAAGAAGTTGAATTCCTGGAAAGCAAAAAGGTTTTTGGCTCAACATCCCATCATTTGAGACCTTTCATGATTTTCACCCCTTATAAAAGTTTGAAGCATTTGAGTTTTTTATATATATAAAAAAAGAATATAATTTTGATATATATAGTGTACATATATACGCAGTAATTCTATATATAATAACGTATTTTATGTTATACATAATATTATTTATATATATAAAAAGTAGAAAGAAGCCAATTAATCAGTGTTCCCACCCTGCATTTACCAGCATAAATTAATTCCTTCAAGCGAGAGTGGTTCAGGTCAACTCAATTTCCAATGGAAATGGAACCCTTGATCAAAATGACAATTATTCAAGAAATACCTGAGTCGTTCACACTGCTGTTCCTCTTGGCATAGGCACTGCGGACGACCTGCTCGTACACCTGAGCTCCTATTGTTCGCATGTTTTCACGAATCATGATGCCTTGGGCTTGCATCATGAAGAGGTAGGTGTTCACTGCAAGGGAGAAAAAAAAAAAAGGAATATTTCCATGAGCACCAGCTTTTGTGGGAAAGAGAAATAGGAGTCTTTTGGAACCATTCCCAGCCTTCTGCTTGGTTTCAGCTCCCTCCTGCCAGGAGGATCCCTGGGTCACACGTGCCTCAGTTGCCCGACAGGAGCTGGGAAGGGCACAGAGTCGGGAAGCGGAGGCGTAAGGCACGTTTGGAGATCTGGCTTGTTAATACAGGGGGAGCGCACCCAGCTAGACCTGACAATGCAGACTGTAATGCAGCATTGCAGCTTAAACAACAGTACCTTTTGCTGCTTAAGTAGGGAGTTTTAATTAGGAAATATCACTGTAACAGGAAACCAAGCTGCATACCTGGAGAAGGGCATTTGTTCCTAGACTGCACCACCAAAGGTTGACACTTGCTTGGCAGAGGTACCTCAGTGGGCACCACAAAAAAAAAATCCCACTGCCAGTCTCTGAGCCCACCGGCAATCCGTACATCCCAGAACAGGCAGCATTTTGCAGCACAAGCCCCCTGGGTCCTCAGGGCCAGCCCCCCCCAGCCACGTTTCTTCCCCCTTCCCCTTTCCCACTGACCCCGTGCCCTGGCACTGCTCAGGCTGAGCCTGCTTAGGTTTTGGTTTAAGCTGACACCTGGCGCTGGCAGGGACGAGCCCCAAAGCAAAAAGCAGCGGGCACAGCCCCGCGTCACCAGCAGTGCCCGCAGGACGGCCACCCGTGGGGACGGCAGGACAGCCACCATGCATGCCACAGCACCCCTCTGCATTGCAGTGCCAGCCACGGACAGCCCCTCTACAGCTAAGTTTTAAGCTTAAGAATGAAGGGGGGGGAAAAAAAAAAAATCTTTATTTGAAAATGTGGAGGAGGGGAGATCTAGAAGGCCAGTTCTGCACTAGTAATTAAAAAAAACAGGTCAAAAGACACTCCAGGAAGGATGAAGAGGGCACCAGGCCAAGGAAACAACAGAGACCCTGCATAGAGGGGGGCAGTAACTGATGAAATGTCACCAGGAAACGTCCATAACTGTTTGTTTTCTACAGCAGCATATCACAAGCTGTAATAGCTCAAAACTAGCAGCTGCCAGTGCCAGGAAGGTACAGTCATCGCTGCAGTGACCAGGAGCACAGATAAGATAGGGCACCCCGGAGACGGCACTGCTATTGGAAAGCAAGGGTGTTCCCCCCCCCGCCCCCCCGCCCTGCTTTCCCCTTTCACACTCACAGATCAAGTCAGCCTCCAGAAAGGCTGCCCAGATGCATTTCCCAATCCCAACCATATTTCGTTTTCACCCAACCGAGTAAATATTTGAAAGTGCAATGGAGCCCCGCACCATGCCCTGAGCTCCCAATGCCATGCCTGGGGCTGCCTGTGCCCAGCCTGTCTCCAAGCCATGGGAAATCATCAGATTTTCAGCAAGATGGGGGTCAGCTGCATTAAGAGCTTGGCAACCAAATGGCTTGAAATGCAATTTTAAATGCCCATTTCCAGCCCCTCCCTTCCCATACATGTACCCTTTGTGGTGCAGCCAGCAATGGCACGTTAAGCCAGCGGTTACACCAGCAACAAGCGGGAGCTGCCTCAGCCAAAGCTGCACCCAAACCCTCTTTGCTCACCCACCTCTTCAGGGCCAGCTCTGCCACCCAGAGCAACCGCCCGGTCGGTTAGTGACAGCTACAAAATAAACGTGTGCTCTGGTGCAGTTTCTTGGCAAGATACTCCTGTTGCAATGACAATGAGAGGCAGCAAGGGCTGCTCCTGCTCAGAAAGACAGGGAATTCGCTCTAACAGATCCCCAGGGGGATAAGCCTCAAGGAAAAGCTGGCATTTTGATGTGGCACCACAGGCCAAAAACAAACGTAGCTGAAATTCCTCATGCAAAGCCTCACACTCAGCCCAAAACCTTCATATGCTCACATGCATCTCCTACTCAGAGCTCAGCATGAAACCACATCACGTCCCAGCACCAGTGGTCCAGCCCCAGCATCCCTCCCCATCACAGTTCCAGCTTCGCCAGGCAGCTGCCAACCAAGACTTACAGAAATGGGAGTCCCTGGGGAAAAAAAAGATGTTAGCGGAAAGGGGCTATTCAGGATTAGTGGGGGCTATTCAGGGGTTAAGGGTGAATAAGCGAGCAATGCAATCAGGCTGGCATGGCCTTATGATCTAGGGCAGGATGCAGAGGGCAGCTCCAGACCGATCTGTGCATTGGCCTGGCAGAGGACAGGTCTCCCTGATAACCACAGCAAGATCGGAAAGTTGGGCAACTTCTCCTTCAGCTCACCAGCCCACATCCCAGCTCTGTCTCAACTGCAAAGGCGACATACTAAGGGTCGATGCTTGAGGCATACAGCTCCTAAGGACACGTTTATAACATCTTGCCCCAGTGACAGCATCCACCCCAAGCTGCAGGCAGAAGCACCACAAGGCTCTACCAGGAGGCAGCACAAACCAACACATCCAGCAACGCGAACAGCATCCTCCAAAGCCAAGCTGTTGAGGATTTCTTGGCTGGGCAAAAGCATGGGAGCAATCCAGCCTTTAGCTGGGAACGAAGCATAAGTTTACAAAGTGCTGGAGCAGACAAGGACGCTGTGTCCTTGTACACTGGGAAAAAGGAAGATAAGAAGAGCCTGACAAACAACTCCTGGATGCCGAAGAATGAGATAAGTAACTGCTGGACACCTCGTGAAGAAGTTTGCGCAGCCAATAGAGAATAAGATACTGTCGCATGAAACGGGGTATTGTACCAATTAGAGTATTGTGTAAGGCGCGTGGACATAGAAGCTTAGCCAATAATAATGTTGTAGCTAGCGCGTGCTATCACCTTTTTCTATATAAACCCTGTAAAACCCTGTAATAAAGGAGAACGACCATACTCATATTGAGACTCCATCGTTACTCCGGGACCGTCTCCCACTCCGACACACCAAGCAAGCACAGCAGAGCGTGGACTGTAAGGGAGAGTGGCACTGCACAGCCTCACCTCGGCCATCAGCAAATAGTGAGGGTTAGAGACTGCCCAGCTCCCTTTCCAAAAACCCAAAAGGCTAATCAAGAGCCAGGGCGCAGCTCCTCTCCTCTTTGCACGGAGCAAAGGGTAGCTGAAGCCACTCGAGTTGAGATGTTTATCAGGACCAGGCTGTTGATAAGGGAAGCGGGGGCAGCAAGCTTGCACCTTCCAGCTTGCATAGAGTTTGAGTCAGGGGCGAGGCATAACTCACTGATGCCGAACAAATAATTTCGCTTTCTGCTTCATTGTGCCTTCTACGCACCGCATAAAGCGGAACCAGGTTTGGCGAAGCATGAAAGAGCAGGAGAGACAAATCGGCATCCAATCCCTGCTTAATTCGCGGGAGGTTTGTCGGGCGCCGTGAAAGCGCCGTTTGTTCCCGGCTCCCTCGGCGGGCAGACGGAGCAGGGCCTCGCCACGGCCACATGACACGGCTCGCTGGGTCGGACTCGCACGGAGCTGCAGCGGGAATCCTGAACAGACTGTCACTGCAGCCACCATCCCAGGGGAGCGCGAGCGCAAACAACACCAGCTTTGTTTAAGGCAGCAGTTTGCCTTCTCACATATTAACCCCTTTACTCGGAGGATTAAGGAGATACCTGGCCAGAGACGAACTGGGCCATCAACGTGCCACACGCCCAGAACCAAAAACCCCCCGCAACCGTACCGACCCCAGCCCAGGGACGAGAACCCCTTCTCCTGCCCCCAAAATGACCCACCACCGTGAGATAAGCTTCACAAACCCCATGCTTATCCAGAACATGCAATTCATTCCAGTTAGAAAAAATCGGATTTAAAACACATCATTGAAAACATTTCACTCCCCATACCCACACGGTGCTTAAATTGGCTCCATGGGTCCTGGGTCTGGACCAACATTTGGGAATCACTGTACCAAACTCAAACCTCACTCCTCAGTTTACTTCGCTTTTGATGAGCAAATTGGCCACGTGTTAAATGTATTGAGCTTCGCCTGGCTGACCCTAGAGAGCCAAGGGCCGCTGTACCCGAGAGAGCATTTTCCAGAGCCGTGGTGCCAGGACAGCCACCAGCAGAGGAAGGAGATGCTGAGCATCGCTGCCGCTGCGCTCTGCCAGGGGGGGAACGTGCACACACACACTCACAGTGCACTTGGCCTGAACCGGGGTTCAGCCATAAAGCAATTCTCCATGTTGCAAGATATTGCTAATGTAATCACATAGAATGATCTCAGAAATTACATTAGCCTTCTGCCTTTATTCCATTTGAGCATGAAGCACTTCAGACCACATACACGGAGTGATAACAGCCACTGAGCAGCAGGACAAGAACAGGAGAGGGATTATGAGCTGTTGTCAGGGGCAGGGGGTGGGGAGGGTTAGGGAGATGCCTGTTTTCCTACAAATTTCCAGCAAACACTCACTACCCACACAGAACAAGCATAAATTTAAGAATCCGTTCGCCTTAAGATTATTCTTGTTAGTTTGTTTAAAGACAAGTCAACCCCACTGGGATTTAAACACGTGGAAACCAGGGTATCAGACCTATAGCTCGCCACCAGCTGGAGCAGAGGCACACGGCTGCACCCCAGGGCCAGCGCACCCCTGGGGATGCTGCACCCCAACCTCCCTGCTCACAAGCAACAGAGAGGGCAAGTGCTCGTCCAAGCCAGGAATGGATGCAACAACTTCAACCAGGGAGGTAAAGTCCAATTATATAAATGAGCACTGAAGGCTTCCTGTAATCATTTCTCTGTTGGTATTTTCGGAGCACTTCTAATCAAGAAACAGCTGACTCTCTCACGGAAAATTAATATCACCATGATGATATGTACTAGAAGAGGCAGCAGGGTAATTTGCTGCTCGGGAGTTGATTCAGAAGAGGTCTGAGCGTGATCCACACCAGCCAACCGACAAAGGAAGGGGACAGATCTGACACATCTTCCTCCTGACTCCAACACGCTTCCGCCGCCTGCGGAAAGGACCTTCCTCCAGCATCCCCTGACATGAGGGATGGCACGGTACTCCAAGCCCCATGCTGGGAGAGACAGCCGCCAGGGCTGGGGTCAGGAAGAGGGGCCAAGGCGGTTCACGGCAACCCTGCACGCCCACAGCAGTATCAGCACCCGGCATGGTGGCCAGGCTTTCCTGAGGAAGGAGCAGGTCTTCCTCTGCTTTTAGATTTAGGGCTTTCTGTCACATTCAGCATTTTTCCCAATTCATTAGTCCATCAGCACTACAGAAGAACAGAGGGGTTTGTCTGCGAGTTTATCGTGGTCTCACTGCAACGTGCAGCCTTCTCCTGCCGGCACCCGAGGCTCTGGAGCCACTGGACCCCATCCAGCCCCTGCCCTGCCCCAGGAGCACACATCTCAACCAACACAGCCATAAAGCAACACACAACCGGGGAAACTGCCGCTGAACAAACCGCTTTGCCCAACGTTTGGAGCAGGTACGAAGCACCCAGCAGAGCTCACATGATGCCTGCACATGTGAGATGCAACAGAGACTCCGGTGAAGGTCCTGCAGGCAGCAGGGATGGGTGCTCAGGTCAACCCCAGCACCCCGCCAGGGCTGGGAGATCCTGCCCACTGCAAACACCTCCCGTGGGGCCCAGAGACAGCGAAACCAGCAGGGTCATGTCTATGTTAAGCCTTTTGTTAAGCTCTCCCAGCAGATCCCAGCATCAATTCAACTCCATTAGCATTAGCAATACAAAGGGGTTTAATCAAACTAAGCCTCCAAGGAACAGATAGAGAATTACGATAGTCTGAACTTGTAAACAACCTAACTAGGAAACATAGCAGCATCCCATCACTAACAGACCATGAGACCTCTGTCTCTATTAGCCTTCCAGTGGCACCGTATTATTCCCCAGACATAGAGAATGCCAGAACAATTAAGTAAGAGGTTCCTATTACTTTTAGGGAACTTAGTATTAATGCCACCACTATTACTTAGCCCTTTGCCTATAAATAGCACAGGAAGGAATAATCTGATATGTTAAACGGTCTAAGAATTAACAGTGCAGCAGCAGCACTGAGCTGGCAATTACAAACCACCGCTCCCCAAAACTGCCAACTTTGCAGCCTGCACGTGCTTGGAGCAAGCGGGGAAGATGGGAGACTGCAGTGATGCTTGACCAAAACCTGAATATGGGGAATTTGCATCTGAACTGTCTTGGACAAAAATGACCCTGGGGAGGCTTCAGCAAGGGGGAAGAAAATTCAGATTATTCTAATAGTCCCTAAATTTTTAATGTACACATTTAAGATGGCAACTTTCAGTTGCAATCCCACAGCTGGCTGAGCTAAGGTGTTTGTGCAACTCACTGTGAAGAACACTGCGCCGATTTTAGGACACCCAGCAAGAGAAGCAGGATATGCCCTGCACACATGGGAAAATTCAGAAGGCCAAGGGAACTCACGGAGCATTTGCAGCACCAAAGCACCCACAGAAGGAGCCCTGCACCCCAGCAGCAGCCAGGGCTGGTGGTGGGATTGAGCCCCAGGTCATCCAGGCGCAGTCACACACACCAGGGCAGCGAGCAGCCCAGCGCTTGTGGTACCCAGCTCCACACAGACGATGCTGTGGATGGGGAAACCAGAGGACACAGTTTACCTGTGCACCAGGGCAGTAACGCCAAGGACGGCTGTAAGATCACACAGGGCTTTGCAAATCCCAAGAGCAGCTCAACTCCAAGGTCCGCTGCAATTCCTCTTTGTGAGGAAGGGCGTAGCGACATGTGCAGGCTGGAACACAGAGCATAACAAGCATTTGCCCAAGTTAAATATTACCCTTCCTAGCAAGATTCGGACTCTCCTACTTTAATTGCAGCTCAGGAGATGCAATTGCACATGTCTGCATCTCCTGTTTATTTTCTATCCCTCCTCCTTCCTGGCGACGGGCAGCTCTGCCCATCTACAGCCAGCCTGCCCTCCCCATCTCGCCTCCCTTCACCAGGGTCAGCACAAACCCTTCCAAGGAGAAAAAGAGCATCAGCTGCCAGCAGACTTCTCCGCACACAGAGCATAAAAGCACAGCACTCACTGGGCACTTGTGGGCACCGCACAGTTAAATGCGCAATAAAAGGCTCTTCAGCAGTCACAGTGAAATGGTTGCTAACCTCTCTGGGCTGGCAGCACTGGCAGGCTGCTGCTGGCTACCAACAGCAAACATTTACAGTTCAGCATTTGTTCCTTAGGTTCATTAGCAGACAAAGTGGTGGAAATTCCTGCGTCCCAGACACCATCTCGAAGCAGCAGGAATCCTGATGCCTCAGCCCAATGTTCATGTAGGATCAGGATAAGGAAACAGAGGGAAAGCCTTGGTTTAGAAAAAAAATTAAAAAAATAAATAAATAAGAACTAAGCGAATGCTTGGGCAAGCAAGGGAGAGGAAGAACAGGCAGACGCTCCCCAGCGCTGCCCCTGAAGCAGGAGGGCAGGGAAGGACGTGGGCTGCTCAGGACAACCCCTCATCTCCAGGGTCATGGGAATCAGCACGGCTGCAGGACAGAAAGGAAATCCTCTGCTGCAGGCACCCCCCCCCCCCAACCTGAGCATCCTACTCATCAAACAAGCAGCCTTAGGATATGCAGGAAAAAAGGGACATGTGGGCTGGTACTGCCCAGGAAATACATTCAATAGGGAGTTTTCATCGGGGCTGTCCTTCACCAGTTGAAGCAATCTAGAATACAGCCAGACCACAGCAGAGAATAGAAGACAGGTATAGAGAAATTTTAAATTCAAATCCAACATCACATACCATTTAAACAGATTTTGAAATCACTGATTTGTTAGTCTTCCAAATTAGAAGATTAACTATACCCATTGGAGAGTATAAAATTGTCAAGATAAAAAACAACTTAGAGTCATGGATTTACTGACTCAGTTCACACAGTACAAACTGCACTGTCTGAAGCTTTAACACCCTGACTTTGATGAAGGAAAAGAGAACAGGACTGTTGTTTAGGTTATTCCCCCCAAAAAACAAAGACCTGATTTTTCAAGCATGTTTTACGAGTTCAGCATGGCTGAACAAAAAGGCTCATCACATGTACAGCCTCATGTTTGCTGCAACTGAGCAGTTCCAAAGGGGGGTCTGAGATGTTGCTTCTGGTCAGTGGTTTGGCCCTTATACCAGTCTGGACCATCCCAGTTAACATGTATGAAACAATACGCCCTCCCAGTTGTCATGCTTAAATGCAGGCACAGGATTTGTAGTTACAGCATCCAGGACAGCATTCGTTCTTTGCTCAATTCAGCAAGACCCACAGCACATCTTCCACTGCCATTTATGGCTAAAGCATGGTCCAGCTCCTATTTACATCTTCTTTGTCTCCAAAAAAAAAATTACCATGGGAAAGTCCTGCTCCCTGCCTAGCTCGCTCGTGATGCACACATCCCAGGGGACCCACTTCTTGCCATCAGAATGGCGAAACCCAAGGCAGAGATTCTCGTCCCCGTGGTGGGCTTGCCTATGCCAAGCCACTGGCTGCTTCGTGTCTCCCCCCTCAGCAGGGGACACACACCGGTGGGGACACACCACGAACCACCCCACATTGGGGGAAGGCAGGTTGCAGAGTGCAACCCTCAGCCCGTACCAAGGCTTTTACCCTGGTAGTCCCCAAGCACCACATCACAGATGACTACTCCGATCAGCAGGGCAACATCCACCACCAGAAGCCGCAGGCTCTCGTCTGACCTGACATCGGGCATTTCGGATCCTCGCTGGGGCTAAAGAGCCCAGACCCAGCAGGAGCACACAGTGCAATACTGCAGTCAGGACCTGCTAGTGAAAATAAAGTATCCCACAAATTCTTCAGCCCTGAAAGTATAAAGGCTGCTTTGCAGCAAGCACAATTTGCACCACAGAGACTGCATGTAAGGAGAGATCCCTCTGTAGCAATACCCCAAGACTGTCCCTTTTGTGGTTTCTTTTCCATACATTGCCAGGTCCTGGGAAACCAGCCGTTTCAGCAGCCAGAGAAGGAGCACTGCCACAGCCCCACCTCCATGGTGCACATCAGCCTGGCTCATCTGCTGGAGAGCCCATCAGCCCTTTCAACTCCTAAAAAATTCCCCAAAAAGCTGAAATTCTTCAATCACATGGGATTATTGTTGTCTGAGCAGCTTCGAGCTCCCTGCCAAGGGCACTTTCACCATACAGTGCCATTAAGATCCACAGCAGCTTGGCCTCCACAGTAAGATTACAGAGTTGCTCTTGTCTGCAATAATTAAAGACTGCACTGCAAACAGTCAGTACAGCTGCTGTGTTTTTATAGAACAAAAAAAGCTATCAGAGAGAGGATGCAACTTTGAAGTTCCAACACACAGACCATTACCTATGGGATTTTGTAGGAACTCCGATGTCCCAAGACATTTATTAGCTTTGTTGTGAGCTATGTAGCCTTGGAATACCTAACATTTTTTATATGGTTTTCTTCCGCCTGACAAGCAAACTAGTAATACAGCTGCTGTAAATAAGTTAACCAATTCCATTATCAGAGTAAGGAATGACTTCATTGGAAATAATTCACCCCTCTATCTATGAACTGATTTAGCACTTAACTAAGAGACTACACATCAAACTACAGCCTGCCTGATGCCTTCCTGTGTGTCAGCAGAAAAGCAACAGCATGAGAGTCTGTTTGGGATGCCTTGAATAGGGGAAAATGTAAAAACCCTTCTCTCTACCACCCCATACCGCAGACCTCTGCCATGCACTTCAGGACCAGACCCCAGGGCTCAGGACACACCAAACCCCTCTCTGGGGACAGCAGGGCAGGGAAACGCCATGCCCCATGGCCTCCCCCCAGGATCACCCTCCTCTCCCTCCCTCTGCTGACTCGTCCCTCCTGCCCGGCTGTGGCAAACATTTACTAACAGCACTGCCACCTTGGCATCAGGCATAAGAAAACCCTAAACCTTATCATGGGAAGGGGGAATAAAGTGCTCCGGCACCAGAAACCAGATTTGCACCACCCTTTACCACAAGCACCACACTCACAGAACTGTGCCTAACACTACCATTAAGTTACATATTAATCCTAGATAAGCAGAAACAAGGCTATTAAGTGAGCAAGCTCAGCAAGGGATAAAAGTGTCTGCAGCCCTAAGCTGTAACCAGGGTTCAAGATCCACCGCAGGGGGATGAGGACATCACCAACCACAAGGGATTGGGAGCTTGTGGCCCTCAGACTCCCCCCCCGCCAGGGTTTGTTGGGTTTATACAAGCTGGGGAAAAACCCAATGCAAGTTCAGCGATACCCGTTGCCCGTGAGCAGGCTGTGGGGATGCGGCACTGGGCACTGAGCCTGGCTGCCCACAGCCTCCCAGCAGCACGGGGCACACGGTGTCCTGCCTGTCCCACCACAGGCAGGAGGCAGCCCTCGCTGCCTTCTCCTGCTCCGAGGCACCAGCCCTCATCTCTGTGGTGGCCCTGCAATTGCTTGGGGACTTCCAAGCTGAAGTTCTTCCGTATCGCCCCTCCTCACAGCCCTGGAGAGGGACAAGCACACGTGGGGGCACATCAGAGAACTGCAAACACCCCCTCCCCTCCATCCCAGTCCCCCACAGAAACACCTTTAAAAAACTTCAGCTGCTGCTGTGTATGAGGAGCTTAGAGTTGTGTGTTTACTGAGGGATCTGACTGCTTGGTCATTGATAAGAACAACAGGGCAGGAAGGGAGGGGGGGGAAAAAAAAACCCCAAACCACCACATTAATCAATTCCAGCCTGCCTGCGCCCAGAAGTCAAGCTCTGCAAACAAGTTAGAGTCAGACATTCGGCTACCTTGGAAAAGATAAACACACTGGGAACGGGAGGCCAGCACCCCCCGGGTCAAGTAGCCCTCTCAGCCCCATGTGGGATGCACACAGCCCCCCATGCCCAGCTCAGCCCGCACTGCCCCAGCCTGCCCTACTGCACAAACTCCTTGGGATAAGGAGGCAGCACTTGGCAAACGAGGAGGGGAATTAATTTCTAACAGGTGGGCACGCTCGCTTTGGGTTCAGTAGCAGGTTTTAGACACAGCAGCTCTGGGACCCCATCCATGGGGGGCTGGCATGGGCACACAGTGCCCAGAGACTGCTCCAGCCCCTGCCACAGCCTGCAAACAGGACCTGGGTAGGCAAGAACAAGGCAGAGTGAGAGCCAGGGAGCAGCTCGGTGCTTTGCCACCACAGAGCAAGGGCGGGCTCTGGGAAAGCCAGGAGCACGCTGGCACCCTCCTGCACAACCAAATCCCGGGGGAATGGCAGGGCAAGACTCACAGCCCAAGGGGATGCTCAGCCTGCAAATGGGGAGGGTGGGATGGCTTGGAAGCATGACCACTAAAAGCAAACATTGGCCACCTCCTACACCAGTACCAGTCCCTGTGGCATCTCCCTGCCCTGGGCTTTCAGTCTCAGACAGAGAGGGACATCCCTGTGCTCACCCAAAGCTGCAGTGATCCTGGCATGGGCTTCCCTGCCCTTACCCAAGCAACTCCCTGTGACCATACACAGAGTCCGGAGGTACCAGCTTCTGATTTCTGTCCCCTCTTGCACCCAGCTCCCATTTAAGAGTCTCTTTGGCCTCCATTCCCCACATTGCTAGTGGGAAGTTAAACTCGCAAGTACATCAAACGCGCTATGAGGTCTTGGGGATGGCACATTTCCTTTGCACCCTAAATAAAAAAAACAACCAAACCAAACACACCAAAACACCAGGTTATCTCAATGCACAACTCAGAGATGCACCACAGCAGCTTCCTCGCGGTCTTGGGGCCAGGCGCGGGCACCGGGCAGCGTGGCATCGCCTCGGCAGGCACTGGCAGACCTCACAAAGGATGGCTGGAAGCAAAGACAGCTTCGTCAGGGGCCGAACAAGCTTTTCCTCTCCCTCTGCAAACATCGCACTTCAAAGGGGCAGGGTTGGCTGTTGCAGACACCCCTGGGTTTGGAAAGGCGGCAGGGAAGGAGCTGGGCAGGTGGTGAGGGCAGGACCCCTCCAGGCCAGGGCAGCCCCAAGGGGCTGCAGGGAAGGAGCTGATCGGAGCTGGCATCTCACAGACCCTGCCCACACCAGCCCCTCCAACCCACCCAGCATAGCACCAACCTCCAGCGATGCAGCAGCCCACCCTCCTCCTCCTCATCACCCAGGCACCAGCCTTTCCCTCCACACTGGATAGCAAGATTTTAGATTACACTAATTTATCCACTCAAGTTGCCCGATTTGTCCATGTTGTGTTTGCTTCTCCAAGGTATTCCAGCTAAACACCATCCTCCTCCGCATCCTCCACACGGCTGAGCCCTTGGCAGCGCTTTGCAGACACAGCCCTACAAATGCCACAACGCTCTTTGGCAGCATCCTGCAATTTGAGGGATCTTTTACCCACTCCCAAGCCAGGTGCAGATGCAGTGCCCCATGTCCAAAGGTGGGAAACAGCCGAGAAATTTAATACAGGTTGCTATTCCGCAAGTACAGCCTTTTCCTGACTGTAGCAGAGTCCTCTTCCATCATTGCTGGTTTTTAGCCCTTTTGCAGGCTTGGGAGCCGAGCTGGCAGGGGAACCCCCCCCAGCCTTGACTCCAAGAGCCCACTGCCGCACTGGGAAAGAAGGACACAAGCTTCGCGTGGGAACTTCCACCCACAGAGTTTTGGTGGCCATCGAATGCAAGTGACACCAAGAGCCCGGGCCACGACCAGAACTTCTTGTGCCCTCAGCACAGCCTAGGGACATCGCAGCTACAGCCCAAGGCAGGGCAGGGGATGGCGGCTGGGGGAGGGCAGCGTGGGGGGAAAGGGTTGGTGTCAGCACCCGCTGTGAGCCCTGCTTCACTATCAGCTTTCTGCAGCGCAGCAGCAAATGAGACAATTACTATGTTGACTGGCGTTTTTTTTTAATTAGGTGAAAGCAGGGTTAACCTAGAGCACCCTGAAGCTGGGCAGCCCCCCACACAGCTCCCTCCATCTGCTCCTACCCTCCAGCCCTTCCCAACTCAATGCACAGAAAAAGCAACACTGGAGCTGCTTAACAGGGCCAGGTACTGGCAGACACCCCACTGCTGCAGCCTAGAAAGTATAAGAGCATTTGATACAACCCAAGACACCAGAAAGCCGGCACTGACAGGATGATTGCAAGCTAGCAAGCCTGCTGAGGCCTCTGAAACACAAAAAGATGCTTGACCAATCCTCGCCTGTAATTACAAATGCAAGTTAGGGCAGGAGGATGCACAATAGGCTTAGGCTGGAGGAGAACTGAAGCGAAACCTCGTTTGCAGGTTTGATTAACAATAAATGAAATACAGGAACACTTGGCACCTGGTTGTCACACAAGACGTTTGGCCAGCCCTGTAAGAGGGCTTAGGCCACATCCAGGAGAAATGGGGCAGCCGCGGACCCCCATGCCTGCAGCACAGGCAGGATGTGGCTGAATTTACCTCCCTGCATTTGCTGCAAGGTCTTCTCTGCTGCACCACGCAGCGAGTCTAAAACATGAGGTCTGAGAATCGGAGCAGAGAGAAGTTTGCAAAGCCACTGCTTTAAGCGAAGGGGAAGGAGTGGTGATGCTGCGGGGAGCACCAGCACCTGCTGCTGCATGAGAAGCAGAAGTCAGCAGTAACTGTCCTCCAGCACAGACTCCTCCAGACTAGCGATTTGGTTAGGGTATTTTCTGTTCTGCAGGCAGTGCCGACAGTCACGTTCACCGAGCAGGAGAGCAGTGAGCTGTAGCTGCCCTCCTTATGTCAAATGGCAGCGAGACAGAAGGCGGTTACTGGAATAAATTTCTTTTAAAGAAAGAGGAAAGGTGATTTGAATAGCCAGCGTATTTTCAACACCTTGCTCAGCTAGGTTGGGACAGCTCACCGCGTGCAGGTGAAGCGGTCGGTGCAGGGGGTGCTTGCAGCACACTGACTGTAGACACGGGGACAGGGCACCCACGAGCACCAATACACGCACCTCTCACAGCAAAAAACCCTAATCTTGCAAGAAAGAGATAGCCGTGCACCTTGGACGCCCTTGCCTTACCACTCCAGGCAGGCCCCCGGCAAGCGCCTGCCCGTGCCAAGCTGACCAGGAGCCCCGCGGCCAGCAGCCTCCAACCCCAGGGAAATGGGGGGAGCTGGTCTTGCTGCAAGACGTGGGGGTCCCATCGCACAGCGTGCCTCCAGCACAGCAAAGGCCACAGCAAGCAGCGAGTTCCTCTAGGCTAAAAGAGCAGCAAGGAGCATCGTCGGCTTTATTCCTCCGCAACCAGCACGAGCTCCTCTGCTGCCACAACCGAAGTCCCGTAGGGTGCCAGGGCAACACTGCTGTGGGGACCAGGACAAGGGGAGACGAGACCCTTGCGAGCTCCAGCGCTGCTGATGGGCACTGCGGGGGCAGGGGGGGTCAGTGAAAGCACTGGAGAATCCGGTCCCTGCTGCAAAGCCACACAAGCTCACACAAAACTCACAGCTGCTCTTCTAGAACGTGAAAGCATGACTGCCAAATGCCAGAGCATTTCCCTTACCTGCCAGCACGGAGTTTTATATATCTGGAAACGTGGTCGCAAACTGAAAGCTAGAAAAGGAAGCCTTTTTCCCCCAAATCCTCCGGGATGCAGAATGACTAACAACATTCACATGCTCCTACCTCCTTCCATCACTTCAGACTTTTCCCATCTGGTTTTGCATTTGGTCGCTGCTGCGGTCTGATACGTGCCTGCTGAACTACCCAGCTTCTTCGAAAGCAAGCCTCACCGCACAGAAACACGGCTGAATAATATTCTCGCTCAATAGCTGGTCTCCAGGCTGGCATTTTCAAGGGCTTTGATCCATTTCAAATAAGGCAATGAGCTTAGCCCTTGATTAAATACATAGCATAATCCACCTAAATCTTGTTAGCCGAGCAGCAAGTCGTTCGTCTCACTAGTTGTGGGTGGCATTGCATTTTGCTGCCAGGCAAGCAGGGCTGCCTGCAGTGCGAAGGTGCCCCTCGAGGGCACGTCCCAAGAAGGCAGAAACACTGGGGCAGCTGGCGACTGCAGCAAGACAACACACCTCTTGCTACTGCTGCTACAGCAAGCCCATACAGATTCAAGGTGCAGAAGTTAATGGGATCCTTCTGCAAAGCTTCCCACCATAACAGGCAAAAGCCACCCATGGAAAGAGCTTGCCCCCTCCCCGTTGGAGGGCACAGGGAGGGTGCCTCCAGGCTTGCCCTGTGGCCAGGGCGGTGGGCATCCAACAGCCAGCAAAGCCCTAAAAAAATCCACAGCAAGAAAAAAAAAATCACTGACCCTGAGCAAGGGAGCCAGGCTGCAGCATGGAAGGAGGATGCGCTGCAGCTTTGGGGGAATTCCACACCGTACCGGCCATGCCTCCCCTTCCTTGGGAGGAATGAATCAGTAGCACAGCATTTGTAGACCCTTAGCAGAAAGGCCCGGGTGCCGAGCGGGAAGCACGCTATTGCTGCTGCCAGACAGGCAAGAGCCTGGCTCTGGGCAAGATGGAGGTGTGCAGCCAGGGTCAGCCTCAAACACACACACCCCGCTCCCAAGGGCAGCATTGCCGTCTGGCTGCTCCGGTGGGCTCTCGCCAGCTGTGACAAGGCAAAGCAGCACCACTTCCCTCCCGGGTCCCCGGCTGCGCCTCTCCACTCCTCTGCACTCCCCAACAACGGGACATAGAAGAACGAGGCAGTTTGGGAAGTCTGGCAAAAAGAACCCCCCCCTTCCCTGGGCAAGCCCCTCTCCTCTCCTGTTTGGCCTGGGATAGTTGCATAAATTTACAGGTGAGTCTGTCAAAGCACAGAGGCAGAACAC
>NW_010972709.1:9539802-9540348 GCF_000737465.1 Haliaeetus leucocephalus | reverse complement strand
ATGCTCCTTCCCAGCCTGGGGCAGGAGGCAGCGTGACCCAGCTCCCCACCAGCAATTCCCCCTGCAGCCGCTTCCACCCAAACAGAAAATCATGCTAAGGTGTGGGACAGGAGAGATCTGCTCCCAAGATTACAGTGTATTTACTACTTGAGTCACTAGAAGACAAATTCCCTGAAAAGCACTATTGCTCCTTATTTCCTTCCAGGTTTCAAACCCAGCAGGTGGGGACCAGCTCTGCAGGGAGGTGACCCCCAGAGGCTGATCCCAATCCAGAGGCAGGAGCCCTGCAAATCCTTGATCCATGCTGCATTAGCAGCTCCGAGGCTTCCTGCAGCAGCCAGGCACATTTCAACAGCCAATGGAAGGATTTAAAGTTAATTTAACCATGTTAGCATGTTATGTGGCTTCTGTCATCTCAATTACCTTAAAAAGCCCAGGCACAGATCTCGGGGGGGAGGGCAGGGAGGAAGAAAAAAAAAGAATTGATTTAAGAATTAGTGAGGAGAAAAAAAAATGGTCTTGGGCACAATCCCAAAGCACAGTCTC
>NW_010972709.1:9538665-9539068 GCF_000737465.1 Haliaeetus leucocephalus | reverse complement strand
ATCCTCCACACGGCTGAGCCCTTGGCAGCGCTTTGCAGACACAGCCCTACAAATGCCACAACGCTCTTTGGCAGCATCCTGCAATTTGAGGGATCTTTTACCCACTCCCAAGCCAGGTGCAGATGCAGTGCCCCATGTCCAAAGGTGGAAAACAGCCGAGAAATTTAATACAGGTTGCTATTCCGCAAGTACAGCCTTTTCCTGACTGTAGCAGAGTCCTCTTCCATCATTGCTGGTTTTTAGCCCTTTTGCAGGCTTGGGAGCCGAGCTGGCAGGGGAACCCCCCCCAGCCTTGACTCCAAGAGCCCACTGCCGCACTGGGAAAGAAGGACACAAGCTTCGCGTGGGAACTTCCACCCACAGAGTTTTGGTGGCCATCGAATGCAAGTGACACCAAGAGCCC
>NW_010972709.1:9538165-9538459 GCF_000737465.1 Haliaeetus leucocephalus | reverse complement strand
TTAATTAGGTGAAAGCAGGGTTAACCTAGAGCACCCTGAAGCTGGGCAGCCCCCCACACAGCTCCCTCCATCTGCTCCTACCCTCCAGCCCTTCCCAACTCAATGCACAGAAAAAGCAACACTGGAGCTGCTTAACAGGGCCAGGTACTGGCAGACACCCCACTGCTGCAGCCTAGAAAGTATAAGAGCATTTGATACAACCCAAGACACCAGAAAGCCGGCACTGACAGGATGATTGCAAGCTAGCAAGCCTGCTGAGGCCTCTGAAACACAAAAAGATGCTTGACCAATCCT
>NW_010972709.1:9526007-9538017 GCF_000737465.1 Haliaeetus leucocephalus | reverse complement strand
TGGCCAGCCCTGTAAGAGGGCTTAGGCCACATCCAGGAGAAATGGGGCAGCCGCGGACCCCCATGCCTGCAGCACAGGCAGGATGTGGCTGAATTTACCTCCCTGCATTTGCTGCAAGGTCTTCTCTGCTGCACCACGCAGCGAGTCTAAAACATGAGGTCTGAGAATCGGAGCAGAGAGAAGTTTGCAAAGCCACTGCTTTAAGCGAAGGGGAAGGAGTGGTGATGCTGCGGGGAGCACCAGCACCTGCTGCTGCATGAGAAGCAGAAGTCAGCAGTAACTGTCCTCCAGCACAGACTCCTCCAGACTAGCGATTTGGTTAGGGTATTTTCTGTTCTGCAGGCAGTGCCGACAGTCACGTTCACCGAGCAGGAGAGCAGTGAGCTGTAGCTGCCCTCCTTATGTCAAATGGCAGCGAGACAGAAGGCGGTTACTGGAATAAATTTCTTTTAAAGAAAGAGGAAAGGTGATTTGAATAGCCAGCGTATTTTCAACACCTTGCTCAGCTAGGTTGGGACAGCTCACCGCGTGCAGGTGAAGCGGTCGGTGCAGGGGGTGCTTGCAGCACACTGACTGTAGACACGGGGACAGGGCACCCACGAGCACCAATACACGCACCTCTCACAGCAAAAAACCCTAATCTTGCAAGAAAGAGATAGCCGTGCACCTTGGAAGCCCTTGCCTTACCACTCCAGGCAGGCCCCCGGCAAGCGCCTGCCCGTGCCAAGCTGACCAGGAGCCCCGCGGCCAGCAGCCTCCAACCCCAGGGAAATGGGGGGAGCTGGTCTTGCTGCAAGACGTGGGGGTCCCATCGCACAGCGTGCCTCCAGCACAGCAAAGGCCACAGCAAGCAGCGAGTTCCTCTAGGCTAAAAGAGCAGCAAGGAGCATCGTCGGCTTTATTCCTCCGCAACCAGCACGAGCTCCTCTGCTGCCACAACCGAAGTCCCGTAGGGTGCCAGGGCAACACTGCTGTGGGGACCAGGACAAGGGGAGACGAGACCCTTGCGAGCTCCAGCGCTGCTGATGGGCACTGCGGGGGCAGGGGGGGTCAGTGAAAGCACTGGAGAATCCGGTCCCTGCTGCAAAGCCACACAAGCTCACACAAAACTCACAGCTGCTCTTCTAGAACGTGAAAGCATGACTGCCAAATGCCAGAGCATTTCCCTTACCTGCCAGCACGGAGTTTTATATATCTGGAAACGTGGTCGCAAACTGAAAGCTAGAAAAGGAAGCCTTTTTCCCCCAAATCCTCCGGGATGCAGAATGACTAACAACATTCACATGCTCCTACCTCCTTCCATCACTTCAGACTTTTCCCATCTGGTTTTGCATTTGGTCGCTGCTGCGGTCTGATACGTGCCTGCTGAACTACCCAGCTTCTTCGAAAGCAAGCCTCACCGCACAGAAACACGGCTGAATAATATTCTCGCTCAATAGCTGGTCTCCAGGCTGGCATTTTCAAGGGCTTTGATCCATTTCAAATAAGGCAATGAGCTTAGCCCTTGATTAAATACATAGCATAATCCACCTAAATCTTGTTAGCCGAGCAGCAAGTCGTTCGTCTCACTAGTTGTGGGTGGCATTGCATTTTGCTGCCAGGCAAGCAGGGCTGCCTGCAGTGCGAAGGTGCCCCTCGAGGGCACGTCCCAAGAAGGCAGAAACACTGGGGCAGCTGGCGACTGCAGCAAGACAACACACCTCTTGCTACTGCTGCTACAGCAAGCCCATACAGATTCAAGGTGCAGAAGTTAATGGGATCCTTCTGCAAAGCTTCCCACCATAACAGGCAAAAGCCACCCATGGAAAGAGCTTGCCCCCTCCCCGTTGGAGGGCACAGGGAGGGTGCCTCCAGGCTTGCCCTGTGGCCAGGGCGGTGGGCATCCAACAGCCAGCAAAGCCCTAAAAAAATCCACAGCAAGAAAAAAAAAATCACTGACCCTGAGCAAGGGAGCCAGGCTGCAGCATGGAAGGAGGATGCGCTGCAGCTTTGGGGGAATTCCACACCGTACCGGCCATGCCTCCCCTTCCTTGGGAGGAATGAATCAGTAGCACAGCATTTGTAGACCCTTAGCAGAAAGGCCCGGGTGCCGAGCGGGAAGCACGCTATTGCTGCTGCCAGACAGGCAAGAGCCTGGCTCTGGGCAAGATGGAGGTGTGCAGCCAGGGTCAGCCTCAAACACACACACCCCGCTCCCAAGGGCAGCATTGCCGTCTGGCTGCTCCGGTGGGCTCTCGCCAGCTGTGACAAGGCAAAGCAGCACCACTTCCCTCCCGGGTCCCCGGCTGCGCCTCTCCACTCCTCTGCACTCCCCAACAACGGGACATAGAAGAACGAGGCAGTTTGGGAAGTCTGGCAAAAAGAAACCCCCCCTTCCCTGGGCAAGCCCCTCTCCTCTCCTGTTTGGCCTGGGATAGTTGCATAAATTTACAGGTGAGTCTGTCAAAGCACAGAGGCAGAACACCAAGCAGGGGAAGGCTACGAGATCGCTGTTTCCCAGCCCCAAGGATGCTCCTTCCCAGCCTGGGGCAGGAGGCAGCGTGACCCAGCTCCCCACCAGCAATTCCCCCTGCAGCCGCTTCCACCCAAACAGAAAATCATGCTAAGGTGTGGGACAGGAGAGATCTGCTCCCAAGATTACAGTGTATTTACTACTTGAGTCACTAGAAGACAAATTCCCTGAAAAGCACTATTGCTCCTTATTTCCTTCCAGGTTTCAAACCCAGCAGGTGGGGACCAGCTCTGCAGGGAGGTGACCCCCAGAGGCTGATCCCAATCCAGAGGCAGGAGCCCTGCAAATCCTTGATCCATGCTGCATTAGCAGCTCCGAGGCTTCCTGCAGCAGCCAGACACATTTCAACAGCCAATGGAAGGATTTAAAGTTAATTTAACCATGTTAGCATGTTATGTGGCTTCTGTCATCTCAATTACCTTAAAAAGCCCAGGCACAGATCTCGGGGGGGAGTGCAGGGAGGAAGAAAAAAAAAGAATTGATTTAAGAATTAGTGAGGAGAAAAAAAAATGGTCTTGGGCACAATCCCAAAGCACAGTCTCAGGCAGATCAGGAAAAAAACTTCACAGGATTTCAAAACCAAAAAAAAAAAACCATCCAACAGAGGCAATATCTGCTTTAATCAAATACTAGCCAGGAAGCCTCAGCGGAGCAGATCTCACCAGTCACCAGCTGGCATAGCAGGAATCAGCCTTTTGGCATTGGTATCGTCACCGGGAGCTGGGAAAGGGAAAGGGCTGCTCACAGAGGAGCCAGGATGATGAACGACAGCAGTTGAGCATTGCAGGGGCATTTCACCACTTCAGAGGTTGCTGCTATAACAATCTTCTCTGACTCAGCAGCTGAAAGGGATGCCGGGAAGGAAGCACCATAAAAAAAAAAAAGTCATGCATTATTAATATGGACTCTGGCAGCAAGACATGAGTTGGAAAAACACTGGGGGGGAGCGGGAAATGACTGCAGAATAAGAGCAAGCTGCATGTGTGGAAGCATTTCACACTCCTGCGGGTGCTGCTACGGCCAGGGGCCACCCTGCATCGCTCCGCAGGGACCCCAGCTCCAAGGGAACCCTGCTTTTGCAGAGAGGAACTTAATATCCACTATTTTCTCCCTGGAAGCAGGTTGCTGCAGCCCTAGTGCAAAAGACACAACATGCTTTGGACATGGACCACACTAGTTTCAAGCTACGATAGCTCTGGGCTTCCTGCCGTGGAATACAGCCATTTTAGCCCGTTTATTTACCTGTGGTCTGTGCATCACTTGCTGACTCCTTCCCCCCTTTGCTTCCTGCCCCACGCAACCCCCCAGCCCTGCCCCAGCCACACCACCGGGTGTTTTAGCAAGAGCGGCCGTTGCACAACACACCCCAGGCTCCCCGCACCACAGCCTGCAGCCTCTTGCCAGCGCGCCCGCTGACGCAGAGGGCACAAAAGGGAGGAACTGGACTGAAATCCTTTCCTTTTTCTGCCACGTAGGTGAGGAAAAAAAAAATATCAGTTAGCACTTGACTACCTGGTGCACTGCAGTGTTTGCTTTCCTCTTATTCTGTACGCTTTGTACATTTTTTTAGAGGCACTTCATAAACATTAGCATTCGCGTAGCCGGCTGCACCACTTTCCATGCAAAGTCCTTGCTCAAGACCCAGCCTCTCTCAACCTGCTGCTGAGGGGAGACACCATAAATTAAGAAAGAGTACATGCTCCCCTATTGCAGGCATCACACAGACCTCGCCAGCTTGTCCTCCTCACTGCAGGGTAACCCTCTAAACCCTGCACAGGAGCCTTTTGGCAGCGTATCAGCATATTTAAAGTTTCAGCACAGCTTGGTCCCCAGCCTCTCCAAAGCAAAGGAGGTGGCTAATGCAGTGCCAGGATTCAAGAGGTTCCTTTGATTGTTCGTATGGCAATGGCATTCAATTAAAACTGATCAATTATTTTACCATAAAATTCCCTAGATATGCAAACAAACACTGGCTGAAGACTGCTTATGCAATAGTCCAAGCCACAGCTGTGCAACAGCAGTTTTGCCTGTATTTGCTTTTTTCCATTACATGTGCAGTGGCATCCTCCATACAGAAATATTTCACAACCTTTACCTTTCAGATTAGAAAGGCACAGGGAGGGAACAGCTTTGCAAGTGCCATCTCACAGGCAACCCTCCTGCAGCAGGCTGGGAGCACACAGCCCAAGCAAGCATTGCACGGACGCACACCCACACATCGGGGCAGGAAAATAGCGGTTTTCTAACACAACAAGCTCCCACCAAGCAAGGAAACTGAGGCACACCCAGAGAAAAATATCCATGGTGCTATTTGAACCCACATCCCCTGGAAGCAGCCTCTCCCCTGCAGCAAGAGCCAGGGGACAGGGACAGGTACCCTGGCCAGGGTCCTCTCCACTGCGAGGGGCACTTACCAGCACCCCACAGCATCTTTGGATGGGCCCAAGGACAAGACCTGCACAGGGCAAGGGCTGCAGAGGGGTTCGTGCCATCCTGGGGACACCACACCAAACCGCAGGCTTGCAAAAATAAGAGCCCGTTGGTTTTGCATCTCGAAACAAAAAACCTCGGAAAGTGAGCTTTAGGAAGTCACACACACGTGGCCACACACTTTCAACCTAAAGCCCAGCCCAAGCAAATGCTAACCGCCCTTGCCTCCCCCATGTAGCCAGGAGTGAAGAAGGAGATCAAACTGAGCTTCTTGCACCCCTGAAGTAATATTTATGTGCCTTGGAAAAACAAAGCATCAGATAAGGTGCAGTAAAGCTTGTGGCTTTATACAGAATACCCACGGTCACTACAGAGCACAAGGGATCCCCCAAACCTGCCTGCCTCCCCAGGCACAACAGCCTGTCTCTCCACTTTAGGTCTGAGCAAGACCAGCAAGCCCCAGAAAATTCCTTTTGTAATACAAAAAGGGCACCACCGCCCTGCCCGTCACACTCCACACCACTGCTGCACCCAGGAGGACGCTTCCCACCGGGACAGGGGTTACATGTGCTGTCCCTCCGTCACCCCTGGGACGCTTCCAAGTAGCAGATGAGGATGGCCGGGAGCAGTTTTCCTGCCAGGCACTGACATCACCCCTCAGCTTTTTGGTCTACCTTTCCTTTCAAAATAATAGCAGCTCCAGTGTAACGCTAAAAGCCCTGGCTTCATGTTCTCCAAAAAAACACACTCACAAACATCTCTCAAACCTTCTGATTCGGGGGTTTTTTTGCATTTCAACAGCACAGTCCACTACACATTTTCTGCTCCATCTCTCAAAACAGGACTAATACCTACAGTATTTAGAGCAGCTGCTAGAAAACCTTCAAATGCACATTAACGATCCTAATGCACCAGTGTTCAAAATGCTGTCAGACAAAACTAGGGTCAGAACAACAGTCCAAATGCAAAGGAGAAGGAAGAGCCAGTATGAAAATGAACTTTACTAAAATAACTCAGCAAAGGTTTTGTCAAAGAAAACACAGATTTTATTGTAACAATGATGCTTTAAAAATAAAGCTGTTCAGGGAAAGATTTTCTTGCTCTGTGTAGCTGCACATCAGTTTCTCTTCCAGACTATTCATCCCTTGGTGCTGCCACAGGGAGAGCAGAGGGCTCTGCAGGGCCTTACCCAGTCAACACAACAGCTCCAACCAGCACCGCTGGTTAAGGGTCACCGGTGCCACCCTTGAGAGGTTCCCCAGAAGTTTCAATAAAATTAAGCACTTAAAGACTCCACGCACTGCTTGGATATCAAAAATCCACCAACAGTAACAGCATTCAAACGGGAACAAGCGTAAACACAGAGCTCCCCACATAGCTCATCTCCATTCCCTGCAGTGGTCCCGGGGGTGTTCATCATACCCTGCAGAGCAGATGCTGCCCGAGTTAATGCAATTAATGAGTCCACATGGAAAAGAGGCAGACGCTCATCAGTTCAGGAAACAAAGCAGCAGTGTCAGAGCCCTCATCTCCACCAGAGCCAGCAGCCACCTGAAGTGACCAAGCACCTGCTGAAGTCCTGGCCTTCCACAGTTTCCCAATCCCATGAAGCTCACGTCTCCTGGAAGTCTGGGCTGACAGCACTAACAGCTTTAAGGTTAGGTCCATGGCAGATTATTGAAGTTTTGAAGCATTTAATTTGCAGGAATGAACCAGTACATGGAAGCTTTTGTGACTGCTGATCAGCTTCCACAAGCCAGGCCTTCCAGAGACAGAGAGACAAAATGCGAACTCTTCACATACTCTGCAGTTGCAACACCCAGCAAGCCACCAGCAAAATAACCAAAAAACAGACACGCCTGACAGACAGCACAGGTGCTTACAGGCAAAGAAAACCTAGTAATTCACCTGCCCTCAAAGAAACTTTGGAATTTGTTAGCCTTGACCAAAAGGTGGCCTCCAACCAATGCTCTGCACCACCAGTGCCTTGGATGCATCGGCACAGGAGCAGCTCTGTGCAAGCCGGGCTGCAGCCGCTCTCCTGCCTGCACGTGCCTTTTAGGAGACACAGTGCTGGAAGAAAGCGGTGCTACCAGAGGAGCTACTTCCCACAGCCATCGCCAGTCTCCTTCCACACGTAGCAAAGGAGATCCTGAGCTCAAGTTCTTGTATCAAGGAGCACTCGGCGATTCCTTACTACCCCCAGTCACTGTCGGATCCAATGACTGCAAAAACCTCAGTGGGATACGCTGAGGAACTGGGCTGTTCCTTCCTCAGGCTGCGAAATGCTGCTTGGCAGAACTTTCAGGGTGAGAAGAGTGAAGGAGGGCAGCGCTGCTGGTGTTTTCATAGCAAGGTACCACAGTCCCTTCCACTGCAGAGGGAAGGCCTAGAAGATGAAAGCCAGGGCTACAACAGCACAAACCTCCTCTCATTACTCTGAGCTGCACCTTCATCTTCTCTCCCTGCTCCGGCAGTGCCCAGCCACCCAGCAAGCCGCCAGCAAACCCAAAAGGGCACCTGCAGCCAGCCTCTGCCCGGCTGAGCCAAGGCCACCACGGCCCACCAGTGCGCATCTCAGATGAGCTGGGCACCAGCACGCTGCCACGGCCGGCGTCCCGGGACCCCTCGCTCTGGACTCTGCACTGACATCCCCCTTCTGCCCTTCTCCGCGCCAGCCGCTGAGTCTAACCACGCTCCTTCTGCTGACATCCCCACGAGAAGCGCAGAGAAGGAAAAAGCAGCGGCTACCCACTCCCCCTCACAACCTCCCCACACCCCTCATCTGGACTCACCAGTCCCAGCTCCGTGTCCCCACAGTGCCATCCCCCTTCCACGGGACCACAGCCACCACTTTTCCTCTGCTCCTCGCCACTAAGGGCAACTCACAACCACTTCCCACAGTACCATTGTCCCCTCAATCTGGGGCAAGATGGCAGTAGCAACATCTTTTGCCATTTTCACCCCTGGAACTCCTCTGTGCTAAGATTCACCAGGCTGATGCATTAAACAACCAAACTGGATCAGCCATGTAAATATTCTTGCAAGGGACCAAAGCAGCAAACAAGCTGAACAAAGGAAGCTGTTGGTGTCCACAGTACTGCTCTGCTGTCCACCAAAACGCAGCGTGAAGGAAGAGTGTTTCAAAGCACTCCTGCCTAACAAAACCAAGTTCTTGCACCATAAATGTAACTTAGGGCTAACACTGCTACCTCATGCCCTGTACAACCAGTCAGGAGCAATTCCTCTAAGTTTTGATGAAGTAAAGCCAAAGTGGAAATACAGCTCTCACAAACGTAACAATCTCTCACCCAGTAATTTAAATTCTCTGCATTATTTTCCTACATCAGATCCCACCAAGTAAGACTCCTGTACAAACCTAAGTTTTAAAATAAAATAAAAAGGCTCCAACATCTGGAAAGACAACAAGGGAAAAGCCGTAGCAGCTGCCTGAGCACCAGGGAAGGCCCCTGACCTCCCTCCTCCCAGCCACGCATCAACCACCCTCTCCACAAAGACCAAGTCCAAGGTCTGAGAAATTCCTACTGTTGTAGCGAGAGTTATCAAGATGAAACAGTAACTTGCAGCACAAGCAGCTTGTTACTGTTTTCAGCTGCAGGAAGGAATTCCCTTGATTTCCCAGGCTCTGTTAAAAAAGCACAAAACCAGCAAGACAAGACATTTTCAGGGACAGTGGCATAGCTCCTTGGAGGACCCTTGCTCCAACATCAGGGTCTGAGCACAGACAGAATAACTCTGGCAAGCCCACTACTGCACATCCCCTCTGGAGAAGCGAGGGGCATGCAGGGCGGTCGTCCCGGGAGGGCAAGACCATCAGTGCCGGGAACAAGCCTTGCAAAAAAAACTGAGGTGCACGCTGGATTCTAGAGCGGGACAAAACAGTTTGCCCCATGCCAAGCTCTGCTTATTCCAAATCTGAGGCCAGCGCAATTGTACATAATTAAAGCACAGTCTGCCTCACAGCCCTTTACCCTGCTGCTGCTGCTCGCAAGACCTCTGAGCAAGGCAGTGAGCAAAAACGACCTCCCCACCCATACAAGCATCGCTTCGTACCTGCTGCCTCGCAGGCCTTCCCTGGCAGGCAGCGGGGACCCGTGCAAATACGGGAACATCTCCTGGAGCCTCCAGCCGCTGCATCTCCGCCAGCCCCGCCGCGCCTCGGCCCCGGCTCACGGCGGAGCAGAACAATCGGCCGCCTCATCCAGCGCACAATGGCCACGATGAGACAGACCCACGTAATCACCCCAGCCACGGCAGGGACAAAAGCAAGCGGGTGCTGGGGAACGGCGTCAAATAAAAGGGGAGCCTGCTGTATTCGTGCCATCAGCTGGGTCTCTGGCAATTTACTTTCCAAAGCGGCTTTGGGAGCCCAGGGATGTAAATTGTTAGGGTGGTGCATGGGGAGGACACATGGGTATTGGATGCAAATGCTGGGAAGAAGGCAGCGCTGGCTTGTTTACATTGGATCGCTCTGTACAAACTTGAGGCCACAAGAAAATTTCAGTTCTGTAGGAGGAAACCTTGGTGAAGGACAGAAGTGAGGAGCTACCCCAAGCACCACATAAACCAGGGCACAATGCAAACGTAAGCCCCAAAAGCTCTGGGCTCCCTGTAGGTACCAAGTGTGGCTATTTGCTGACAGTAAATATGAATTTCTTCCTGCATTTCCGTCTCGAGCAGACCGAGGGCATACTGGCGTTACCTGGGCTGCAAGGAGCCAAACACAGCGGCCAGCCAGGCAACACGCCAGTGCTGGGGTAGGCAACCCGGAGCCCAGGTTGGGCTCCCCTTCCCCATCTCCAAAGGGCACCAGGAGCAGTTTTCCAGCCGGCAAGCATGCCAGCTCCACACCAATGCACTGAGACAGCACCCAGAAGTGCAACTGTCCCAGTTTTCTCCTGGCACACAACTGCTTGAACACAAGCCTCAGCAACGCCAATGGATTTCTTCGCCCTCAAACCAGGGGCTCGGGGCCAGGCTCGGCACAGCTCTGCCCTCCACCACTGTGACAGCACACCCCACCACAGGGATGCCCGGATCCTCACTGCCATCCCACCACAGGGCCATTCCCAACCCAGAGGGGCTGACGCTGCCCAGGCAGGGCAGGCTGACTCCAGCCCTGGTGCCGCCGGCTGCTGACCCCCACGAGTGGACATTTACTGTAGTAGACCCTTCCCAGCAGCCTGCAGCATCGAGCAGATGAAAGCCCTTCCAGGCCCAGGCTCCAGCTGGTTCAAGCTCACTTGCAGCTTCAGGTCCCATTTATTTGGATTTTTTTCTTTTTAATTGAGGTACCATTAAGGAATGCATTAATCGCTCCTCTGCCCATGGTTTAGTCCTTCTTCAGCCACTTGCCCAACACATCCTGCAAGGGATGGTTTTAGGGCAGAGGCTTCTCCAGGCCCTTCAGTGGCTGGAGAAAACCAGCCCCACTCTACCCCACTGCACCAAGACAGTGGCAGGCAGGCCAAAGGCCTGCAGAACACCCCGCTGACAGCGCCTCTCCATCACACGCCACGCAGCTGATTTATTAAAATCCCCAGCTCTGCTCATGTCCTATCTCACTCACTCTTCTTCCAAGCCTCTCCTTACCACTCTGGCCTGAAAACAAACTCCCTCCAAGCGCCAGGAGGATGAGTCCAGCCACCCCAGGAATACTAGGCTGGGTTTTCATGATAGAACATTTTTGGCTGAAAGAGGGAGGAAAAAAAAAAAGGCAGATCTTCTGTCACCTGATAAGGAGATGACTCAGAACATCACTGACTTCCACAGGCAGGTAGGGACAGGGACCACCTTCACCCCTCTGTCTCCTCTTCCAGCATCGCAGATAGCAAGAACACAGGGTGGGATTTGACCATATTATCTGGGGTCATGTAGGGAAAGGCCTCTGTGCAGAGAGCTGGTTTTAAACAGCATCTTATACCCTACAGCATCTCCATCCTCTAGGACAAGTGACCACGCAGAAGTGGCACAAAATTAATTACAGAACTCTAAAAAAGGAACAAAACCATCCTTATAAGAGAAGTTTCCTTAAACTACACAGCTATTCCCTCTGGGCCTGGGGAAGCCCATCCACAGCACACCGTGGCTCTTGGAGAAGACATCCCCCGCACCTGCCCCGCAAAGGGCTGCGGGATGCATCTGATAAAACAACTGCCGGCCCCACGGCAACACGTGAACAGAACGAGTCAGGCTGTGTTTACAGGGGGAGCAGACAGCGGCTGCGCCACCCGTTAGCACCAGCGTGAAACCGTCCTCCAACGGATGCAAGAGAACAGGTCGGCAGCTCTGAGGGCAGCCCGCAGGACAGCAGCCAGGAGCTCGGTGGCCTGCCCATTGGGACAGCAAAGCCCTAGGCCACCATGGGGCAGCCCAGGATGCGTGTCCTTACTCAGGTTGTGCCCAGGACACAAGCAGGGCTTCACACACCAGCCAACCCCTACTTAGCTCCGGGAAAGGCATGAGCAATACCAATGACATTTCAAGGAGAAACTCCCATTTGCAAGATTTCTTTTAAAAGGGCTGTTTTTATAGAAATAAATTGTTGCCAAAGTTCGGTGGAAGGCCAAACCGCAAGTCTTGGCTCCTTGCAGAAATGAGATACACCACATGAAGATAACAGCTGCCTTCCGAGGCACAAGTCTTCCCGTATCTCATGGGAGATGGGTGCACAGCCCCACTGGCACCGGCACTAGGTGCTAGCCATTTTGGTACACGGCTACTCCAGACCCCTGCGAAGCACACTATGAAAAAGAAGATAGGAGCGAGTACGCTCTCCTTCTAAAATACACACTTCTCATCTTCCCACTTGACAAAAGGAGTAGGATTTCTGCCAGAGAGTGAGTTTAGACCACAAACACTTGGACAACACTCCACTTCTTCCAAACAAACTGTCCGGCAGGCAGGCAGCAGGCAGGCAGCAGGCTCGCTGCCGCCCCGCTCGGCTCTGGCAGCGGCACCGCTCGGGCCCCGCCAGCCCGGGGAAGCCCCGCGGGGAGCGCGGCCGGCACCTCCCGCGGCCCCCCCACGCAGCGGGGACCGGCACCC